>NC_045511.1:29711820-30022937 GCF_009650955.1 Corvus moneduloides
TTATGCATTTAGGTGTGTTCTTTGGTTTCTTCCTGTGCCTGCTTATGCAAATAATGCTTTTGTATATGCAAATACCCATTTAAACTTGTATTTAATATGATAATATTTGTCAGACTGTTTTTTGAAGACTGTAGAAGAACAAAGACTATGCATCAACAGTGAAGCTTGCAACTTAGTTAATATATAATAGAGGGATAAACCAACCACGATCTCAGCTTGTATTTAATTTTCTGGGGGGTGGAGTGATTATTTGTATTTTGATCTTGTATCTGCTGATTAACTCTTTAGCTAGAGTTACGGTGTTTAATTTGTCAACTTTTTTGATAACTGAGCTGTACTCTTTTTCTGTGACTTCTAACTGGCAACCTGCTAGGAAGAGCCCCTATGAGTGTTCTCTAAATCCTTATTGACTTCTTTTGGTCACTGCACTTCTATTTATGTGTTTGAGTTTCTTTTGCTTGATATTACTGATGCCTCAAACTACTACTACTACGTATTACACATATTAAAATAGAAAATAGTATAATATATGTATGGGATGCTATAGAACAGGCTTGTGTAGAACAGGAGTCAGTACTTGTAGGAGCTCACAGTCCACTCTCAGAATGTAGGTCTTGCATTCTGTTAAGAGATAAGCCACAGGTCTTTGACAATAACCCTTACAAATGCAGCTGATTTAGACATTAATTTGAAATCTGAATGACTGCCTTCTGGGCATTCCTGATTGCCGTGTTTTCATTTTGACAGATAGGACTCATGAGGAAGGAGGCAGGACTTGGCAGAGCAGGGAGCCAAGTTAAGTGTGTCCCGCTCCAAAGGTCAGATTTTGTGTATGAATGCTGTCCTTAGCTGTGCTTACAATACTTCAACATGTTGTCATTCCTCTTATTGTGTCCAGGGTAGATGTGGCAAGTACAGCATTAGATCCTGGATAATCTGACTAGCTGAGACTTTTAGGAAGGATGCATTGGTAGACAATGGGTGCCATCCATTATCTTCTACTTTCTGTCCAGTATTTGTCAGTCAGTAACATGAAAGATCAATTTGTAGACCATTTGAATGAGTTTAGCCATTTGCCTTGAAGTACACTAAATCAAAGGTGTGGAAGGGGCACTGCATGCAGGCCCTAACCTGGGATCTCCTGCGCTGGCCTTGGCCCCTGGACTGTAGAAAACAAATGGCTGACTGAGACCAGTTTGCTGGGCAGAGGCTGAAAGATTGTTGGGAGAAATATAAACGAACAAAATGCACACCATTTCTGGAAAGCTAACGAGCTCTGGTGAACACAAGGGCGCTTTGATTATCATACAGAAGGACCTGCTCCTACATGCCTGTGGGGAAGAGGTGACAGCATGGTGTTCTCACAGTGCATCTTCCCTGTGTGGCATTGAGGTGATTAAGATCATGATTTGCAGAACCCTGCTACACATACAAGGCATGTACCTGTGATATCAGCGAAGAGAACTTGTGTAATATTGGCAAGCTTTTGCTTTCTGAGGATAGCATGAAGGGATATGAGGACAGTGTATTAATGACATCTATCATGAAGCAAGTGTTTTTGTTTATTGGTACATGACTAGAAAATTCATGTACTCAGTACCATCTATTTCATCAGAAGCTTTTGTTTTCTGTTTTTTGTCTGGCCTACTGCATAGAAGCTTAGAAGGTGAGCTCATTAAGGTAAAAGCAATTTTTGTGGAGATGGCAAAAAGACTTGCAGAGTAGGAGCTCTTTTTCTGGTTGAGATCTCTGAAAACAGGAGAAATAATCCTCTGAAATAGGATTGCCAAAAGAGTTCAGACATTTACAGTAAGTATGTTATAATAGAACTAGCAATCATGCTCATTTGAGGTTGTCAAGCCTTGGGTTTGTTTTGAAAGAAGTAGAAATGCTTGAGACTTTCTAGTGGAGAATGTATAGCTGTTAGCAAGTATAGAAGAAATCAAATTCTGCCACTGGCCAGCCGCTACCTCTAGGCTGAAAATTACTGAATTTTAGTATATATGGAAACAGTAACAGTCAGCTGGGGAGTCCTCTGACAACTCAGCACTGTAAATCCGCTTGTAATGAGATATACAGTTCCAGGAAAGGTGGAGCAGACTGTCCTTTCTGCCTGACTTGAGTGCTGAAAAGTGGGTTTGGGATTTGCTGTGGGAGAGAGTTGTTTAAGTTGGAGTTTTTCGGTGGCTTTTTTGGGGGGCGGTCTTGTTTGACAGCATCTTTTATGTATAATTTTCCACCAAGCATACTTTGGTCAAATGGAAAAGAAATGTCAAATAGCTGTGATAAGTCTGCTTTCTGTTTCTAGTACAGTTATGCTAAGGATTGGCAAGCATTATGTGTCAACGTTTGCAAAGGAGAGCAGCACAGAGCACATGCTACCACCCAGCAGCTCTTGACAGGATCAGATCAGGAGACAACATGGATGGCATTTCAACTGCACCACTTCTGGAAATAAATCTGCCCTTGTGACTAGAAGAAATTACTGCTGCATGATACACATTGTCGTCTTTGTCTCAAGTGTGTGCAGCTGCTGTCACTTGATTTGCTGCTTGGGCATACGTTGCCAGACCGGGGGGAGGGGACTTTTTCCCTTTGTGTTAACTGTTTTTCAAAATAATGAGGGAGTAATTTTGAACACCAAGTGAAAGAAAGAATTATGTTTTCCTCTCTCTACGATCCATGTCAGTCTGGTGATTTATGGTCCAGAACAAGCTTCCAGTCAATTTAAACTCGGAGGGGAGGAAAATACAAAAAATATAATTAAAACATCAGTCTTGGTAGTAAAATAAGCCAAATAAGTAGTATAAAATTGCAATGTGCCAGTGTTACAGGACCTGAGTAGTGACTCTGAAGTGTGTTAGATGTTTTGTTTCCTAATCTTAAGGGAGATCTCTGCCTTTCCTAACACAGTGTTCATTTATTCCGTGGCACTTGTGCAGGTGTTTGATCTGTGAATACTTGTGTGTCCTGTTTTTCTTCTCTGTCTGGTGGGGTAAGCTGGCAGCAGGAGACAGAAGCAGATGCAGCTTCAGTCTCTTAGCTGGCAGTGTACTCCTGGTTCTTTGTTGAAAAGATTGAAGCTGTTGGAATAGCACTGTGCTGTAAGTCTTACTAGTGCTGGTCTTAAAAATGTAAAGTAACGCAGCTGAAAAACCCCTCTTAAATAGAGTAAGCTTTCAGGGCAGAACCCTTTAGGCTTGCCCTGCTTTGAGTGGTGAGTTGGACAGGGTGATCTCTTGTGGTTCTTTCCCACCTGAATAATTTTATGATTTTGTGGCAATTCTGGTGCTGAAGCCTGCCTCGGTCTGCTTTGTTTGCTTCAGATTCTTGCCTGCTGTACATTACATCTCTGTGCTCTGCAATAATTCTCATATGAGTATTTTTGCCTTTGCCCCAGTTTCCTTGTGACATCCCAGAAACAAAGATTAGCTCTACCCCTTCAATTATAGGGAGAAATGGTTCCTGTGACTTTAATTGGGATCTACACAGCATGCAATGGTTTTGCAGTGGTCAGGAGAGCATAGCAATGTAAAGTCAAGTGTGAGATTTTCTAACCTTCAGATTTTTTTAGTCTCCTAGTGGAAGAAGAAAACATATTCTGACAGATAATTTCTTTTTGCTGCCTTTTGTCTCACCTCACAAAATATAAGTAAATATAATGTTCCTTTGAGAGAAAGAATGGCATGAAGATCTAAGCTTAGTCAAAAAGTTTTTGTGTCTTGTTTTTTTTTCAGGTGAGACTTAAAATTATAAGGCTTCTTATTAATGCAGTGAAAAGAGTAGCCTTAGAATATTTATTTTTAAAGTTTCTAGCAATATTTTCAGTTGTAGCTGATAAACCTTAAAAGCAGAGGAGATGAGTATGTGCAAGGGAAAGTGTGCTTTTTTTTTTTTTTCTGACTATTAGAAGACTTCTCTGGTAAGATTTGCACTGGATTGAATTTGCTGACTGGTTGGCTCTTTCTAATTTGTCCATCCCAATTATTCCATTGCTTGTGCTAGTCAGAAATCTTTTTGACATGGAGTCTGCCCTTGTGAGGTTTCCGGTATAAATAGGAGCACATTTCTCTTTCAGTGCCGTTTAGTATCTGATCTGTGGCAATTGTGTATTTGTCCTCTGAACCGAGACTGTGCTTTGAAGACGGCATAGGATGCAGCCATGTGAAGCTGGTTTTATTTGCTGATAGGATGTCATTGCTTTCTGCTTTGCATATCTGAGTGGAGACTCCAGTAACAGTTACTTTCCTGTCTTTCAGGTATTGATAGCTGATGACTACTCGGATCCATTTGATGCCAAAAGTGAGTTGAACAGAATGGGAAAAGGGGAGAACACTGGCTATATGGAACCGTATGAAGCCCAGAGAATAATGGCTGGTAAGAAAAGATGGTTGCACGTGTGAGCTCCAGTTGTATGGCATTTCACATGTATATTATAGCTGCTATGAACCAGAAATGTCTCTGGCATGGAAAACCGTGTTTCTGAAGATGCTTAGGTGGGCAACAGCAAACGCTGTGGAAGCATTACATTTTCCTGCATGTGCTTTATACCTAAAAATACTGCTCTGTACCTCACTTTTAAATATAGATGTTTTTCACTGTCATGTGATAAGATGAAAAAAGTCAGTCATGGTAGTTGGAGTGTGCATTGCTCATCTCGGCAGTGTGAAGGCTGTTGTCTGTGTATGTGGTAGGGATGGCCAAAGCATGACATTGTGTTATTTCACTAAAAAACAGTTGATCAATTTGCTTATGGACTTTTTCCTCAATCACATTTAGACTTCTTGGTGTCAGGAGGGCTGCAGAGCTACATCTTTCTGTAGCTTCCTTATTTCCTTCCTTGCTTCTCTGATGTTTTTTTACCAATAATTAAAATGAGACACTATAGGATGCCTGTGAGCCTTTAACTGCTCTTCTGGGTAGTGTCCTTCCTTTTCTGTCATGTAGGGAAGTGGTTAGTGGTGACGTTGTATGCCTTTGGACTATTTGAATCCCTTTTACTGGCATTATGCGACTCTATTTTCCATGTATTTTCCTTATCAGGATCAATATCCTACTTGCTGGCTGTGTAGTCTGTAAAATGTTCTGAGGTATGAGGCCATATATTTTTTAATTTGTGACGATTTGACCAGTCAACACACATCTTGTGCAGATTAATTGTACATTTCTTGGATTTGTACAGCAGGTCCTCTTTTTCTCATTTTGGGGTAAAAGTCATTCTTGTGCCCAGTTAAGTTGATTGTATGCTTTCATTTTGTATTGCCAGTTCCTGTTTTGGGCCCTCAGGAAAGATTAGTCAGTGGGGGAAGATGAGGCTGTTGAATGCAAAGATCCTTTTTTCATGCAAGTGTTCCTATTTTTCTTCTCTTAAAGCTTTTCTGAAGAGAGACACGGGAAATTACATGGAAACTGTTCTTGGGAAGTTTTCAGTACCTTCTGGAAGGGCTGGGAGTTTTTATTTCTCATTAGTGTAAATCTGTTCATTTTAAGTTGAGGAATTAGTCAGAAAAACAAATTAGTCCAAATAATTTCTTGCTCTTTATACAGCAGTGATGAGCATTTGTAATTTCAACTATGAAGTTTATAGTGCATTGGCTTGTTTCTTCCTGCATTTAGGACTGGAGTTTGTTCTTTCTCTGTTTCCAGATTAGCCATAACAAATGAGATGATTTAGTGGACAATACTGGATGGCTTAGCTGCAGTATGGGACAGTAGGTTTGTGAGCCATTGCAATTACAAGGTACCCGTTTGCCTAATTGGTGCTTGGTGCAACTGATAAGTTGTTATATCTGCTCCATGTTATTATAAAGGAAACATGAGGAGCTCTCAAAGATGCTTTATAAAGGCACTTTTGAAAATAGGGTTTAATTGATTATAGTGATAGAGTAAGTGTTCTGAATATGCATGTGACTGAGCTAATAGAAGATGGTTGATATACCTGTGAAGATGTTTAGTGTTTTGAGATCCAGGTATTTAGTTTCCAGCTATCTTGCCCTAATGTGGTTAGAGAAGGTCTCCCCATAAACCTCCATGACATCAGGTTATGTTGAGTATATGCAAGCATGTAGTTTTATGTGTGGGGATTTTTTTATTGCTCAGGTGTTGCCTTTGCACTTTACTTGATAAATGAAAATCCAAAGGCATCTTGTTGGAGAGTTTTTAAAGGTTCCGTTTGTATTTACTGAATGAGTTCTATTATCTACCTGCTGCTTCTGAAGAAGACCTTTTGACTGAAGGTTGACTTGCCTCAAAATATTTACTGCTTTGTTGTGTTTGTTAGTTTTGTTGGCTGATGAATAGAAGCACATGAGATGGCTGTTTAGCCTGACTAATCTGATTAAGTCCTTCTGATTGCATTTAACATGGCTTAATCCTAAAGAGAGGGAATTTGCATACTCCAGTGGAATGCACTGTAGGAGAGCCAGAAAATAAAACAGCCTTTTATCACTTATTCTGTGTTTACTGCTGTACCCTAACTCTTGTACTCTGGGAACACAGTGTAAGGGTAGTTGAAATAGGACCCTGAAACTTTTGTGCATACTACATGCTCCTTCAGTTAGTGGAGGATTAGACAAAAGCAGGTGTCCATATGAAATAAGACCCTATGATTTCAATATGAGAAAGTATGCTTAGAAATGCATGGTGTCTGAAATAACTAATATTTTTATTCAGAGCTTGTCCTTTCTCCCTAAAAGTTCTGTGTTTTTGCAGTTGTCAGGCAACTTGTTCTGAGCTGATGTTTAGTTTAAAAAAAAAGGGAGTCCCTGAGTTGATTTATTTCAATTAATTATTAAATGGTCTATCTGTTTTCATGTTGTCTGTGTTTAGAATTGGGTTAAGTCAGGCTTGAAGTGTCTTCTGCTGATAGTGCCCCCCAAAAATACTGTCTCCCCAGATTTGTAGTCATGATGACTGAAAAATAGCAACCTCTGTGACACGGTTTGGAAAGACTTCTCAGAGAAAGACTTGACCTGAGGCTAAGGTAGAGTGTGTTGATAATGAATGCATGTTGATAAGAAGCTATCATCTCTTGTCAGCCAAACACATCTGCTGTGGTATTGATATTCATAAGTGTCTGTTCTATCTTCAAGAAGTCCATGCCAAAGGTTCACAGAGAATCCCTGGCAGTCCAGTTCCTGAAGTGCTGTGTGGTGAGAGTCTCAACTTGGCTGGGTGTGCACCCAAAGTCACAGCGACAGTGGTTTCATCTTTGCCTTGTCCACGATCTGTTTGGAGATTTGATGTCGCAGAGTAACTACATATGTATAAAAGAAGTTCTCTGTGATCTTCATATCTGACATAAAGTATCCTGGAGTATGCATGGAGTGAGATTCTGGACTGGCCGCTATCATGCATGCATGACACCAATAGAGATAGCTAAGATGCTGATTTCTCAGGATCCTGAGTAGTAGGTGGACCTTACTATTCCCCTGGTGTCGGCCTGTAGCTGCTGCAGTGACATGTGGCCTGTCACAGAAAGAAACCTGTGCTGCTTTGCCTATACTGTAAACAAGCATGGCTGTTTGAATCAGATGTAGGAGGTTGTTCTTGCTTGAGAGGGAGTTCACCAGAGAAGCAGTGGTTGGAGATGCTGCATTTGAACAGAAGTGAATGGCTGAGACACTGTCGGGTCAGACTGCTGGTGACCATAGCATCCAGGCTTCTCTGTCATGCATTGCTCTCAAGGAATATATGGGGAAGAGAAGTTAGGTTCCACCTGAGTATTTACTGCCATCAGCCTGCACTGAATGTCAAATCCTGGAGATGGGTCTGTTTTTTTTTCTGTGGTAAGACCTTTCCTGAGAGGAGAAAAGGTTTCCTCAGTTCATGGATATGACTATGGCTATGGTTGGGGAAAATGTGTGCAATTTTTTGCCTTTAAAATCCCTTAAAAGTCATAAGGCCCTATTCTCGCCATAGCCTTACAGGCATGCCTTTCCTCTTTCTCCTGACAGCTGTGCGTGTTGACACAGCTCTTCCAGGTATCTCTGCATTTCAGGAGGAATTAACACCAGTCCTCAGATTGCATCAAACATTTGCAGTCAAATGCCAGATCAAGGTTGTCTATACCACAGCCTTCTGTGTGCTGCATCATAGAGTGCATCTAAAGCTTGCCCTTGGAGAAGGATCGCATTTTGGATCATCATTCAGATTTGGAGATATGCTGTCAGGCAAGTTGTTGCACAAAGAACTGTGTCATTTTAAGATATGATAAGGAATACTGGCTCCAAGAACAAGATAATAAAGTGAATCTGTTATCCTTCTTGGTGCTTGGATTTGAAGAGAGCCCCTTGCTTCCAAAAGGAGATATTTTGTGCCCTGAGTAAGCTCTGAAGTTACCCTGATCAGAACAGCTTATTATCTCTTGAGTGTGAGGTGCTGAGCATGATACATACTATAAGGTAAAATTCAGCTTACTTAAACAACAATAAAATTAAGGTCATTTTAAGTCTCAAAATAATTTGGAACTACATCATCAAAAATGGCTGGGTAAGGGGCAGGGGAGGTGAGGCTGTTTGGTGAGAGAGGAAGTAGAACACATTGTTGGGATATGATGCCTACCATGACAAATGTGTGTTGGCAAAATCACTTCTATCTTTTCTGAATCACGAATTGTATCTTCTGTTCTCTAGAATGGTTAGGGAAGGAGAGATAGGGAAGGCTAAGCCCTTGAGTTAGGAGAATGATTTGAAAGTTGAGTTAAGCATGTGGTGCATCAGTGCCTTGATTTCTTGGAGACCTAGGGATGCCTCAGGTCTGTGCCCTGGCTGTTTTGATGTACCTCATGTTTTTCCTTTGCTTTTATGACCTAGGACTGTGCCAGGGACATCAGCCAGAGACATTATGGGGTTCTGGCCTCTAGTTCATGCACCTGCCTCAAGGATGTGGTAGCCAGGGAGAAAACCCTCCTCTTGTGTCTCAGAATTCTGAAGAATTAAATGGGTAGCATTTCTGAAAACAGTTACTTTCCCTGAGATGTAACATACCATGTGGTATCCTCATGGAACAAATCCTGTGTTATGTACAGACTTAAGAAGGCTAATAGTCATAGCTCTATTGGTAAGATATACGCTATGCCTCTGTTCTGATCAGGGTAACTTTAGAGGTTACTCAGGGCATAAAATATCTCTTTTTGGACAGCTAAAGTAGGTGTTTCAGTAAGAAGAAATTAAATTTGTTATTGATGCGTTTCTCACAGCAGTCTAGTCACACATTTGTCCTAGGGGCTGGGCATGTTGGATCTTGCAGGTGGGATGTGCTAACCCATGACATCAGGGAAAGTACTCAATGTGCATTTGGTGAGTCCCAAATCAACACAGAAGCATGATGCCACTACTACTTGAAGACTAGAATATCTAAATGAGTCACAAGAAGACTTCTGGCCATAAATAGAAAGCTGAGTTCAAGTTTCAAACTGAATAGTTGAATTTGTGTGCATGCTCCAGGGCTAGGTGAATGATATGGCAGAAGGATCTGTGTACTGGACCTGAAGAGCTGGAATCTATTCCTAGGGATGCTCTAGAGCATTAGGATCATGGTACAGAGATACTTGTTTTCTTGCCTGTGTTGTTCAATGTGTTCATCAACCTGAGCAATGACACCTTTGCAGTACCGGCAGAAGTGAACATAAACTAAGGGAAATGTGTGATGAGGAAGGGCAGGGTTTTCATCTAGAGGGGCTTTAATGAGTGTGAGCATTTTGCCAACAGGAGCTTTTTAAAAATTAAATGAGGGGATATTAGAGAGAATTCCAAAGGAAAAATCGCAGCTTTGTTCATAGGCTCACAGCATTAGCATCCTCTTCCTTTCTTCTTTTTCTATGTATTTATCATCCTGTCTCTGTATGCATCATCCTGACTGTGCAGTAGAACAGCAGTGAGCAAGTCTAACTAGCTCACACTTAGAGATTTTGTGCTTGGCCTTCTTTCCCTGAGGATGCAAAAGCTAAGACTCCTCTCCAGGTGCAGACAGTGCTAGAAGAGTAAATGCCTTCCTGCACTTCACTGCTTCTTTCTAGGGACTGAGGTAAGAGTCTGTGGCTGCATCACATTGGAATCTCTTTATGCATGACAGGCAGCCTAGCAAAAACAGTACACCTGCCTTAACTGTGAGCTTCCCATGGACATGCTGGGAGAAGTAGCTCCGTCTTCATGCACAGAAATGCTGGGAGTATGGAGAAAACAGCATTCCCATGAACCTGCACCTACTTCAAAAGGTCTTGGGTGTCAGTTTCCCTTGTAACTAGAAAGGCTGTTTTTTTGTTCAGACATGTAACTTCATCTGAATAGTCACTACAGCACATTGGTGGTGAGTCAGATCTTGTAAAATTCTTTACCAGCTGTCCTCTGGCATGTTGCTTGTTGGCACTGAGTTTACAAACTGCAATACAAAAAGAGCCATGATAACTACTTTGATAAAGGCTTTGGTTAGTATGTCTAGATGAGCACGTACAGCATGGGAAGTTTAGGAAGAATATTTCTGGCCTGTTGAAAGTCACTGAGCCTAGCAAGCTAACCGGATCTCAAAGCACTGTAGTGGCTCTGTGTAAGATTTGCTGTCTGACTATATTTGAACATGGCAGACAGCTGTAGCCAACACAGAAGAGGCAGTGTGTTTGTCCACTAAGCTCAACAGCTGGCATAGTTTTCAAAACGCTTTAAGCTCCTTCTCTTGTTCCTACATTTGTGTGTTTCAATTCTAATTCTCTTTGAGAGTCCAACAATAGGCTAGCCATGACTGAAAATCAACCCAAAATGAGAATCGATCCATTGTCAATCTACCTCATGTGGTATTGTGAATTCCTCACTAGCACTATGTTTATTGTCCTGTTTCCAGATGTGAATAGACCACATGCTGGTCATTCTAGTAAAAAAAGAACTTCTTTTAAAAGTGTGGAAAAGTGCGAGGTAACTCTTCACTCTTGAAATTTGATGTGTATGTGCTCTCATCTCAACATTTGCAATGTGGAGAGCCACTGAGTAAGATTTGAAGAACATCAGTAGCACACGAAAGTAAGCTTGTGTCTGGTAAGAAGATGGTTTTGTTTACATGTTGGGAGTTTCCTATAGAGCAGCACTGAAAATCTTGAGGAGCTCTTCCTAGAAGTGACAAAGAAGGGATGTCTGATGTGTTCCGAGCATTCCCATCATTTGGAGAATTGTGCTAGTTTTACTGTCACCTGCTGCTCTCCTGTAGTGCAAAATTCCCTGCAGCCTGTGAGAAGTGAGGACATATGGTCTGAACAGCTGTGCTCCTTCTTTAAAGCGTGCTAGAGGTAGTGTTAATTAGAAACCTCCTGGTCTTCAGCATCTATTTCAAGTTGTTTCTTACTTCATTTGGAATTTGGACAGAGATTCCATTGGGCAATGATTCAAAGGAAAGAAATTGTCTAGGAACAATTACAGAAGAGAAGTTCTTCATTGGCATTAGGTCTAATGTGCATGAATTGAGAAATGTTTGAAATAGTGCTGGATCTGCTTCAGCACAAGTCCTTACCTTCTCTGAGCAAAGCAATCAATCTCACATGTACTGTGAAACTGTACCAGTTTAGAAGCATGTCCAGTTGCCAGGATCATCAGTACTTCTCTTCCTGTCTTCATGAGCACTTCATACCCCATTGATGATTGTGAGAAGATAAGCCCAGAAAGGATAGAGCCTAGTTTCTTATGTTGGGAGTGACTGTGGTGTGTTGTGATTGCTATAACTAGGTGCATAACTGGGCTGGAAAGCAGCTGTGCATAAAATTAATACAATTTCTCTATGTTTAAAGGTGTCTCCTCCTGTAGAAAGATTTAAAATGTTCTCTCTAATGTTTAATACTACATGTTTAATTTAATGTTGGTTTTGTTTGTGGGTTTTTTTCCCTGTTTCAACGCCTTCATCTTGCTCTTATGATTTGACGTAGTCTGGAAATGGACTAAATGTGAAACTTGAATCACAAGCCTGAATATAAATTGAGTTTTTCACAGTTTCTTGACACTTGTTCTCATTAAGACAAACTTTACACCCAAAATAATGGAAGCAAGATGTCCAGAACTTTGGAAAGGTACATCAGAATTGTAGTAGACTAGTTAAGGGTGCATATTGAAGGACTGTAACTTCATTCATTCAATTTTCTTGCTCACTGTCTGATGAATCTGGCCTAGGTACTTCCACAAAAAGCAAAGTGAAGGAATGGATGCTTGGATGTTTGGAAAGGAGAAACCAATGAGCTCAAAATGCTGTTTAACCCTTGCCTGCAGTCTGGAGGACTTGTGTTGGCAAAGAAGCAGTAGTTTCAGGCCACTTTTGATCAAGACGGTTAGTTTGACAAAATCTGTCTGCTTTCCTAGTGCAAGCAAAATGTGTAATGTGTGCAGGTGCTTTTTCCTTGGTGCCTACGTGTGCTTTACATGCAGCGTTGCCTGTGGCATAGGGAGTTATAGTTGTGTTTCTTAATATGCTGCTTTGATTCTGTGTCTGTTTTCACCTGCCAGTTATCACATGTCTTCCCTCTACTCCATCCCCCTCACCCCCCGATAAGTTTCAACATTTTGGGCTGCTTTTCTTAAGAATGGTGGTGCTTTTAATATTGGATGTGAATTGCTTGTCCCTTCAAGACAGCGATGTTTCTGGCAGCAGTTTGAGTAGCACTGAGGCCTGTGTGGTCCAAGAGGATCTGTAATTTTAGAACTCCAGCAGCTGTCTCTTGAGAAGTACAAAAAAGAGAATAGATTCTAGAGTGAAAAGAATTCAGTGAAGTATTCACTGGAACAGTGGTATTCTTTTGGCTACCAAGATGAAAGAGCTACTTGTTTCCTCATTTTGTGTCTTGCTCATCTGATCAAGTCCTTTTAATCTCCCTCACTTCTACCCTCCTACCCCCAGCCCCTACCCTCTAGTACCAGGTGTGTTGAATTTGAAGATGCCTCACTTCTCTGGTCGTCTAGTGGGATAGAAAAGATGTACTTCATCTTGGTGCAAAGGATTCTCTTAGCTAGAACATGCCTGAACATGAAGATATATGGCCATTAAGAGATCCTCTGACTGTCCTGTAGAGATTTGTGTGAGTTGTGTAAATCCTTAAATTGGATAAAGTAAAAAAATGAAAGTGTTTTGCATTTTCCCTTGTAAGCAGACCTCTGTAGACTGCAATTCCTTCTGATTTAATCAGTGTTCCATCTGTCCTTTCTGTGCCTGGAAAGGCTTAGAGGCAGTAAACATAAACTGAAGTAAGAGGTTCATTGAATACAGTGTAAAAAATAATCTCACTATGAGGACAGTCAAGTTGTGGAGAAGGTTGCCTAGTGAGATTGTGTAGTCTCCATCCTTGGAATTTTTCAAGACTGGACTAAGAAACCAGAATCTGAGTAATCTTGTCTGACCTCATAGCTAAAACCTGCTTTGAGCAGGACATTGAACAAGAAGACTTCCTGAGACTTTGTTTAACCTAGCTTATTTTATGATCCTGCAACTGATTTGTGAAAGTGAGAAGTGGCTGTGAGAGTCAGCATATCCCAGACTAGGTTGCTGGAACCCGTTTTTTAGTCTCACTTGATTTCCAGCTTTCCCACCATGACAGTATGTTCCCAATACAGGTCCTTTCAAACTTTATCTCTGTGAAGACCGGACAGGTGACTGTGAGGCATAAGGAAACAGTCTGCTGAAATGTGGCTTGAGCAGGGGCTTATCCACAAATATTCCAGTTTTGTGGAGGTAACCCTAGATGGGTAGAATCCATGCTGAAAGCATGCTGTTGCAGCAAGGGAGTATGATTCCTGACAGCTGTGTTCACTATGACTTCTTGGGGGGGAAGGAGCAGAGGCTAAACATATGGGCTTCCAGACTGGACTCGGCCTGTATGTGCACTTCTGGTCTCTGTTGGCAGGAATTCTGGGTGCTTTCCAGGTGCAGGTGTGATGGAAGCATAGGTGACTGATACCATTGTGGTCTGCCATAGCAAAGGAAGGGAACACTGTAAATTCCTTTTTGGGTCTGACTAGGAGGAGTGTTTTTTTATTAGGCAGGGGAACATCAGGGACACGTCTTGCCAGTTTATCACTTCAGCTCTCAATCTTCTCAAACTCTGGTGCCAGCTCTATTGCGTCCTGCAACATTGCTCAAAAGCAGGATGCAGAGAATTTGTTATATGAAGAATCAGCAGCGTATGGGAGATGTAGGCTGTTGCTCATGAGTTTTACAGGGATTTATTATATGGAGCTGGACTAGTGATACTAGAAGAAAAAATGAGATTTGCACTTGGGACAAAAAGTGATACAAAAAAACCCCTTGTATCCCTTGAAGATACATACATTTGTATGTATCTTCAAAATTATGTTTTCTTTTTCTCTTTCCTCTTATTCTTTTGCAAAGAGGCTTTTAGCCAAAGGAAATTTGAAAATGCTTAAGAACAGCCTTTTAATAAACAAGCTAGTGTCAGGGTGACAATCCTGGGAATAGATATTTCTAGCTGAACCTGGATTGATTTTTTTTTTTTTTTTTTAAGAAAACTAGTGGGCATTACATGTGCTGTAAGTCAGAAGGAATTTCTACCCTTTCCCTAGCTAGCTGTGCTCAACTCGAAAGTCCTGCTTGGGGGTCCTTTTTTTCCCCCTAAACTAGTGAGGATTTTTTTCTCAGAAGAACTTTCTCAATCATTCTTTTGTATTATATTCTCAGTTGCTCAAATCACTTTGGGTTTTTTATCTGCACTGTACAGAAGAGTTAAGCAAGCTCAGAAAAGCTGGTACAGGTAGTATTAGTTAAGCCTGTGGTAAAACAGAGTAGTTCTTTGAAGGAACAATAAACCTTTTCAGCTCCGATATTTTGTCATCTTTGCTGTGCTTAGCTTGCTGGTAAATGAATAAAATTTTTGCCTGCTGGTTTTGCATCCAGACTCTGAAAGTCCCTAGTGGCAAAATATGAGTGAAATCTTCAGTAAATGAAGTCTGTTTCTGACATCCTCTGTAATGTAGTAGCTACAGTTTCTCTTGTGCCTTTTTCAGTTTGGGAACCCAAACAAAGTGAATGTTTTCCTATCCTTAAAAATAAACAAGAGTTGAAGATTCAACCAGTTAGTTCTGTAACTTCTTTTGCCACAGAATCTGAACTTCTTGCCACATCAGTTTACCAACAGTTTAATGTGGTGTCACAGCAGCGTCATAAAATGAACTTAAAACTTCAGTGGGTGGTGAGAAACACAGCTTTTGCACTCTGTTCATTTTATGTAGGTTGGCAAAAACATACAGCTTCATACAGCCAGATTTCTGGCTATGAAGATCTCTGCTTGAAAGTGCTCCTTTGGAGGAGCTCAAATATCTATGCAAACTCAGCTGTTCATTACCATTCTGGCTGCTAAAATGATTAGAGGCAATTGTCTGCAGGAGCAGCCTATTCTTTCTGGCTGGGGTCAGGTAAGCCTCATCTGGTTTTGGTGTCTGTTGGCATGCTGATATGTGCATTAATTTCTGTTATCCCTAGTCGGGTATAGACCTAGGAAGCCTTCAGTGTGTTTCTGCTTGCTGATGGACTGTGTTGTGCTACTCTGACTAAATTTGTTGAATAATATCGATGTGCAGATAGAAAATGGGAATATTCAGTCTTCATCTGGGTTTGAACAAGGCTGTGCATTGTTCAGCTTCATGTGTTGGTGCCCTAAGGTGGGAGAGTCCACATACATCTTGTTTTTATGGAGCAGGATGTAGGCATGCAAAGCCAATGCTGTTGCAGGTTACAGTAACAACTAAGAGAAACACAGGTAAACCTGGGGGAAATTAGACTTGCCTGAAGGAACTTGGCTTGCTTTCAGTTCTGCATTCATTTTCTGTGGAGTGAATAACTTGAAATTCCCTGTGATGAAGCAATGCATTTTGTTCTGTTCTGGCTCTTGTCTTTTGTGCAGTCTAACAACAGCTGCACTTGTCTGGGTTGGGCTACAAGACAGAAAAGTGTGATCTTTTCCTAAGCAAGTCCTGCAGCAGCATTTATGGCTCTAATGCAGCCTGAGATTGTCTAGGTGTCTGTGCTGATGCCTCAGTTGAAATAGAAAGGGAAGAGTGAGATGAAGTTAAAAAAAAGGTGCCGTCTTTCATATGTACCCTTGATTTTGTATGGTATTTTTGCTGAGTAGCACATACTTTCCTTTGGCTGTGAGATGCATCGTCACTGAGAACTTGGTAGAATATAGAGCGTACCAAAAGACAGCCTCTCCTAACCATTTTTTAAAGGATCTTTCTGTATCCTTCTCTTAAATAACAAAAAACCCAGCAAAAAATACACACTTCAACAATTGTCTCCATGGGTGTGGTTTTGTCCATTGTAAACATTTACATGCACAGTGGTTAGTGGTTTAGAGATGCATATTGGAATATAAGAGTGTAACTGGAAAAACTACCAGAAAGTGTTGACTCAGTTGTATGCATCAGGATCATGATTGCAATGAATTTTTGTAATATGACGTTGACCTAAGTGGGAAATACCAAATATTGCTCTTCTGGATTTGTGGTGTTTCCATTGCAAGAGGTGAAAAAAAGTACTGTTTTGCAATGTTTGCACATGACTGATATTTGCTTTCTTAAAGCACCTGTTCCTAATGATCTATGCTGAGTGCTAACCAGATTTATTTGCTGTTGTTACATATCTGTGTAAGCACAAATGCTCTTGAGTGATGATGTGATAGACTGTATACTGCATACATTCAAACACTGCTTCGTGTTCTGTACTGTTATATAAGTCTTGTCCCAGGGGAAAACCCAACACCCTGTAACTGACAGATTACTCTGCAACTGGGCTTTTAACTGGGAATGGACATCCAGTCAGGGTTTACCTGAGTAGTATAGTAACTACAGATAAATCTGCAAACACGGGCTGCTGAATATTGGCAGCTGCACAGCTCAGTGCAGACTATTGAAATCCTACAAATACTAGAGACATTTCTCTTTCCATCATTTGCTGACCTACTTGATGCAATGAGTAAAGAGGTCATAGGCCAAAGAGGATGAGTTGAAATATTTTCCCAGTAATTTCAGTGTTCATATCCCTGTCACTCTTTCTGTGCTGTCAGCTGTCATTTAATGCATGCAAGGCCTTGGATTGTGATGAGTAAAATCTGTGATTGCATGTAATGACAACTGAACAGCTTTCTTTGTCCAATCATGGGAAGGTAGAATTCTAAATTAAACCTTTTTTTCTCCAGGGCTAAACAGCAAATGTAGACAATTTTTTATGTCTACATTATTGATCCTTACTGTATGCATGTGCAGAACCGTGCTGGACTTTTAAGTTTACATTGGAGGTTAGCATTTGGAGTTATATCTGAAAGCTTTTATGTCCAAGAGGTGGTGATTCATCTTTATTACATGCTAAGGTGCTGATCAGAGTTCCTAGATTGTACCAGGAACTCAGCGTGAATGACAGAACAGAAAGATTGCAACTAGGATGACAATTCCCTTGGGGAAAGCACGTAAAAGTGGGGAAAATTGCAGAAAAGGGTTTGATGAGCCACGGTGGCTGATCTCTGCTTCTTGAAACTTGCCGGTTGCAAAATGGCAAATTATCACTGTGGCAAATAATCACTGTGGCTGTTCCTTGCAGTGAACAGGAAAAAAACCAGATGGTTTAGCATGCAGATGCAGTGTGGCTTTTAAGTCCTGCCAAAGGAGGAAACAGTACTGATAGTGCCTGCTCTTCCTGGAATGCTGGTTGGGGAGAGAGGAGGGAAAGAGCTCTTGTAAATGCATCAGATACTGCTTCCAAAGCTTTGACTTCTCTTTGTTTTCTTAGCATTTTTCTTTTTAAAAATTACTAATAAAGATAAAATAATGGGCGTTCGTCATCAGGGAGGTTTCAGGCTATGTTTTGAGCTGGCATTTGGTTTTCAGTTTTTTAATCATAGCAACACAGTCATTCATAGGCTGGATGAAAACAGTTCACACTTCTGTGTTCCTTTTAACGTCGTAGCTACCAGGTCTATGGAATAAATCCGTTCTAGGAGTTACTAAGTATCAGTTCTTCTCCCTGCCTTGTACTCTCTAAGGCAAATGCTAGTCGGTGGCTGAAGGAAGATAACATGTCTCACCTGACTGAGAATACATCTCATCTGACTTTGTTAAATCAGATACGGCATTTCTTCTGGCTAGGTAAGTCTACCACCATACTGTGCCATGTAAGTTGTACCTGTAGGGAACTTCTTCGCACTATTTGTATCACAGGGCATAGCAGGGAGGAAGTCTGGAGTGAGGCCTCTATCTACTTACCCTTCTCTGGCCTCTCCCACATCCCTGGTAGGTCTGCGCTCAAAGTCAGTTACATGCAGAATAGATAAGTCTCTTCTGCGTAATTCTCATAGAATTAAACCTCCAGCTATCAGGAAGCATTTTGTCTTGTCTGTATAAACTCCCTTTTGCTCACATCTGGTTATTCCTTGCAATATCATCCTGAGTATATAAATATATATATTTATACTCACTAAAAAAAAATTTTTGATCAGTGCTTATCTCATTTGATTCTTTTGAGTAAGCTTTCAGCAAACAGAGACCCTCACAGGCAGACATGATGCAAGAAAATGTCTTCCTTCTATGTGAGTGTTGAAGGGCATTTAAATTATGAATGGTTTCTTCTTCCACCCCTTTCTGCTCTCAAGGTGATTCCTGTGAAGGTAAGATATTGTGTTCATGAAGAGCACTGACAAGGGCTTGAGGGGCATCAGTAGCAGTCATGAGCAGTGAGACTGACCTAACTTGCAGGAAACAGTCATATTCACTACAAACTTCTCTGTTGTGACATGGGACAGTTTTAGATTGTTTAAAATAGGCATTTAGACTTTGGTTGTTAGGATGGCTTTCAAGGAGAATTTATTGTGTTTGTGCTAATCTTAAAGCAAATTTTTTGAGACACTACAGTTTGTGTCCTGGGCTGATGGGAACCCTTGTACTAACTGGTGTACACGGAAGCCCCAGAACAGCACTCTCTTTCCCAGTGGGCTTCCACTCCTCTTCCCACAAGAAATGAATGCTCTTTTACACAGCTTAGACGTTTTGGAGTATGGAATGAGGATCTTAAGTTTTGTGGTTTGCACTGTTACCTCTTGGATTGCTCTGTTTGGCCATGAAACAATGATCCTTGAATCCCAAAGGTCAGTACTCCAGACAGGTCAAGAAAACCTATGAACAAGCCAGGAATATAGCACTGTAGTGTAACTGGCTGTAGCAGCACCTGGAGTTAGCTGTTGGTCAAGCAGCAGTAAATGTACAGACTCGTGGAGTTTTTTGGATTCTTTGTCCTCTCATCTAAATAAAAAGGGCATCCATACTCTTCTTCTGTGTCTTACTGAAAAATGTGCAAGGAGTAAGTAGGTAAGCAGCATCAAAGCACCTCCAAAGAGGCAAAGTCTGCAGAAATCAAGAGTTTTAAACTTACAGAGAGTTTAATCACTGCTTACTTATCAGAAAATAAGGTGTTGAGGGGGAAGGCTTTGTATAATAAACTTCTGCCTCCAGGGAACTGAAGAGGTTTAATTTTTTATTTCTTTGCCTCTGCCAAAAGAGAAATACATCTCCAAGGATCATTTTCATGTCCTTTAGAAGCAGTACTGACTGCTGTTCTTCCAAGCCACCAGGATTTAGGTTTTCTTCCCACGTGTTTTGTTTTTTTAATCAGCCTCCTTCGATTCCACCAACACTCACCCCTCTTCCTCACCCCTTCCCACCCACAAAGACAAACGTGTGCTTCCTGTCTTCTTGGGCAGGGTAATGGTTGCTTGTTTTAATTTGGTACATAGCTTCTGTGGAAAATATTAATGGGTTTTTTAGCTGTTTTATTGATACTTATCATAAACGGTCTTCTCCCTGCCTGTCCCTGCTCTGACTGGCCTAACTACTTTATCAGGATTGTTGGAATGTAAGGTTGCTTTGAATGCTTCTTCCTGGGGTAATGAGTCATACTTGGACTTTATTAGTATTTCTGGCATGATGCAGGCAATGTGAAGACATTGGTTTTCACATCATGGGGTAATGCCAAGCTCTCACATTAAGGCAGGGGAACAAATGTCTGTTCATTCCTGGAAAGTGGCTCATTTCTGAGTCACTTGGCTTCTGTTCAGAAAAAAAAAGATGAGGGAAGGAAGATCTTCTAATATCCAGCTTTTCCTGCAGCAAAATCTGGAATAATTACCATTGGGTGGCAGTTGCTGCAGTCTCAAAGCAAAACAGCCCTCCCTGCCATTGGAATATAATTGGTGTTGCCTTATGCCCCAGCAATTGGAGGCATCCAGCTGGATCTGGAAGCAGAGTAAAAAGCAGTTTGATTTCTGGTGATGATTTCGCAGTTTGATGCGAAATTTGAACAGTGGTAAAACTTAACTTCTCTAGTGAACACACTTTGCAATAATAAAATGAGAATTCTGCATCAAAACTCCTGAAATACTTTCAGATTGTCTTTCCAAAATGGATGTGAAAAGAAACATTAATGGTAAGGCTTGGATTAAGTAAGCAGTTGGCTAAGTATTTTGACATGTTTATCTGGGAATTAATTCAATGGAAGCAAATGTTCATATCAGGGTGATCTTTGCATTAATGATCTGTCTTATGCCTCTGGCAAACTGGCAAGTTACTGGTTGATGTGTTGCCTACCCGTACACCTGGAGCAAACAGCTCACTGCCCTTCAGTGTGATTACTTGCCAGTTCAGTGATTTTCCATTAGAAGCCTCAAGAGCAGAACATGTATAAAGCAGAGGTTTGAGCCATTTCAGAAAAACTTGTTCCTTGATAATAAGTCTTGCAGATGAAGCTTGGTTTTCTCTGATGAGATCTGGCTCTGATGTGACCTTCACCTGCTTGAGATTGCCAGACTGTCAGAATAATGCTGGGGGAAATGCATCAGATACTCACCACTACCTCTCAGTGGGAACCTGAGCATTTTCAAGTTTCTTTCTGCTCTCACTGGTAACTTCCAGTTTTCAGTGACAGGTGAGAATACAAGGAATGTAATTGGCTGTTGTCCACAAACAGGCCTTGTTCCTGAGTTATGTTCTCACATATTTTTGTATATATATATGGTATTTTATTTTTCCCAGGTGTATCCATAGAAAGCCAGCTTATGGCAAGTCCTGCAAACACTTTGCGGACTACCCTTCTAGGGTTTTTGAGTATAAAGTGTTCAAATCCACATTCCAAAAGTTGTGCTGTTCATAATTCTGTTCTGACTATCCTAGTTGAAGACAGGTTAGCCTGTTCTCTCATTGCAGAGTTCTCTCATTCTCCTTATGGTGAATTTTGTGTATACAGGAGGACAAAATGCAAGAAGAGGACTCTATTCAGAGTATAGTTTTTTGCTTGCTTTAATTAAATATCCATATCTTTCTGATGATAAATGTTTGGTCTGGCTGTGTGCCTTGAAAAGTTTTGTGAGTTCCAGATAAAGTCTCTTCAATGTTGAGATCCTCATCACTGGAATTATCTGGTAGATTTGAGTGACACAACTGTACTCAATGAGAATAGAAGCACAGTATTTGGTGATCACTGCAGGCTGGTTACAGTTTTGCATGTAGTTAACAGCAGGCTGTGTATTTTATTTGGTTAGTGGGAAACTAAATCCAGGTCAGTAGGATTGAAGTTGTTTAAATGCTGACTTCTGGAAAGAGAGCAGAAGAGAAGCAACCATCTGGAGGAGACCTGTAGTCTGAATCCAGCGGTAGGAGGACAGAAATTCTTAAAGCTGACAGCTTGACAGCTGTACTCTGTACAACCTTATTCCAGCATAGTGTTTACATGTTAATGTGTGTTAAATAAATGAATGAAAAATCTGCTGGGCTTCCTGCAAATAACTCTGTATCTGAACAAATTTAAGTGTATGCAAAAATGACCTTGGAAGTCATTATACTTACATTAAAGGGTTTCTAGCAACAGCTGCTTGCTGGGGTTAGGAGTATTTCCAAGTATTTTGTGTCATGCTTTCTGAAATAGGATGAAGCTTTATTCAGCAATGTGGCCAGATAAACTCTGTGAGTTCTGTACTGTTGAATGGAGATGAGTGCAGCTAAATGTCCCCTGTAAAATCCAATCAGTAGAATTCTGTTCTCTGTCCTGAATATTGCTCTTAGGCTTGTCAGATACAAAGGGTGTAGGTAACCCCTATACTTTGCTTAAAAGTCAGTTTCAGTGCTAGCTTTTCAAAAGTTGACCTTGCATCTCAGTACTGTTTCCAGCATTATACCTTCATAGTCAGATTTGTCTCACTAAGACAGGGCTTTTGGCTAGAGAAAACAGCTGAGGAGCTGGTAGGACTGTCATTTTAATTTGGCACCAGTCTTGAAAGCTGTAGCTGACATGGAGATGGGTCTGGTTTATCGCTTTTGCACCTGATATGTGTGGGCCAGTACACTTTGAAATCTGACATACTGGCTAGTCAAAACACCTTTATTGTGCTGCTGTTGATTAATCTGTAATTTAATGTGACTGTATCCAATTGCTTTATAGTTTTCCCTGGTTTCCAGTGGAGCGTGCATAAATTACTGTTTGCTGTCAGACCGATTAAGAAGCACATATGTCTGTCTTACCACTAATGCCGTGATTTGTTTAAAAGGTTTTCCAACAGAATAGCAGAGGTTGAAAAAATCAGGGCATTTATAAAAAAACTTTGTGCTTCTGTCTCTTGCAGGTTAAGACTCTTCCTGCATATTAGATGTAGACAAGCAAAATGTGCTGCTACTGTGATGCAGGAACCTGTCTTTGCTTCCCAACCTGCCCAGAGAGTCTTGTTCATTGTCTTTCACCACACAGGAGAACAAAAACTCTTGCAAGCACTTAACTTCAGGGAATCTCTCTGTATCTGACATTCCTTAGACAATTGTGGCAGTAGGACTTCTGCATTTTGCTGGTCTGGTGTTTCATCGAAAGAAATGTTACAAAGGAGCTGTAAAATGGCATTGAGTTTATTACTGCCTGGTGACGTTTACAGATGTGCTTTATTTGGGAAAATGTGTTTTTGTGTTATCAGAACTTTTTTTAATAGTGCAATTACATTGTTTGACCTCTTGTTACTGCACGCTTTAGTTTGAGATGAAGGAATTATCTATTGGCATCTGGCCATTATAGAATGATCTGATTATTTTTCAGTCTGTTGCATCCTTTTGGAAGGCAAGCTGTAGAAGTTCACATGTTGGGTTCTGTAAGCAAGTAGTAATGTTTTGAATGTTTCCTTTTGCTGGCTTTATAGCGGTTCCGCTTCCCTGATGATATATGCCCTAATCTTCTTCAAACTCTTTTCAGGAATACAGTGCATCTATGTGTAATGCTGTTGAATTATTTAGGGCTATTAAGGTGTTTAGTGTGGCTGATGTGGCTGCTTGTCCTGTGGAGCTCTGTTCTGTACGTGAGTATCAGAATTATTCACCAAGTGGGAAGAACAATACCACGTTGAATCTTGTATCTCATAGTCTTGTCTCAGTTTCTATACCTCTCCTGGTCAGGTTCTTGGTTCTACACAGGAGCCCAAACTTCTGGAGCCTGATTCAGTTATAACCACTGATCTGTGAGACCAAGAATTTTTTGTGGGAGTCTTACAGACTGCTAGGAAAATTAGTGCTTTCAAAACTTCAATTGTTACCTCTTCTGTTAGCTATTAAATTAATGCTGAACTGTATAAAAATGTACTTTTTATCAGCGATAAGATTTCAAATTCATAAAAGTGATTTTTCTAAAGAATACGTTAAATTAACACAGTTTTGGACTTCCTAGTCATTCCAATGACTGTTTTAACCCTTAGAGCTATCACTATTAGAGGCTGTAAAATTACCATGAGAAGTGCTTCATCACAAATGTAAATGTTCTGTTGTCTTCTACTACCTGATTCTTGAATATCAAGTTTGCATTGAGCTAGCAGTGTGTATAATGCTAATACTGCTTATGGTACAGATTCAGCTGTTCTGTCATTTATTGAAATGAACTTTTTCTGATTCAACTTCTAGTAAAATTACTTTCATCTTTAAGAGTATTTGTAAATAAATTTTCAAGCACATTAATAGAAAGCTTTACAAAAGGGATTGTAAACGTGTAAGTGTATATTCGTACGCACGTATGTTTTTATATATCACAGATTCACAGGATATGCTGAGTTGGAAGAGATCCACAAGGATCATTAAGTCAAACTCCTGCCTCTGCACTTCACTCCCTCTAGGTTTTAGCTTTTCCTAGAAAAACTTTTCTGCTTTAGGATCAAATATTCATAATTTTTCTAATAGTGGTCTGTGAACATGAACCACCTTCTATTTACTAGTAAACTTTTCTGTATGGTCTAATGCTTTGGTCTTCTGTGTAAAAGAAAAATGTCAGTCAAGAGTTCTTGTACTCAAACACGCTCACACACAAGGAGCCAATTGCGTGTCTGTATTTGGCACACAAATTGTGTTTGGCACTTAAAACTGATTTGGGTGAATCATGGCTTCTGTTCCTCAGAAGTGCACATTTCTTGGTGTAGCGTTGACTGGCTCCACAGTACTGAAAGACAGATACATACCACTTTTCTGACTTTAGAAGAAAAAAAAATGTTTATCTTTTTGATCCAGAGTGTTCAGGAGAGCTGTGTATTCTTTATATTACAGTTTTTTGTCAATGCAGCATTTTTTCTTGATGTAGTTGTTCATAACTAGAAATTAGCAGAACATATCTTGCTTGTATGTACATCTTCATCGATTCTGGTGTATATTTCTTCAAATTTACTGGGTTTTTAATGTATAAATTAAAGAATTCCTTTCAAGGAGTAAGGGCACTCTCATTTTGCGGACTTTTCACCATACTTTGAAGTGGTCTGCAGAAATTACTTGATTATAATATTCTTGTTGATGTCTGAATTGATTTATGACTTTTGTTATAGTAATGGAGAGAACTGCTCTAAATCCTTGCTTTATTTGTAGCTTGAAAAGTTCTCTCGCTGAGTCTTTTAGTAACTTTGCACTTTGCTGCAATTATTGACATTCTTATTTTGTCATTGCGGTGGTCAGTATAATCACACAACATCTGAAGTTGGAAGGGACCTCTTGATATCATCTAATAAAACCTGTTCAAGCAGGACCACCTAGAATAGGTTGCCCATGATTGTGTCCAGTCAGATCTTGAATATTTCCAAAGATGGATACTTCACAGCCTCTCCAGGCAACCTATTTCAATGTTTGACTGTTATCACAGTCAAAAAGTGTTTTCTTGGGTTCAGATGGAATTGCATATATTTTGCTTTGTGCCTATTACATCTTGGCCTGTCACTGGGCACTGTCAATAAAAGTCTGTCTCCATCTTCAGTCTCTTCCATCAGGTATTTATATGCATTAATAATGTCCCCACTAAAACTTATTTTCTCCCAGCTAACAAGTCTCAGCTCTCACAGCCTCTCCTCATATGAAAAGTGCTCCAGTCCCATTATTGAGCTTCATGGCCTCTGCTGAAACTTCCTGCAGTATTGTCTGTCGTGTGCTGGGTAGGTGAGAACTGGACCCAGCAGTCCAGATGGGGTCTCACCATGACTGAGTAGAGGATAAGAATCACATCTCTTGGTCTACGTTCAGCACTCCTAATGCAGCCCAAGTTAGGTTGTCTCTCATTACTCTGAGGGTGCATTGCTGCCACATGCTTAACTTGCTGTCATACAGGACCCCAATGTCCTTCTCTGCTGAGCAGCTTCCCAGCCTGTAAGCCTGCTGTTTGCCAGCATCTCTGGGTCCCTTTGAATGGCAGCACAGCCGCCTGGTCTATCACTCACTCCACCAATTTTTGTGTCAGTAGACACAGTAGCTTTGCCTAACCAAGGCTCTGTGAACTCCAAATAATGGAGACACCTCCTATGACCTACCTGGCAACCTGTCCCGGGGCTGCACCACACACCAGGGGAAGAAGGTACCCCCAATGTACCACTTGGATCTCCTGAGCTACCTCTTGTGCCTGTTTCTCCTTACTGCTTCTTCCGATTCTGCCCAAGAGGGTTTGGTTCTTACTGCTTTTCAGGCAGCTAAGAGGTACTCTTACAACCCCCTTGATGTGAGCTAAGCTCTAGTTACCAATGCTTTTGTTTAGTGTTCTTACTCTAGTCCTAGTTCATTTTTTGCTGATACTCTGTAGGTGTAAATGCAGACAATTTTTTTTTATCAGCATATAAAATTATGCTGTGAGATTTATTTTTTTATGTTCTTTGTGTCTTCAAATTGCACTTCAGAACAATCTCCTCCTGAAGAGTTAACTATACACAAATTTCAGTGTTCTTGGGAATTTATGTACAGTTTTTTGTAAGTGTGCTTTATACCGGCTGACAGGGATTGTGTGGTTCCTGCAATCTGGCTCTGCACAAGCTGGGAAATGTTGGTGGAGGCATGAAGCTGTGGTTGTTAACTGGAGCAAACTTTTGCTTCCAGCCAGTTACCAAGGTAGAGGTAGAATTTAGAAGTCTTGTACAAGCTTGTCATCTCTATAATTATGTGGCTATTAAGAAATGGGTGGAAGTTGAATGCTCTAAAATTATAGACTGTAATGATAAGACATGGTTAGTACTGATTCTGATGCAATTTTCCTCCTTGCCAACAGAGTTTCAACAGCAGGAAGGCATGAAGACCCATCAGAAAAGTATGCAGCTCTATGACACACCCTATGAACCAGAAGGCAGTGGTGTGGAATCCGATTCTGAAAGTGTGGTGAGTCACCATTTACAAGAAAGCAAATTGCCACAGGATGATGACAGGCCTGCTGATGAGTATGATCAGCCGTGGGAGTGGAACAAAGTCACCATCCCAGCTTTGGCAGGTAGGATTCCTAGATCCCAGCCTCAAAATTTTCTCTCACAGTTATAGCATATGCACTTAGCCTCTTTTGATGTGTATGTGTGTGTGTGTGTGAAGAAATGTCTGAAAAGTAAATGTGGGTCATCTCAAATCTTGACATGCTGCAGAATTATGGAACACTGCACTTTTTGTTTGGTACTTCAGCCAACCTGTTGTCAATCATCTTAGCACTTGTTTCATATTACTAAAACTTATGCTTCTACCACTTCTTGTCCATACCCCCATTTTAATGGACGGGATGTAGATAGTGTTTACTGTTGAGCATCTCTATGATGAGGAAGTTGCTTTGTAGGGTCCTGAAATTGTGGAGCCATTCTCAAAGTGACTGTGATGAAGTGTTGGGGATGAGGAGGAAAGTAAAGAGATGTGGCTCTGGGAGTGACTGTGGAAGAAGCCTGAGAGACATGATTACTAAGTAGTCAGCGTGCATTTACCCTAGGTAAATCCTGCTTGACAAACCTGTTTGCTTTCTTTGTTAAAACTCTAGATCTCTTAATGGAAAGAGAGCAGTTGGTGTCGTCTATGTTGACTTTAGCTTTCAGCATGCCATGCTGTGGCATCAGCTGTGTTTGGAATTTGTTGTAGCTGACATGGGTGGACTAGTAGATTTAGGAAAAAACCTATCAGGGTCATTGACCTCAAAGGGTAGTGTTAGTGATTCATGCTCTTCCTGGAATCTGGTTACAAGTGTGATTCCTCTGAGGATATGTTCTGGAACCCTTCCTGTTTAGTGTACTTATTAGATACCCAAAGCAGAAGGAGAGGAAATGCCCCTTATGAAGCTTGGAATAACAGCCAAGAGAGGGGAGGGTGTGTGCAAAGCTGCCATTCTGAGGGACCTGAACAGGCTGGAGAAATGGACTGACAACAAGCATACAAAATCTGATGAGAATAGACCCAAAGACTTGCATCTGGAGGAAACTCACCCCCTGCAATTATACAGACCTAGATCTGGTTGACTTGCTGGGACGCAGCTTTGCTAGAAGAGGCTTAAGGAGTCCTGGAGGAAAGTGGACTAAATGTGGGTAGCAGTGCTCCTCACCATGGTAGCCTGTGTGAATAGGAGCAAGCCAGTGGATGAAGCAACGTGACTGTTCCTCTTTACTTCACATTTCTTGGACTATGCATAATCCTGTGGCAGGATTCTGATATAAGAAGGATGTTGATAAATGCTGTCAGCACAGAGCCAACAAAATGGCAAGAAAGTGCAGCACATGACAGCACATGTGAAGATATGCTGAGAGAACTGGGCTTGCTTAGCCTGGAGAAGAGAAAACTTTGGGTGGGACATAATGGGAACTTTCTAATGCCTGTGAGAAGATCCTCAATAAGATGGAGCCAGTTTCTTCACAAATGAGCAGGTGTGTGATGGGAAGATGAGATATAAGATGAATCAGGAGAGGTTCTGACTCAATATAGGAAGTTGGTTTTTTGTCTGCAAGAACAGTTAAGCATTGGAAACAATTGTTCAATGAGCTCTTGCAGTCTCCATCTTCAGATTTTTTTCATCCTGTGTGAAGAAATGATGGGATAAACAACCTGATCTGATCACGTCGTTTCCCACGCAAGGACGGTGATTGTGTGCTACCCAGAAGTAGTTTTTCTTTCAAAAACCAGCAACTTTATTGTTGAACAATGCTGAGATACCACCTGTGGGACCAGTATACATCTGTCTTCAGTGAGATCACATTTCACAAATTCTCAAATAGTATTACAGCAGCCACAGAAACTGGATTATTAGTTTTAGAAGTTAAGTCTTAAGAGTCATATGTGTGCATATGTAAATCATAGACATTATTCTTCATGTATTGGTCATATTATATGAAATTGATGAGATTTACTTCATTTGGATTTTGTCATAAGCTCTGTGTTCATCTTCATGCCCACTTTTTCGGTTTTTATCAGGTAAATTCTGAAATAGGGTTTTTTTGAGTTATTTAAAAAAAAAGAATCTTAGGTTTGTCAATTTTTTCTTTATATCTACTTTTCAGTTTTTACATATAACTGTAAATTAACAAGGTCAGCCCAATACAAGATTTTACAATTGGTTTATGTGTGAATATTCTTTAAAGTTCTATGTAGTTATGAAAATGCGCAGAGCAAAATGTTGCTTTACAGAACTAATAGACTAAAGAGAGATTTAATTAAATGGTATTATGATGTAGTTGGATTACTTACAGGTTCACCATGGAGAATTCTTATTTAAAATAAGAAGAGTAAACACTTTTTGAGATTAATTAGATTTCTCTGATTACATCTGCCGTTCATTATAGATTAGTTTGTTTTAGGTAAAAGCTTATTTGTCACAAAGAAATGTCTAAGGACTGGCTTCAAGCACAGTTGCAAGCTGCTGTTTCATCTGGTGTCTCTAGACTTCATCTTAGTCCAAGGAGTTGTAAATGTTTAGAATAAGGAAGGAAGAGGTCCAACTTTGAAGTTTGAAATGGTGGAAAGTTTGGAATGGAGGAGTGTTGACTTTCTGCTGAGATGTCTGAAGTGCTTTTCTGACTTACTCGGTGGTTCTATTGTTTGGTGGTTCTCCAGGAAAGGGTTTTTTCAGTTGTTAGCAGAGGTGGATTTTTCTGAAAATTGCAGTGTTGGTCTAACTGGTATTAAAAATTCTAGCAATGGGTAAGTCCCACTTTATAGGCCCACAATTACCGTCTCCCAATTACATGGAACTGTAGAGATCCTGAAGGACTCCTCTGCTGAAACTTTCCTATTTTGAGAAATTCATCTGAAGGGAACAGCAGATATTTGTGATGTGAATTGCAGATACAGAGACTTGTACAGGAAATATTTTTGATTTGTCAGGTGGTAGACCATAGAAACAAACCAAAAAGGCAAGCAACACTAGAATTATCATGAACCTAATTACTCATGCAAGTCTTTGAAGGAAAAAATTTGTTCTTATGCCATGATTTCAGGATTTGTTGCTGAAGCATAGCTAAAACCTGTGTATATCCAACCTGGACTTTGAGATTTGTCAGAAAGAAAGTGTGGACAAGCTATGAAATGTGCTGAGGCTGAGGGGAGTGTGTCTGTGCTCTGACTCCTAAGCATGAGGCTGGGGCTGGTGTCATGCTGGCATTGTGGATGGAACAAGCTGTACATAGCCTACAGATTTTGCTGTGTTAAAAGATGCATCTCTGTGTAGCAGAACTGGAATGCAGCATTTTGACTGTCTGCAGCTGGAGTTCTTTCTCAATCAAATTTGGGTTTGTTTTATGGGAGGCTGTGATGCTAAAATGTGTTTTTGATGGCTTTTTTGGGAAGTGAGCAGGTCTTGTTAGAATTCCTGCTGAGCTGGGCAAACTGGTTTGCCCAGAGGAGTGGAGGTTGACAAAGTAGCTTTCAGGTGCACAAGTCTGGCTAGAAAAGGGGATAACACCAGGGAGAGCCCACTGGATAGAAGATAGCGTGGGCATCAGAGGGCCCATTCAAGAATGTCACTCTGACACTGGCTTCCACTGAGTTTATGAGAAATCTGTCCTCTTCAGACTGTCGTGCAGGCACAGAAAACCTTTCAGTAAAGGAAGCGCCTGTGAAGTCTGTAAAGCCCTTCTTTGTGTTGCTTTACAAAATATATGGCCCTCTGTTACAAAGCAGGTCTCAGTGATCAAGAGGGCCATTTGGTAATAGTTTCCAGCAATGGTCATGGAGTCTTGGAAGGAGGTTTTATAAATGCCAGACTTTTGCTGGCTTCTACTGCTGTTGCACAGAAAGGTGGTGCCTAGGACCCTGAGAGACTTAAAGCAAGGAAGTTCTGGCATGCCACTTTCACAGGGCTACGGCAGGAGTTACAGGGCAGCGGAAGAGAGGCTGTATGGAGGGTGCGAAAGTCAGGTATTGCAGTCAGTTCCATAACCACAGTGGCTGAATACACTATAGCTTTGTTAAGGAGAGGATTCATAGCAGCCAAAACTCAGACCTGATTACAACGTTGGGTGGGTGGGTACCTAACTGGGTATCACACTTGTCACTTTAATCTGCCTGGATATCCCTTCAAGACTGCTTCTTCCTGACAAATTAATTCACAAAGAAAAGGAAAACAAAAAGAGCCAAGCAACCAACCAAACAAAAAAAGAGAAAAAGCCGGAAGTCCAGAGACATAACTGAACTTTTCAGAGAAAAAAACCCCAACATTCAAAGGCATCTGAAATTTAACTTTGTCCTATTTTTGGAGAACAGTTCCTACCTTTAACCATCATGTTAGTGACTTTTTACACAAGCATATAGAGATAACAAAAGAGGGAGTGTTTTTAAACTAAAAAAAGGAGAGATTGAGATAAGATGCTAGGAAGAAATTGTTTAGTCAGAGGTGGTGAAGCACTGGAACATGTTGCTCTGTGTGACATTGTGGATGGCCCATCCCTGGAACTGTTCAAGGCCAGGTTGGATGGGGTTCTGAACAATGTGGTCTAGCGGATGAAATCACTGCCTATTGTGGCATCTCCCTGCCATTAGGGGGTTGCAACTAGATAATCATTAATGTTGCTTCCAACCCAAGCCATTCTATGATTCTGAGTTGTAAAGATAGCTGGTAACAGTCAGAACTGAGTTTGTTTTGTGAACTGAATTTTTTGGTGTCTAACAGATGTTCCTTGTTCAGAAGGTGACATTAAGCTCACTGGTTTTCAGAGAGTCCCCAAGTTAAAATAACAATACTGCTCATATATGTCATGGGCAAGTATACACATGCAATGTTTCTACTTGTTATACTAATCAGCTCTCATTATCCAGTAATGAGGTTAAATCTGAGTTTATATTAAGAAAAAAATCAGCATATTTCTGCCATGCATACTTAGGAACGTGATTGAATGCATTTGCCCAAATTTTGCAATAAAATTTATTTTGCAATAAAAAAAAAAAAATTTTAAGCAGCTCCAGAACATTTTCCTCATCCAGGATATCTCTGTGTATTATCTTTTTGAACTTTTCGAACATTGCAGCTGTCTGCTTTAAAAGAGTGCTTCAAAACAGTAAATACTACCACCTATATACTTAATTGGTTGTGTGTTATAGTAAGTTTACTTCTAAATGCATGTAAGGCCTGTAAGTTTTGGAGGGAGTCCCTTCAGTTTTTCTTGTAACATTTTTTCCCCCGCTATTGCTGTTGAAACTGTCTCGGTTTTGGAGACAAAACTTCAGGAGGAAACACTCCGGAGTGAGTGTCTCCTTGGAAGGGAAAAGGGCCTCCCCCTTTCCTCCGTCAATGAGACAAATGGGTCACAAGGAGTGAAAGTGGGAAAAAGAAACCAAACTGTTTATTAACACATGAGCAAAACAGGGCAGAACGGGATAAAAAAAACCCTCAACGTACAACAAATTCCCGGAGAGGGAACAAACACCCGGCCTCGGACCAGCCGGGGCCACCCCCGCAGGCTCCCCGGACTGGCAAGGAGGGAAGGGAGGCAGTGAGGCAAGGGGAAGGAAAAGGAAAAAAGAACAAGAAAAAAACCCAACCGGACCAGTTCCCAGCTAGCTGGAACACAAAGGAAACCCAGAAAAACAGCACAGCGCACCTGGCACACTCCCTCCAGAGCCCCCAAGCCGCTGGGTCCAGCCGTTCATCGGCCCCGCACTCGGTCCTGTGGCCCCGGCCCCGGGTCCAGCTTAAAGCAGCAGCATCCTTGGGCATTGAGCGGATGGGTAAGGAATAAAGCAGCTTCGTAGCATCACCCCAGGACAGGAGCTCACATAGGGGGGCTGACTGAGCTGTTTGTGCTTGTGGCCACTTATTTTTACCTCCTGACACAGTGAAGGTTCTCTGCCTGGTCCTCACTAGATGACCTTAAAATAAAATCTGCAGCTGGGAGTGTTAGTTTTTGATGAAGCAGCAAACCATAAGAGGCAATGAGAGTCAGGAGTAGGGTGTGGGTAGAATCTTTCACTGTTCCTGTCAACATTCTGTCCTTTGATTTTTTTTTTTTTTTTTTTTAAATTGTAAATATATGGAATCTGTAAGTGTAGAATGGGGATGCTGACATCATTAGCATGTGCTTGGCTACAGGTGTTGCAGTGCTCTAATAAGTTGCAGCTTTGCAAAATAAGTTGAATTGCTTTTCTTGGAATAGTACAGTTAGCGTGAGAAATGATGGAAGGCTATTTTTCTTTTTTCCTCACTTTCCTAGACTTTGAAGGCAAAAGCTTTGTGCCAGCAGTGTGTAAGTGAATGCACTGTCAATTCTTTCCTACTTGACAGTATTTCTGTTATGGATAGATGGGTGTTATCTGCCTGATTTGCACCCGGATCACTGTTACAATGATACCACATTAACTGGGGCAAATTGATGTTCTCACATACTTGCTTTTGGAATTATGGCAGGTGACTGAAGGCTTGTTACTCTTACTTAACAGCATCATCTCTGGAGGATCAAAGTATCAAGTGTTAAGATAAGCACTAGTTATTGTAACAAGGTTTAGAAGAGTGTGAATTTTGTTACTGGAAAAGCAAGAGTTTTAGGACTGTACTTTGCATAGTAAGAAACACTTTACATGATACATATAACTTTGTAGATAAAGCATCTTAAAGCTAGTGGGTATATGTTTATTCTCTGTAGGGTGTGAAAACCTCTCTAAGTGCTGCAACTCTTTTGGTCTTTGCTAACCTTGCCTGGAGAGGTAATTATTGTGTATCTTGCAGCCCAGTTTAATGGAAGTGGGAAACGGCAAGCATCTCCTTCTCCCTCAAATGACCAGCACAGGCAATTAAGAGCACCTGGAGGAGGCTTTAAACCCATCAAACATGGCAGTCCAGAATTTTGTGGGATCCTGGGAGAGAGAATAGATCCAACTATTCAACTGGAAAAGCAGATGTAAGTAAGCACAGTAATTGCTCTCTAGCTCTTTGCCTCCCCACTTACAGGAGCACCAAGCGCCCAGATCCTAGCGTTGAGCTTCCCTCCTCAGTGTCCCCAAAGTCCCAAAGACCTACTCTTATTAGTCCTGCAAAGTGTAAGTAATTTTTGTAGGGGAACAAAATAGTGTTAAACAGGAAACTCGTCTCAGGATCAGTGAATTTTATCTGTCAGGTATGTGCAGTTATTCCATTTTCAACCTTGTTGTTTATACTGCATTAGGGAAAAAAAGCTGTATATCACATATAACCAAATTCTGCTTAAAAGCTGCATGAATTCCATATATTTGTGTCTGCATGTTTCTAACACATCAGATGTGCCCTGCATCTCTCCTTCAGGAAGAGAATGATAAGACCACTTAAAGAGCTTTCAGAAAAGAGAGTGTTATTTCTACTCTTCTGGTATCAGACTTGAGAGTGGTATTTAGATGCACTTCTATCAGCTCCAAATTCAGGTTCTGGGTGAATTCCTTGTAGTAAAAGTCTGGTATCCACAAGAGTGGCCCCTGTCCTGCCTCACTGTTGCCCTTCCTTGAACAATTTGGCCAGACTGGATTGTGTGATGGAACAACCCACTGTCCTGTATCATACCAAAGGTGCAGCCTCAGAGAAGGGGCCAGAATTCCTGCTACACAGAGAAAAATCTCCATGTGGAGCAATTTAAAAAGGTTAGACTGATAATTCTGGGCACTGAGAAGCCAGTGGATTCATGCAGTAAAGTGAAGATGATGTGTCTTGAATCCCTGAAGGCAGTCCACGCCAGAAACTGTCATTCTGAGTTAGAGGCAGAATTTCTTTGCACTGGAGAAGGGAGGGCATAATTTAGCATGGATGTGAGTGTGCCCTTTTTGAGAATACTTTGTTTCTTAATGCTAGTGGTATTAAGAGAATTAACAATCCTTTTGCACTTTGAATCCTCAGTAGGAGGGAATCCTCTCCTAATGTTTGAGAGGAGGTAGTTCCAGAAATTGCTTTTCCTTGACAGTCTATTTTTCTAGGCAGTATTTGGAAGCTTAAGTTTGAAACAGATAATAATATCATCTGCATGTTGTCATGTTCCATCTAATCAACCTCAGCCTTTGAACCATCTGCCCATTGACAGATTGCTTATCTTCAGTAGAGGAAGTAGCAACCATTATTGTGAAATCAGTCACTGATATTGTTAGGTAAATGACTAAAAGGCTATAAATTTAACTGTAAATTTGGTCCTCCAATTTGGGCAGTTTCAGCTCGCCAAAGTCACTCCCACCCCCAAATACATTTAAAATAACTGTAGGAAGGTAAGTTTCTGTTACCTAATTTTTGACTCATAAATATGTTGTTGTGTTCATCTGTCTTTTAGTGTAACTACAGTTACATGTAACAACTGAAAAGTGCAGGTCTAGTTTTTCCTTCTTTAACTATTCAAATGCCAGTGACATTAGGTATTTTTGATTCTTATGATGGATCAAACCTAAAATGAATGCACGGTTAACAATAATGTGTCAGAAAGTGGAAGAGTTTACATTTATTGTACCATAGATTATTCATAATAATTCAAATTCCTCAAGCTTTAGTAGTGTGAGACATCTCCACAGGACATGCCAAACCCTTCCTTCTTTTTCTGCAGAAGTGGACTCTGTTTTTGCAGAAAGGAGTACAAGATCTAAAGGAAAGGCAGCACACAAATTGGCAAGTGGATAGGTAGGTTAGGATATTCCCCACACAGGCAGAAATACCAAGGTGTGTTAGTATATCAAGAAAATATTTTTAGTTACTTGTGACTGAGGAATCTGTGACTATGAACTTAGTAACTCATGGACCCAAGGGAATCAAAGTAATTTGTTCTATTTCCTCAATAACAGTGTAAAGAAAAAGTGTGTTCTGCTGTTTCCATTGTCTTACTGAAAGTGAATCCCTCCCAGCTTTATAATCAAGATCTGGTAGTTTCCTGTTTTGCTCTAACTCAGAAACAGAGTAGTGCTGTGCATTATGTAAGCTGTAATAACTTACTATATTTACTGTATAACTGATGCTGCTCTCCTGTCTTCAGTGAACCTGTGGCCCCTTAGTGGCTGACACCTGAGCATTGACAAAGTAAGGGACATCAGGAAGAGCATTCTGTAAACCACAATCAGGGTACTTAAAACTTGGGAGATCCTGATAAGGGTCAAACTGCGATTATGTTGGGATTTTGCTTTCAGGTTTGCATTGTGTGCTTGTGTTTTCCAGGATACTTAGAAGACATTCAGGTTGTTCCATGCTTTTGCACTGGTGTCTTTCACAAGCTGTCATTGCACTTTTTAAAGACCACACAACTGATGTTTGAATCTTTGACCTTTCTTCACAAATGCCTATATGCTGACATTTAAAAAAATAAGCACACCCAGGACAAACAGACCCAATGCAGTTGAACAGCAAATCACTCAGGAACGTAAAGTTAATTATCAACACTATGATTGCCACTCTAGGTAGCTGGAACAGGAGCAATCTGAGTGTCCCATTTACATGGGCGTATGACTCACAAGCAATTACACTTCTGGATACTGCTGTTCACTCTCAGCTGTAGCCAAAACAGCTTCCAGACGTCACATCTGAATCAGATGTTCTCTTATCAACTGTTTTACTTTCAACTCTTAAAAGCAGGTGTTTCTTCCTCAAACCAGCCCTGTGTTCTTTTTCCATTTCTCTCTGAGTATCAAAGTCCAGGATATCTCCCCGATTTTGGTAACATAGTACTTCACTTTTGTTTAATTTGGCCCTTTGGGGAGAAAAGAAAATAAAGATAATTTTAGCTTAATAGGAATAGTTTTTAAACTCTCTCAAATCCATTTTCTGATTCACACTTCTGTTAGTATTATTCCCTCACACTCAGAAGGCAGTCTAGTTTTTAAATTGCTTATTGAGAAATATCCTTCACCAGTAAATATCTAATGGGACATGAAGAGGAAGACACTGCCTGAAATCATTTGCATCTGTGTCTCCATCTTATTTGTGAAGTGATGAAGCCATCAGGACCTCTCTTTCTAGTCTGTCTTGACTATACAAAGTATAACCTCTTTTTAGTTCCCTCTAATAAAGAGTTTTGTTCTAATCGAGCACACAATGAATTTTTAATTTGAATACCAACTTTTTTTTTTAACACACTCATCAGATTTGACAATGGAGACACCAGCACAAAGTAGTTAAGAGCATGATTTCTGTCAAAGAGATTTATCTGGTCTTTATTCATTTCTCTTTTAGTTGGAGCATCTTTTTTAGAGTAAGAACAAATGGAATAAAACTCTTTTACACAAAGCAAACAACAGTTCCTGGCAAGAACAGACAGAGAGCACTTCTGATGTGTGCATTGGCTTGCTTAGGCAGATGTGGTAGTGTCACACAGCGTTTCAAAGGGCGCCTGGCAATTGCAGGGAGGGAGAGATCTTCCTCAGGGATGTGTTTGACCCAGTACAGGGCAAGACACACTATGTTGCTCTGGAAACTTAGGGGAAGGGTCAAAGTGCTTACTTGTGGAGTCTTGAGATTTTGAAAGCTGATACAGAGCAGCATGTGCTGAGAAGCTTCCTTGTTTGCAGGGGCTAGTTTAATGAAGGACCCACCTCTCCTCTCCCAGTTTCCTTTTTTCCCTGAATTGTTCACACCCACTCCACAGATCCATCAGAGATTTATATAACACTCTCAGAGTTGCCACAGCTTTGTTTAGGATGTGTCTTTTTGATAGATCTCCACACTTTATCACTCTTCTCCTTTTTCAAAAATTTATTTTAGCAAATCTCTTCCACTGTTAACTGTTCATATTCTCCACATGTGATTTCCTATTTCTTTGCTTTTGTTGTCTTTTTATCTCGTATATTAGTTTAAAAACTGATGTATCCCAGGGATGAAATAGAGCAGATGGATCTACTGTTTGCAAGACAGATTATAATGTGTTGCTCTAAATGGGAATTTCTTACGTAAATGTACACCAGTCTTATTGCGTGGTCTCCTGATCCAAGTTTTTCCCCTCAGCTGACAGGAAATACAAGCCTCCACAATTTATAATAACTTCATCTAGTGCTTTTTATCTGTAACATATTAGAATTTAAAGGTATCCATATGCTATTGATAACAATTCATACCTTAAAAAATTAAGTAGTGAAAGCAGTATGAGTGGGAATATTTGTGTGTGTATTAACCTCTTTGCTTTTTTTCTAGATGGTATCATGGAGCAATCAGTCGGACAGATGCAGAAAACCTGTTACGTTTATGTAAGGAATGTAGTTACCTTGTAAGAAATAGTCAAACAAGCAAGCATGACTATTCCCTTTCACTGAAGTAAGTACTTGTCGGTAAAACATGGTGAATGTATTTTTAAGCCCTAACTTCTCTGGGGCAAGATGAGAAAATTATCCAGTTTATTGCTGCACTGGTTTAGCTCTGAAGGGGTCCCAGAGAGTTTGGGCTTGTCAGCCTGCATGATGTACAGTTACAGTCACTGAATTAGTACCTTCCTGCCTGGGGATGTTAAGAGATTTTTAGTTTTCATTTGGTGTCCACTTAACTAAATAAACTTGGATTAATTTTTTTTCTGGTTCTAATTTGAAATGCTCCTGCTGCTTCTGCTTTAGGCTAAATAAGGAACTGTATTGTTTGGGGATTTCATTCCTTTTGTTTTGTGTGCTTTACTGGAGCAAAGCCGTACAAAGTAAAGTTCTTTAAAGTAAAAAGCCCCGGATTGAGGATGAAAGATCTACAGAATTAGGAAATGAGCAGTGTTCCAGTCTTACTGCTGCTCTGAATTTGCTTTATCTAGCTTAGGCTGAGCTGGGTACGTTACAGATGTTGTCTTCAAAATATCATAAAATAGAGTCATAGAACATTTGGGGATGGAAGGGATAATCAAAGACCATCTAACCCAGCTCTCCTGCCCATGACAGGACCATGAGTGCACTTCATTTTCTAGCTGAGGAAGATTGTCAGGATTTTCTGTGCAGGAGAAAAAGAAGCCCCTTGAGCTTGGTATAGGATGTACAGGTGCAAAGAAAAATGTTTCCTTTCTTTCCTTCTTGCAGGATAGGGTCTGATGTGGAACCTAACCTTCCAAGTAGGTCTGGGACACAGGCCAACTTGCCCTTTTCACTAGCATTGCTCCTGCCAGTTTGGCTTTTATGCCGTTTTTTCACAAGTCTGTTCTGGAGATACATTTTGCTGCTGGGAATGATGGTGATACCTGGTGGTAACAAGCAGTTTTATAAACAGCACCAAAGCTGATCCTTCTTTTCACATTCATAGGTTCATTAGAAACATAGGCCCACATCTTCTCTACCTTGGTTGGTCTTATAGTCTAAACAGTACATTTCAGACTGGTATTATATCCCCAGTTTGGGTTGAGAGAAAGTGCATCTGTTAAACTAGTTTAGGATTCCATTCTAGGACTTGAGAAGAAAAATATTTTGTAGGATATTTTAAGTCATTATTCCTTTGCTATTATTTTGGGGATCTCTCTGTAATACAGAGGTTTGCCTTGAGCTGGAACACGTCTGCTTTAGAATTGTGGTCCAGTTCCTGTTGTCTCTTGTCATTTGATTTGTGTATTTGCCAATATAGATGTCCTCTAGATATTTTCAAACATTGAAGCATTAATGGCACAGTCTTTGCAATAAATTTTCCCTCAGGTTTAAATTTTCCCTTAAATTTAGAGTCTTGGACTATGACCTTGTTTTTAAAGTATTTAACTTAATTCTTGCATCAGCCCAGTGAGTTTTGTTACTCAACCAGAGCACAACTTCCAGAGGAAAAGGTGACAGTTAAATTTATATTTTGCTATTTTGGACCGCTGAGTTCACACCTTTTGTATCCTTTTGTAGTCTCTTTGCATGGAACTACAAGGTTCGCTGTTGTCTATTCGGTGTGTTTATGCTCCTCAGGGACCTTTACTACCATGTGTGAGTCAGCATTTTTTTTTCAGGTAAATGTTTCACTTCTGCTGCAGGGAAAAAGAACCACACCCTGATTTTGTACTGAGATTAAGTAACAGTGATTTAAAATCTATTCTTCAGTTTCATGTGACAAGCTTTTTCTAAAAACAAAATGGAAAGCAAAAAACAAAACCAAACCACTTCACTCTGGTTTTTGAGTTTTCTTTTCTCTAGTAACAAAATATTGTTTCCCAAAACACATCAATGAGAATCTACCCAAATATTACCTGTATTTAAAAAGTGAAAAGATGGTAGAACTTGCTTATTTTCATTTAAAATAACTGAATATTGCACTATGGAGACATCTCTGAGGACCATATTTTTCCAATAGCAGGAAACCTTTTTGTGTTCTGTGGATATGAGAGGGCCAGACAGGCTTAACTTGCATGCGGAATTTGTGTGAGATATTTGTCTGATTTAAATTCCAAAAATTTTCATTCCAAATATAATGAAATGAGCTTGAAAATAGCTTCATTGCTAAATTAAAGTGCATGTGTGTATAGAACAGTCATTGAGGTAGTTTAAGTTGCTCATATCAATGCCTGTCACTTTGAGATGGTGTAGTTTACCCAGTGAAATTTAATTGCATGTGGATTAGCTATCTCTGGGGGCATCAAAGAAGGTCTTACTGAAGTATACATTTATGTTGCTTATCTCAGTTAGAAACAAGGAATTGTTATTGTTGGTGACAAGTGTTTGAAGCTAAAAGCATCTTTCTATGGATTGTGATCTAAAGAGCTAAGCCTCCTCGTCAGCACTGTTTAAATTCTCCACAGCAGGAGAGGGAAGGGGTATGATCTACCTTCCCAGAACAAAATGATCCCAAAGGCATGAGGGGCAGCTGTACATTCTCCTGAATCTCCTCTCAGCCCTGGATTGTTCCCTGTGTTTCCTCTTCTCTGTATTCCTTCAGGATTGTAGATATTTGGCTCACTCATACCCACCCACTCTTTCCTTAAACCCAGTTATAATTGCACAAGGCTGGTTAAAAATTGGAGATCCATACTCCTGGTAACTGTACTGTGACCAGGAATTCCTGGCTGCTATTGAAATGCCTAGTTTCAAAATCATTGTCTGAGACCTGTTCTTTACTAACAAGCAGACTGGTGAAAAAGGTAGAAGTAGATGTGCAAATTAAAGAGGGAGAGCCATTTCTTACTTGTAAATGTTTTAGGTGTTCAGCAATTACTTCAGTGCACATCAGGCTCACCAGAGATGCCTTCCTGATGTAACCAAGGAACAGGATCTCAGGATAGGGTTGTCATCTTTCAGTCTTGCTCAGTGAAGACCAGGCATCAACTGAGCTCTACTAGCTAAACCTTTCAGTTGGGATTTCCCCTTCCCAAGGCTCTTGCAGCAGTGTGCACCCTGCCCACACCACTTCATCTCCTGATTCGCATTTCAGTTTCGGGAAGTGACTGTTCTTATTTTTAGATTAGGATTATCTCACAAGTTAACTAAATGTGCGGTCTGTGAGTAAAAACAGTAACAGGCATTACTTTCTGTTCTGTCAGATAGTTCCTGCACAATCATAGCCACTGGAAGTACAGAGCTGAGTTCAGAGAGGGTGGTGCCTATTGACATCCTGATCCTGTGGACTAATAAACAGGCATGTGGTTTCCCTGAATCGCAAAGGAAATTGCAAGCTATGTTTTTTTTGTCATCACAGTCTGTAGAAGTGGTCCTGATTTCCAAAGCTGAGTACATAAACTTTGGGTAGTTCTGGGGTTTGGATGAATGCTGGACTTGCACCTTTCTGCTGATTTTTGTTCTTGGAAGTAACCCTTGTCATATTGTAAAGATTACAAGTTTCTTCCTGTCAGTATAATTTACAAAGAGGTAGTGGGATTTTTGATGTCTCTAAATTAGCAATTGAATAAAAATATGTAAAAGTGTATTACTAGTCTGCTGCTAGCCTAAACCATAATGGGTCCCGGCTGTTAGCAGAAAGCACGGATTCTGTCACTTCTACAGAAAATCCAGCAAGCTAAACATTCTCACTACCTTCAAAGCAGTGGATGGGAACTGGTTGTAGAGAATGGAGCCTGGACTCAGTAGTGATCTTCACACATTGGGTGCGAATGAACACTTCTAGACCTTGTTTGTAGGAGAAGAAACATTGTTTATTTTATCGTGGAGACAGTGTCTGTCAGGTGTAGAATGACAGTGTTGTGTATAATGTGCTTGAAAAAGAAAAACTGAAACAGGAAAACCAGTTCATAGGCCAGCCTCTGAATGTCTCCAGTAAATGGTTTTTTTCAATTTTTTACTTTTTTGTCTGAGGTTAAGTAGTGGTTTTTATTTTTCAGAAGAGGTTTTATTTTCTTTTCTTGTTGTTATACATTGACACGAAACATTATAGGTTTTGTTCAAAGTAACAGCATGTAATATAAGTTAAAATTATGGAATGTAGATCAACCCAATTGGAAAAGCATTTCTGGATGAAAAAAGAGCACAACATGTATTTCCTACATTGCTAGATTTTTTTTTCTGATGTTACTAAAAAGCTGTTACTTTTTTCCTTGTGCAAGTGACATTTCATCAAAATGAATGCAGAAAATCTGTTGTGACAAAACAGTGCTTTCTTCTGCAAAAATAGTATTCAGAAGACTTGGCCAAACTTTGATTGTGAACACTGAATGAGGTTTCAAAGCCATTAATATTCCCTGGAAAAAAAAATACTAGGTTTAATATCTACTTAATATTTATTAAACCTTCTTTTATCACACTTCATGTGTAAGATCAAAAAAACACATTCCGATCAACTGTCTGCCCAATTCCTTTCCCATCCTCACTGGGTTTTGAAGACTGAAAGAAAATATGAGGGGAAACTGTAATTCAAAGTGTCTTGGTGTTGTGGTTGTGTTGCCAAACATTTTAAACAAGGTGTGACTGACTATTAGTCATGTATCAAGAATTGTGTCTGTGTAAACATCTGTGCTTAGGAGTTCCAAAGAACTTTGATGAAAGGATTAGCAATTAGCAATTTTCTTCTGTATTTGAAACTCATGGGAATGGTTCCAAAAAGGAAAGAAAGGATAGAATATTGTCTCTAGTAGCACTGTTTTCCCTCAATTGAATGAAGATGTGGGGAAGAGTTATTTCAACTCTTGAAAAACCACCATGACATGCAGAATTCACATTGTAACAGTATCACATGCCTTAGTTCTGGTCCCAACACCTTCTCTTGCAAAATGTGTATGTCTTACCTCTTCAAGGCACTGGCTTTCATCAGTGCTCATATATGTGAATTTGGGATCACTGTTTTGGTTCTTTTCTTTGAAACCCTTGCGCCTGGCAGGTTCCAATAGTTATTGCTGTTGAAAGAGCTGAAAAACAGGCATTCCAAAACCAGGACTGCTCAGTCAGGCACTTGTTCAGGTAGACTCCAAAAGTGCTTCAAAAACTAAGCAGAAACTTATTTACAACCACTTCAACCATTAAGCTTTTTTCCCCATCATTACCATGAAATTTCAGTCATTTCTTTTCATACTAAATTCAGAGCTTAGATTGAAAGAGCTTGGAGGAGAGGAAGAGCGAGTATGACTTCCAGGTTCCTTTTTGACATGGTCTCTGTAATTCTAGTCACTGGGCTAGCAGCAATAATGCTGTTAATCAAGTGCAGATGCATTCTGCCCTTACCTGTTTCTAAAGGCACTGATTCTCTGAGTTCAGGCATACCAGAAGAGGGGAGACTGTGAGGCAGATTTCAAGGACAAATAGAGAAGATGAGACCAGCACAGAAGGATCCTTGGAATAGATGTGAATAGTTTCACAGAATAGTTTACAGTTGAAAGTGTTTAATTCAAGGGCATGATTTCAAGGTGCTAAGTTGACTCTCTTCCTACTTAATTTGTTCTACATTATAGAAGATGAGAATTGTCTGGTTTGTTATGTTTACTTGCTACCAGTGACAGTTCATTTGAAACGTAAAGACGGCAGAAAGGGAGTGAAGGAGAAAAATATTTGAAAACATAATCTTTGCTTTCATCTACCAGTAAGCCTGAAATAGGGCTCAGTTTAAAGAGTTCTGGACACCCAGAAAAGTAGCCAGGATAGAAATCAGGTCTATCCAATGTGATATTGGCTGCAAACACTAGCAGTAAGTAAAACCAGTTCATTAACTTAAGGTTTTTGCCTCTCCGTTCTACTCCTTTATGAACAGAAAATTTGTGTGTGAGACACTGCAAAGCTTTGAAGACAGTTTCACACACCTTCCAGTTACCTAGAGAGATCTAATCTTGAATGGACCTCTGGAGGAGTCTAGTCCAATCCCCTGCTCCAAGCAGTACATACTTACCAGGTTGCTGAATGCTTTGGAAACTTGTGCGGATGAAACCCTCCTGACCTGCCTGATCCTGGTCCCTGGGCTCTAGCACTCTTGTGAGGAAGAAGCCCCTATGTCCAGTGGGAACTCCCTTGCAGCCTGTGCTTGTTGACTGAGAAACTTCTGTTTTTTCTCTAACTCTCCCTTTTAAGCAGTTGGGTGATTGCAACCTGACACCCTCCATTTCACCTTTTCTCCTCCTGGAGACTAAACAGACACAATTCCCTCAAGTCCATCCTCGTACATCGTGTACTCCCGCTCCCAGACCACATTTAGTGGTCCTGCTCTGGATATGCTCCAGTATTGACATCTCTTATTACAGGACACCCCTCTCACCAGTTACAGATGCAGCCTCCCAAGTGCTCTGTAGAAGTAGTAGTCACTCTCTTCCAGCAGTTGGCTGCACTTTGCTATGCAGCCCGGGCTGCAGTAGGCCTTCATGGGCAGTCCTTTGAATCATTCTCCTTCCCACCATGTGTCCTCCCTACCATAGTTCCTTTTCTGGCCCATTGTGCCCCAGCTTGCACTGCTGCTTAGGTTTGTTCCATCCCAAGGGCAGAAGCTGTAGATTTGCTTGGGCTACATTCCGTTAGCCTGCTATTCATGACTTCTAGCTCACATTCTTTTCCCTCACCTTCAGTGTGACCTTCCAGAAGGCTCAGCTGTCATGATATAGTAGAGATTCTTTTTGTGTAAGCTCAATGACTATGTGCTACTGAAACCTGAGTACATACATAGGGCCTTTTTGGGGAAGCAACAGCTGTCTGTCATGAATACATGGCTTGTAGCAGTTAGTTCCTACTGTGTGTGTTGTCTTTCTGTTCTAAAAAGGGCTCGTGTCTTTTCCTTTTCTTCACTAAAGTGCACTTAACAGATTGTTCTCCAAACCTTGCTGTACTTCTGAAATTAGCATGCACCTTAATTTATCTGCACACTTTCAAGTCATGTTGTGGCAAAGTAGATTCATAATGAACTGAAGAAAGAGAGCAATACATCTGTCCTCATAAGTATTTAAAGATGTCGCTCTTATTTAAGGTAAATAATTTAGAGATTAATTATGACTTGAAAGATATATTTTCCCACTAAGAAATTGATCTTTAAAGCAAGATTTTAAGCACGTAGAGCCATAATTACAGTGCCTGCAGTGGTTTCTGCCCACCAGAAAGGTTCTCTTCATCAGAGAATTGTTGAATACATCTGAAAGACATGAGCTTGATTATGATACAGACACTTACAAAGGGAATGCTGCACCTGCCAGCTAGAATATGGCAGATTTTAGAGAAGCTGGTTTTAACATAATTTGTTTTCCTGCTGCAGCTTTCTGTGTCATCTTGAATTGGGTTTCTTTGCTGACACAGACCAGTGCTTTAACGCTATTGTCTCTGCCCCTGGACACACCTAGAAGATGCAATGGCTTGGAGCCAGAAGGTTAGGGATTGGGACATCAAACAAGCTGTAAAAACCTTCTAAGCCTCATTTAACATCTGCACATGTAGGAGCTGTTCTTTGCGCTTGTGTTGTCCTAGCTGAACTCTACACTTTTTAAGTAGCCTATAATGTTATGTTAAGACAGCAGACACTGAAGGGTCACTTTTGGGAAGAGCTGAGGCCAGCTTTACCTCTGGTGCTGTATGGCAGTGTGGGTGCTACCCATGAGAATGGCATGATGTTGGACAGGCTGCTTTGCCAAGAGCAGGCAGGTCAGTTCCATGACACTCTTCTCCTGCCTGTGTAATCACGAGCCTTCTCTCAAAGAGGCAGTGTATTGTGCAGACCCGTCAGAATGCTTCTGCTGTGGAAGTCACACTGTGGATTCTGCCTGCAAAAAGACCACAGGATAGCAGCCCTTGCTCATTATAGTGCTCAGTATAGTGCAGTATTATACCATGAACCTTGGGAACATGCTCATCTGGAGAAGTTTTCCCACCTGAAGCCGCCAGATTACACAGAAATATGTTCTGGACGTTTACTGCCAGGGTGGCATGGGTAAGGTCTGTTCTGAGGCATCCACAGGGTAGAACAGGACATCTTGCCTAGCTGAGCAAGGTTTATGGCCCACTCATGCCTGTGAAGGGACCCTAAGGCCTCTGACAGGCCAGCACCACAAATATTTTTGGGTCCAGAAGTAATGACTTGCTATAATGAAAACTAAGTGTTCATAGGAAAATATTGAAGGGGCTGGAGGGAGGGGCCATGGGAAGGAAATGGATTGTCCTCTGGCACACCTCGGGATTACCTTCTGAGTGAGACAGCCTTACACGTGGATCCAGGCAGCACAGGTGCTGAAAACAAAATACTACCTTAGGCTGCCTTTGTGGTGGACTGTCCATGGGTTTGCAACTAGCAGTCACTCTGTCAAGTCTGGCCACTGTCTCAGGCTGTCACCCAGCAACTACTGGCATTTTGTTCTGCATTCCCCTCCATGAGGAGAGCCTGTTACGGTGCTGCACCCCTCCTCTCTATGCACAAGCATGAACTTACACTTTGCTTTCCTTGCAGGAGCAGTCAAGGTTTTATGCATATGAAGCTGATGAAAACCAAAGAGAAATACATCCTGGGTCAGAACAGCCCTCCCTTCGACAGTGTTCCTGAAGTCATCCACTACTACACCACAAAAAAGTTGCCTATCAAAGGAGCAGAACACTTGTCCTTGCTCTACCCCGTGGCTGTACGGACTCTCTAACAACCTGGTCTCACCCCTTCCTGTGGATGGGAGGTGAGAGATAAGCTGGGTTGCACAAAATTCGTTGCCAGAATTCAGAGCTTGAGTCTATGATGGGGAGAGGCAGCCTTTAGTCTTGTGAATGTGGGCTCTCTGCAGAGTTGTCTGTGGGACTGTGTGTGTGATAGACTTGTGCTGCAGCATGCCTCTAGAACTGTATTGCTGCGTAAGAGAAAGAACACTTATTTTAGTGCAAGGAGAGCAGATAACCTTCCCAGACCTTCTATGTGAATGAAAGTGCTTCCCAACAAAAGTTCTTCCTTCATGTTTTGAGAAGAACCAACAAGTTCTTCTCAGCAGTAAAAAACCAACAACTTTTATTCTCTTGCTACCCTGAGAAACTTCTCCAGGAGAAAGAGTAACCTTACTCTGAGGGACCCTAGGGTGTTCTTGATAGACCTGAGAAGGAGCTGCTTAACAGGCAAGTCTCTAGCTCTGGTCACAGCTTGATGGGTTTGGGATTTTTTAATGCAGTTTCTCAGGGTAGTCAAATATTGAACTTCTGTTAGACACACAAACTTAAAATAATTTTGTGAGAGTGAATCATGGTCAATTACTTACAAATAGGGGATGTAATTAAACAGTAGTTTGTTATATATTTTTATCCTTTTTTGGTACAATAATCTCTTAATGTTTACTGTCTTCATTTGCAAGTTTCATTTGTAGGTACAGGCAGCTAATTCTGTTTGGGGCAGTTACACCATGATGTTTTAAGTAGTTAGGATAAGTAATTTTGATATGTGGGTTAGTATTTATGCATGAGGGTGTTCAAAGGCTTTTATAAAGCTTTAATAGGCAAAATCTTCACTTGCTCATTCATCTGGATCAAACAGCTGTCCTACTGATGTAGCAGGCTAGCATGTGTGTCACACTGCCTTTCCACAAGATGGCTTTTGCAGCTGTGAGAACTGTGGTATATAGCAGAGCGGAATTTGTTTTTCACGTCTGCCAAGGCATTCTTAAAGCACAGCCCCGTTGGCACATACCTTCTGGCCAGTGTTCTTTTTCACCATGAGCAGAAGCCTGCCTCCTGCTGTGTATTTCAGTCACTGACAGCCAGAAGCACTGTAGAAGCCGTTCTGTATCTTAGTCCTGCCAACTCAGTGCCCATCCATTTGGGACATATTTTCTAAATGCTCTGTGTGCTCATTCAGTGAGGTAAGTGAAAAGTTATAATTGTACACAGGCTGGAACTGGGGAATCTATAGCCTTATAGTCCTCGTGTTGTGCCATCTCCCACATACGTCTAGAATGTTGTGCATTAACCCATCAGCTGGTATAGTAGCAAACTGGTTTTATGCAGGTTATGTATTTTACAGACAGCAATAGGACTGTGAAATTGTGTGCTATTTAATTCAGCTTTCTTAGCTACTACTATTTTTTTATGTATGCTTAGAAAGAAGTGCAGATCTGAAAATTGTAATGGAATAACCACTTACTGCCTGTAAAAGTAGTGCTTCATTGTATTGTCTACTCTGATAAGAACCTCAAGGATGACCCATATACTGTCACTGGTGCTAAATATTCTGTTTCTTTTTAAGCCTGCCTTATCCTTTATATGACATCCAATGCAGATTGAACAGAAGTGGATCATATGTATGTGAAGAGCCCAGTGTCATTCTGTGCAGCAACGGTAGTGGGTCAAACTGTCTCTGTCTCACCCAGAATCGGAAGCTGTGTTGCAATAGGTTTTCCAGTTTTCCGAGAAGGGTGGCACAGTGAGGACAAAGAGACAACATTCCTCTCCAAGTGAAAACAACCATCCCCTTTTTCATGTACTCACCTACCTGTTTTTTTATTTCCCTAAAGTCTTTGCATAACTCTTTACTCTCTTAACATCACCCAACTGACAAGAGCATACAGGCACTTTTAAATTAGTATATTCTCTCACCAGCGTAGGAGTTTATGAAGGTGGCAGAGCTCACACAGATTAGGAATCAGGTGATATCTGCTCTGTCTGAATCTTGGCCTTTGCGGGTTCAAGCGACACTATCATGCTCTTTGGGACAGAAATATGTCATGTTTCTTCTTTTGCATGTTGAATCTGGCATGGTTGCTGTTCCATGGCCTGTTTTTCTTCTTTAAAGGAAAAAAAAAGTATGCCTCTACTCTGTCTAACAGCAATTACCAGTAGAAACCAACAGCAGCATCATTAACCAAGGCCTTGTCTGGCTTCCTTAAGCACTTTGTCTTTAATTCATGGGGATAACTATTGTACCAGACCTTTCTTGTCATGGGTCTGATCAAAAGTCAGATGAAGCCAGCAAGTGCCATTTTATTGCTGTCTGCAGATTTTGGGTTGGGATTCATTGCTTCATACAAATCATGGGAATATGCATCATACAAATGTGTATACAGCTTATTACAGCTTCAAGGATCAGATCAAGGTTCTTGGTTCAGCAAGAGGAAATCATCTCAGAAAGTATTGGTTGTCCATGGGAAGGTTTTTTTATTATTTTTCTAAAAGACTTTTAGAAAGTATTCAGTAATTGCAGAATAAATAAAACCAGGATTTTGTTTGCACTGTAATGTTGTCTTTGTTTATTTAAGTGATTGTATGATATTTTTCCAGTGAAGGAATATTCTTCCCAGATTTTTTAATGTACAGTGAAAATGCAGTGTGTTAACAGTGTGTAGTATTGCGTATAGGTGGAAGATCTTGTAGTGATCATGCCTATATAGCACATTAAAAGTTTATTTTAAAAAGAAATATAAACCTCTCCCTTTTCTTCCTCTGATTGTCCTTGTGTACTCAGATTGTCATAAACAGCTAATAATTGAAGCAGCCTTTTAGAACAACTTGTGTTTCTTTGTCTTAACTGTGTTGTGAAAGTAATCATTTGGTTATAATTTGGAGTCTGGAAAATCATATGTCTCAGTTCTACCCTAATTCTCTTGATCATGTGCACCTTTACAAGGGCTGACATGGGTACATGTGTGAATGATATTGCTGCTGATGTCCAAGGAATCCAGTTTTTGCTGCTCACAGCATAACTCTGGTGAGTCACTTTTTGCAGACTTTATAAGAGGTGTTAATTAGGCTTCTATTTTGATGAGTATTTCACAGCATGAGGAAAGCTGTGAACATCTGTATGATGTGTAGGAGAGCTTTAGTGGCCGAGATTGCATTTCACAGCTCCTTCCATAATTGGAAAAATAATTTAGGTTTGTGGAAGTACAGTCATCACCATGGTTTCTGTACTTGTTAACAGATTATTCTCTTACTTTGAAATTAAGTCTTCAGAGGCAGGATGCAAATTGCAGGGCTGTCTTGAGTGCCAAGGTACAAAACAGTCATGTTCAGCTTCTCAAAGAACATGGCCTGGATCTGTACTCTGAAGAAAACTGGTTACTGCTTGGAGGATGACACATTTGTGTGCTTCTCCTCACCATCCCAAAGGGTTTTGCATTTTATCTTGATGTCATGGCTCAAGCTGGCCACAAACACCCTGTGGTAATGTTGGTGGAGTCTACAAATGACATCTTTTAACCAGGCTCTGATTCCATTTTGACACTGCTACACTGCTAAGCTATACCCTGGTGGACTCGGTCCTCTGCTGCTGTAAGTTACTCATACTCTCCTCAGGTCGTACCTCAAGTGGTGCCTGAGCAGAACAAGCAAGGTCTTAACAGAAGTTCAAATAAACAAAGACATCACCCCACACACTACTCTACTATCTCCCTGTAGAGGGGGTAAAACAAAACAAAGATGAAACAGAACTGTCTGTACTCCTGGTCTCAGCAAGGGGTGAAGGAAATAAGGGGATTCAACTGGTTATCATACATTTTTTTTAATGACCTGCAATGAGCCCACATAAAATACTGCATATTGCTTTCTTTTATTACATATTTCTGGAGTCCCCAGTAAGAAGGTAATCACAGAAAAGTAAGTAAGGAAATAACAGCAGCCGAACAAAGCTGTTGATCTGAAATGAAGCCAGTAGAAGCCCTACTGAAAAAAAAATGTTCATATGTTGCAAGGGATGAACAATCCAATTTTCTGCAGCTTGTGATTACCTGTCTTGAGCCTTGAGCTTTCTCTGAGAACCAGGTATGCACAGTCTAGAGATGCTGTGGCGACTTCAGTGCTCTGCACCTTGTATTTAGTTCAGTGATAAGATTAGACCAAACCTTGCCTTTGCTTTCAGGGTCCCTGAATTGCATTTATTGCTGATGACAATTTCAAGACAAAAGCTTGGTGAAGGTTGTTGGCAAGTTGATTATATTAACCCATTCCCCAAGTCTGCCTCCAAGAAACAATGGTTCTAACTACAGTAGAAATATCAACAGCATGGTTGGAAATCTACTGAGTTTCATAAGCCATGGGGATGACTGAAACATGATGATTATATGAAATTAATATATAGAAAGAGTTACAGGACTGTTTATAGAATAAGGGCTAGATTGTGTCAGGTGGTATGGGCTGGGCCTGGCTGAAATTTAGTATGAAAGAATAGAGAAGAATAAGGGAACGGTTTACAGGTAAGCAGCTTGTTAACTGCTATGAGAGTTGTAAAAGTGTCATGGAGAAAGTGTGGAGATGCTTTCAGAAAGGGCAGACTGTGAATGCCAGTGAGGCAAGAGCCAAATGTGAGACACAGAATTTGAGTAAGTCTGTCAGGAATTGGGCATTCTCTACCAGTCTGTAGCAGATATTGTCCAGAGTCCCTCAAGAGAGACACAGAAGAGACCTGCAAGAGGTAACCCAGTTGAAGAGATTATGAGGAAAGACTAAAGAAACTTGATGAGCATCCAGAGAGACTGAGAAGAGAGCTTAAACAAAACCCTGGGGAGGAAAAGGGGAGAATTCATTAATATCTTGGGAGAAACGCAGGGGACCCTACATCCTTAGAGACTACACACAGTAAGGCTGGAACTACTACACTGACCCTCCTGACTTCTCTCTCAGACTGTGTGGTCTCCCACATAGGACAAAGAAGTTACATTAGGAGCCACTACACTGATCAAACCAACTTTTCTTCTGAGACTGTTCTGTGGAACAGGAAGGTCATGTTGCTCATGGTTGGCATCACATGCTCATCCATGTCTAAAACGTTTTTGGATCTGGCTTCATTTAGACTCTGCACTTTTGGTCTGGTCTTTAATTGCAAAAACCAGCCCTGCACTCCCTATTTTCTTATTAATTAATTATTGTTCATTATTTTCAAATACAAACTTATGTGATACAATTGTATTACATTATTATAATAAAAGGATTCCAGTTAATAACTTTGTAGGGCCAGGATGGACCATGGTTTCAACCTATTACCAGTTCTGTAAAAATAAGGGCCATGTAAACAATGTCTTTGATTTTTGTTGTTCGTTCATAATCTCCTTTCTGCACAAATGTAGTAAACTTTCCTCTGAAATTGTCTTATTATTTACCTCCAGTAATTAGATCCATTTATAGAGAGGACAGCCTCTAAGATCTTGTCATCTGTCTGCTGTGTCTACACATTAAGACTATTTTTATTTCCATATAAACATATCAACATAGAATCATTTAGGTGATCAAATCCAACATTTAACCTTATGCTTCAAATCAACCACTAAACCATGTACCCTTGGGAGGATCCCATTTGCCCCCATAGACCTGTGTGTGTCTAAGTGGTGTATCAATTGCTAATTTTTTTCCTTGGATTATCAGGCCATCATTCTGTTCCCCATCTATGTCTTCTAGCTCACCAGATGTATTGATAGAAACGTTTTGCTGGCTACTGCAGTAGCCAAATTAAGTTCTAGGTGGGCTTTGGCTCTTTAAATTTTCTCTCCATACAAACTTGCATCTTGGTAGTCTTGGTAGTCTTCCTGAGTGGAGTTCCACTTCTTCCAAAGGTCGTAAACTCTTTTCTTTACTGAGTCACAGGCAAAACTCTCTTGTTCAGACTGGTTTTCTTCCCCCCAACCCCGCCACCCACTGCCTCCAGCACTTGTCTTTTGGCATACGGGGATGGTACTTCTGCACAGAATCACAGAATCATTTAGGCTGGGAAAGACCTCTGGACTATCGAGTCCAATCTTTGGTTGATCACCACTTTGTCAGCTAGGTCATGCTATGTCCAGTCCTTTCTTGAACACCTGCAGGGATGGTGACTTCACCACTTCCCTGGGCAGCCCTTGCCCATTTTTAACAATCCTTTCCATCAAGACATTCCTCCTGATATCCAACTCATCCTGTCACTAATTGCCTGGGAGAGGAGGCCAACCCCCAGTTAGCTACGACCTTCTCTCAGGGAGTTTTAGAGCAGGAAGGTCACCCCTGAGCCTCCTTTTCTTCAGACTAAACAAACTCCAGGTCCCTCAGCTTCTCCTAATAGGACTTATCCTCTAGACCTTTCACCAACTTCACTGCCCTTCTCTGGACTCACCCCAGCACCTCAATACCTTCTTTGAAGTGCCTCCAAAGAGACTCTCTCAACTGGGCCAAAGTTTTCTCTATGGAAGTCCAAGCTAGTAGTTCTCCTTACCACATTCCTTAATTCTCTGAAACTCAAAAACGCTATCATTTCATAATTACTACAGCCCAGACATCCTCCAGCCATTAGCTGCACCAGTTTTACAGCTATTAAGGCTATTCTTCACCTCTGTTAAACAAAAAAAACAGCCCCTTCCCTGACTTATCTTTTTTGCTGTCACCATGTGACTGCTGGAATAATTCTGATTTCAAGGTGTTGAGTATTGGCTGAGTTAAAGAGTTTGAGTTGCAGAGTCCAGGGTCTGCTCTGTCACTAACAGGAGCTCTTGTGAAGAAAACTAAAGGTGAGAGTGTGCCCCTCTTGCACTTGGAAGCTGCTTTTACGCTCAGACTTTACTGCTGACCCCTACCTGTGCTACTCTGTAGTATCTTCACTAAGGTAACTCATTGCCTTGTATCTCCTTGACTCTGCCCTAATCCTGACACATCACCTTGGTTTTCAGGCTTAGCCTCAGACTTTCTATGTCCCTATGCACCTGCTATTTTACTGCTGGATTGAGATTGGCTTGCTGGCTCAGAATCATGCCTGAAAATACAAACAAAGAGATAAACAAAAAATAACTCTGCATCCTGTTCCATTTGTAGGTTTAGTTTCTATAGAAGTTATGTGAAAATGGAGCTTGACAGCAAGAGATATTATTCTGGGATGGCCAAAGCTGCTGAACTGCTCTGATTTTTACCCACTGAGGCGCTGAGTGCTTGCATGTGCATCTACCCTTCAGTTTTTATGTCTTCCATTTACAGCTGTGGCCACCCAGTGGCTGGAGAAGGAGGCTGGTTCGTGGGCAAAACAGAATTGTCTTGCTTTTAAAAAAATGACATGTTAACCAAACCCAGAGCATTTATAGTGGGGACTATTACAATTTCTTAAAGTTTTTTTCTTTCATCTATGCTAAATCCTAGCTTAATGTTCATCATATCATTATTTTTCTCCACATTAAATTTTCTTGTTATTGAATCCCAGAATTTTGGTTATTTCAACAACAGCAATGAAAATTGCAGTTGTGTTTGGCTTGCTTCTGCTCATTTCACTTTTTATATTTGTCTCTCCAGATGCGTTTCTTCTTTCCTTCCTTCATCTTAATCTCCCATTCCTCCTCCTTTTGCCTACCTACTTGAAAAGCTGAAATCTATCTGTCAAGTATTTTGGTTTGAGTCTTGGAAAATTTAAAAAAATTATGAACATTTTTATGCCAACTGAAATTTTGTGGCCACTCCCAGCATATTTGGTCCTGATGCAGCCAGTCAGTGCAGTCCTCAGGACCCTGAAGGGGCTGAAGGGGGTAGGGCTCTGTATTCTCTCTGCCCAGAACTGCCAACACTCTCCTAACCTCAATGCACCAATACTGGGTTACAAGGAAGGTCCTCCAGCCTTGTGAGGACTGAACACCCCCCAGCTTGGCCTGAGGTGGGGCCCTGTTCAATATAGAGACTGAGCATAAGGAAACTCCTCCAGAAGTGGATCCCTCCTACAGGTAGGCAGTCATCCTGTTTTCCCCGTATCCTGTCCCCCACAGCCTTAAATCCTCATGTTCTCTGCTCCTGTGTCTCTATGGGACACCACTGGGGGCTGTGTAGAGACACTCCTTCGACAGGGAGTACGAGAAGAGGGAAGGGAGATTTCCTTCAACCCCGTTCTGGGTCTCTAGGACTGATATCCTGGGGGAAATCAACTCACTCTCTTTTCCTGGGAACACAGCTCCCTCATGAGGCAGACTTCAGCCGGGCCTTTTGAGGCTCCAGGTTCAGCTAAGTAATGGGACATAGATGCAAAACTACCTGCAACACCAAGGAAGCAGACATAACCATCAACCCTCAGCACAGGTACAACTGGCAGAAGATGCATCCTGTAAGAGGTGAGGATGGGGAAAGGAGGGCTAGATCCTGTTGTTTTCCAGGAAGCCCAGGTGCCCTGCTGCTCACTAGCCCTGCTTTGCTCTAACTGCCAGCCCCAAATGTTTTCTCAATACCAAAAGAACTCAGGCTTGACTTCTTCACCAGATTCTAGAGACTCTGTGATTTAATTCATTAGAAATCAAATCACAGACTCCCACCCCTATAAACCCTGCTGCCCACCTAGCACACTTTTTTATTCTACTTGTTGGTGTTGTCAATGTATTAACATGTTCCAAAGCTCAACAAAATAAAGAGGTATTCAGTGCAGCAAGCCAACTTCAAAGACACAGAAACCTGCCAGTTCCTAACTGCTATAGCTATAGCATGCTCAATTCAAAACTCCCATTGTCTCAATCCACATACTGGATGCCAAAAAGAACTGTGGTGGGTTGACCTCAGCTGGATGCCGAGTGGCCATGAACAGCTCTATCACTCAACAGGACAGGGGAGAAAATAAGATGAAAAAGCTTGTGAGTCAAGATAAAGGCAGTTCAATGAAGAAAACCGAAGGCTATGCATGGAAGCAAAGTAAAAATATTTGTTCTCTCTTTCTCATCATCAGGTGGTGTCCTGGGAGGTAGGGCCTCAGTATGTGTAGTGATTACTTTGGAAGACAAACACCTTAATAACAAATCCCTCCCATGATCCTTCACTTCTGTTTTGCTGCCAAGTACAACATCATATAGTATGAAATATCCCCTTTGATTATTTTGAGTCAGCTGTCCTGGCTATGTGTGTGCTCCCACACTCTTTCCCACCTCCAGCCTACTGGCCATCAGATAGAGTATGAATAAACAGCCTTGTTGCTGTGTGAGGCCTGTTCAACATGACCAAAGCATTGGTCTGCTATCAACACCATTGTAGCTACAAGTACAAAAAACATCTCTATAATGTTTGCTACCAGGAAATTTAACTCCATCCTAGCCAGACCCAGTACGTTCACCATGCTCGTCTGTGAGTCCAGTGTCACCCAGATGCAATCAGAACCCCATCTTCCTCCACTTCACCCCTGCAATGTTAGGGAAAGCCCTGTCCTCTGCCTCTCCAGGCTGACCTTCACACAGAACCTTCCCTTGCCCCAAAGCAGAGGAGGCATTGGAACCTCCTTCCTCCACACAGCTGACAATTGACATTGCTGGCCACTCTCCACTGGGCTTTCCTCCACAAGCCCAGGAAGCAGGGCAGAAACCCACTAGGACCTGCCTGTCCCAGCCATGAAGGTTTGTTCCTCTGCTTCCTAATGGGCCTAGAGTTGCCTTCATCAGAGGTCTGCTTGCCCCAGAGCCTTCTGTCCCTAGGCCATTTTTGGAAAGATGCAAAGACTGCTGCAGGGATGGGATCTGGCTCTCTTAACTGGCCACAGCAGGTCAGTCCTCATGGTTGCCAGCAACTGTAGCAGTGAGAACTGGGTTACAGGTTTTGTATCTGCTCCAGGGAAACACAGTGTACAGCCGGCCAGGCTTTCAGCAGAGCTGTGTCTTGGAGCAGCTGCCAGGTTGCAGAGCAAAGTGGCAGCTTTTTTCTCCCCAGGCTCCGTTGCCCTTTGCTGAGGTACAGCCAGCAGCTGTTTGTGAGCCTGCTGTGGGCTGGCTTACCTGCCTCAGTCAGATCCTGACATCTCTTCTTTGATGAAGACGCTTCCACTTAGGCAACCTGCATCTGCGTCCTCCCAGTGCCAGGGAATACTCTGCAACCTTGGGCTTCCTTTGAGGAAGGAAGCACAGGGGAGGGTGCTCAGCCAGGCAATGCCCTGAAGCTCAGACCTCAGCCCTGCCTCGGTGGGCTCCTGTCTCCACTCTCTATTCTCTTCTAGGAGCTTTGCCGCCAGGCCTGTGAAGGCAGCATTTCCCCAGGAACACAATGAGAGCCCAACAGGAATCCCTCCTTGACCTGAGCCACTGTCCAGCTGCTTTGGGATACTACAGAGCTAGATGGGCCTTCCAAAGTTGTGATTCACCTAGAATCCAGCCCTGGGTGTGCTGTGGGCTCAGGGCCTGGATCCCAACACAAACCCCTGAGCCCTGGTGCCAGTGTTGACTCCATCACCCACCTCACGGTCCCAACTGAATGAAATAGTGACAGCACTTCCTGCACCAGAAAGAAATGTTTTCCAGTCCTGGAGCTGCTTTGTTGGGCATTTCACCCTGTGGTCCTTGTTACCTAATGCTACCCAATGCAATGGGGACAGGTTCTTTTAAGGATCCTTTGCCCAACCAGAATGAGTCACAATGTTATAATTAAAATTAGGTCTTTATTACTACATAAAGGGAGTCAATGTCAGACTGAAAATCTTTTAGAAACTCTTCAGTAGCATTCCAGATAACTTCAAGCATAGCATAAATATTTAGAATAGTTGTTCCAAGTTCAATTGTACCTAAAGTTGGAAAATTCTTTCAAAATTTTGTATTTTTTTGCAGTCAATTATCTCCTGACCCCCATAGTGTAATCACATGTAGAAAGAAAATCTACTGTATTTGATTGGCTTTGAGCTGCTATTAATTTAAGTGGAATTTGGTCATCTGACTGAGTAAAATATTGGAGGGAGTGTCAATATATTAGGGAAGCTTTATGATGCTGTGAATTGATTTAAAAAACATGGAATGAAGAATATATTCCAAACTGAAGACTGTGATTAAGTTCAGACAGTGAAGGTTGCCTTTCTTTATGGAAAAGCAACTGTCTTCATTTTCACATTCTGTTTTCAAGAAGAAACTTCCATGAAGCAATAGATCCTTTCATTTTACATCAAAAAATCTGTTCCTTGCAGTTCATTTTCTGCTAGAATATTTATTCCAGTTAAAAGAATTGTAAGCATCATGGGTGAAAAAAAGTCAATGAAAATGTTATTTGCAATTCATAAAGAAGTATTCAGCTTAGGATTTTCTCTCAAAATAGATGAATCAGGCATTAAAAAATCTAATCATGAGTTTTTAAAATTTGGAAGGTAGTCTGAATAAAAAATACACATCTGAAAATGCTAGGTAGGAGGAGTGGATTAAGGAAGGATTGTTACAACGTCTCCCTGTTTGGCAGAGACCTTTGTGAATTTAGGAAGGATCCAGCATTATATTAGTTTAAAAACCCAGACTCTAGAATCCACCTAGAAAACTAGGAACTAGGAACTAAGAACTGTTACAGTTGTATGTACAGAAGATGTGAAAAAGCAGGGTTTAATTATGAATGGCTTCTTTAAAGCATGTACTTCCATGATGTAACAGAGAAGTTCAGATGTTGTGAGACCTTTACAAGATTTGGTGCTTGGAGAAAAATGTCAAAGATGGGATGTTACAGGAAGAGGTGCAAAAAAGTTTGAAAATGACAGTTAAAAATTGCATTAAAGGGGAAGTCATGCAGAGTAATCAAAGGAGACGTTTTCCTTGTGAGATTGTCCTCATGGCAATATGGCCAATAATCTGTTTGGAAGGGTATCCCATCCAAAGATTTCCATCTTTAGATGGCACTGTGGGCAAGCTTTGGTGATTAGCTCCTGGTGAGTACATGCATTTAAGTGTGAAAGAGCTCTGAATGACAACCAACAGATGTACAATTATAAGCCAGAGACGGATGCCAAGGTGATGCACATGTGCTGCTATACTTCGGACAAATGCAGTGTGATCTGTCATGCAGTTAACAATAACGCAAGAGAAAAGCATGACAGTTCAGATAGCTTGAGTATGGTATAAATCTGACCAGTGGAGGTAGTATATTACTCAACAGAACTAAAAATACCTTCTCCTGGGAGCTACGCCTGCCCAATTAAATGCCTTGCAAGTCTGGAAAACTCATAAAACTGTCTGCATCCCAACAGACATGGGAATACCTTGTCAAATTTACATCCTTGTAATTTCATCAAACCCCATCGCACTGCAGGAACTGCACAAGCAGCTGAAGAGAAAGCAGCTGAAGAAGATAAATACAGCTTCTAGCCATCTAGTCCTTTCATGCCCGGTTGTGAAGGAGAAAAGGTATGTGGATCTGCCTGATTACTGCATGCTTTTACAGGGAATGCCCACGTAATCTAGGCTTTTCTGCAAGTGGCATGGATATCACTTAACTGTTTTACCAGGAGTAAACAGCCCATGCATAATTATCCCTTCCAGAGGAGAATCACACTCTCAGTGCAGGGGACGCTGCTCCCAATTTTTTATCGTTATGCAGTAAAACCACCATTGACAGCAAAGTGCATTCATGCTGCCATCAAGAGGGGGCAGCCTGTGTTAACTGCATCTCAGCTCCACACAGCACAATGCTGTGTCTGCCTTCTTAGGGTGTGTTTTCATGCCAAATTCTTGCCACATGGGCTTCTCATCTGTTTGCTAAGCTGTCGGTTTCTGTCAAAGCTGTTCAGGACAGATACCATCTTCTGGACTGAGCAAGACCAGCACGGCCCATGTAAGCTTCCCAGGTAACGGTGATGGGGCTGGTGGCATCTGAGAGTTACCTCCCTAGTATGGTATATAATCAGGGCAGCTTCAATCACACAGAAACCAGGACACTGATACCAGTAAGAACCAGATCTCCTGTAGAAGTTCTCGTAGACTTTGGTTTTCTTCAGTCAGATTAAATGAATCCCAGCTAGCTATAAATCTTCCGTCTGATGATCTCACAGGAGTGTTTCAGGTTACACTGGCAGGTCTAGATAAACAGTGAAAAATGGATCTGTTATAAGCCCAGATATAACCTTTACCCATTCAAAATACTTTTTCTTCAATTGCACATAATAATTATGTCTTTCTTTTCTTTTTAGAATACTGACCTTTTATTTCTAGGGCTTGAATTTCAGATTTCAGTGAGAATCCACATGCAAGGGGCATAAACAAAAAATTCATCCAAGGACTTTCAAAACATGTTTAAAAGTTTTATTGCCTTCAGTTATCTGTGGACTAGACCCCATTTTTTTTCAAGGTTCTGGTTATAATTGAATAAATGCAAGATAAAATTCATCTCCATGAAGTGCAGAAGTCAGCTCCAGCTCATTAGTGATCAGTCTGGGTTCACCAACTTTTCCACTGAGCTCATATTCTGAGTGGGTCAGAAAAGGATCAGGGAATTTTTAATGAAAACAAATGGGGAAATATCTCAGCACTAAATTTAACCAGAAATCTGTGTCTCTTTGGGGTTTTTAACTCAAGAAGAGCAAAGAATGAGGAATAATATATCATCAGATGCAATGAATCTTTAGGCAGCTACTCTAAAAAGTAGTGCACAACTGCCACCTTTCAGAGCTCTGCGAAGAATGATAAAATTTGTTACCCTTGTACAGCATTCAGATATCCTGCAATTAGAAACATAACACCTTGAGAAAATACAGAAATTACCTAGCCAGAAGACAGTGAACCAATCCAGGTAGTTGCTACACTTATAACTGTGCTCAGCCATAATCCAAAATCTCAGCTTTTCAATTTACCACATTCTTTCTCCCAGATCAGTACTATCATCAGAAAACTTTTTCAGTGAGTTATCCACACTTTTCTAACAGGGAGAGAGGCATACAGCAGTCATTTCAACTTGCATTTACATGTGCCTGACAGGCATGCTTGTTTGTTGTTATCATTGTTACTGTTTTAGTGGCATAAAATGCAATACAACACCTTGGATCGGCCAGGGAAAGTTCACAAGCATTTTTCATTTCTTGACAATACCTGAATCTGGTCTGCCATGCCTCTCCAATGGAAAACAATGTTGATGCTGGATTTCTGCATAAGTTATATTATCTCATTTTCATTATTTTTCCTATGTCGTATCACGCAGCCAGTCTAACTGGCTGTAAAACAAGCAGTACAGGTGCAAATGAATGTGCCCATGTCTTTACTAAGGAAAGATATTTCTTCATCTGGGAGAGATCCAGAATAATAGGAAATTGAGAATAAAATATTCCCAAAGCCACTAGAGGCCAAATGGTAGTATTCTCTGAAATGCATGAAAGCTGTGAAAGAAATTATCTTCCAGATAAAATTAGTCATGTTATTATAGTTGACCCAATACTTCTATCAACTATTTCATATTCATGCCCCTCTGCTCCCCCAGAGGCCAGCTGTGAGAGAAGGCTTCAGGAAGCACAAGGCTAATTATTTGCATGAATAGCATTTTCACATGTCCTCTAGCAATAGCATCTGAAAGTCTCTGTCAGAGAGTGTTTTCAAAAAGAGCTATCCTCTGAACCTCCCAGGCTGTGAACAACACACAGCATCATCAGGGCAGTAAGAGGCAGGAGAAACAAAGAGTGAAAATAGAATCACCACCACTGACTCAGCACCTGCTTCTGCTCAGAACAGCTTCAGCACAACTTTTTGATCTGTCTTTCTTGGGGTGGCTTTTGCACAGATTAAAGCTGAGTCTTAGTATGTGGGTCAGATTTAAACAATGATTATACATTTTGCAGAACTGGGGCATGGAGATGAGATCCGAAGAAGAGTAAGTTATTTGATTGACTTAGATTTTTTGTTATTGTTGAAAAAATTGTTGAGGAATTCCATGAAACTGCTCATGCCATATATCTTGTCACCCAGATAGCAGTGGTGAGGTATTTATCCTCTACATTGGTTGAAGTGGACCTCATTTAGCATTCAAAAGTCTCTGGACAGTTTTGATTATTTGAAACAGTATGGCATGTCCTAGAGATAAATGTTTTTACTCGAATAACGACTGAGTGGATGCCTTTATATGCATTTTTATGGGTTACTAGCACTAATTGTTACATTCCTGGATTATTTGCCTTTTTTCTTTTTTCCCAGATATTCTTATTTCCTGTTTTGATTTTTTTTCCCCCTGAATATTTCTAGAAGTCAGAGTTTACACTGCAAATTTTTTACTAATTCTGGAGGGATGAATATGCATACAATTTATTTAAAACTATTTCTAATATTTCAGAATACCCTGAATGTTCTGTTTCACTTTGCCTTTGTTACAATCAAAGGAACCTATCTTCCAAGTTCATTTTCTGCAAGCTTCTGGCTCTGTCTGCCTGCACTAGGTTCACTGATGAACCAACACCATGTCTGCAGCATGCACTTGATCTTTCTGTGATGAGATAATTTCAGTTAAGCAGGTGCAACATGTGTAAACCAGGTGTAATGGTTTAACCCTAGCTGTCAACTAAGTACCATGCAGCTGTTCCCTCACACCCGTCCCCATGGTGGGATGGCAATAGGAATTGGAGGAAAGAGGCAAAACTTGTGGACTGAGATAAGAATAGTTTAATAATTGAAACAAAGTAAAGATAACAACAACAACAACAGTAATAAAATAGCAACAACAACAACTACAACAATAACAACAACAGTAATAAATAGGAGAGAAAAACAATAATACAACTGAAGGAAAACAAGTGATGCACAATACAACTGCACACCACCTGCTGGTTGGTGCCCAGCCTGTCCCTGAGCAGTGACTGGTGACACCTGGCCAGCTCCCCCCAGTTTGTACACTGAGCATGACACTCCGTGTGATGGAAAATCCCTTTGTCCAGTTCGCATCAGCTGTCCTGGCTGTGTCCCCTCTCAATTTCTTGTGCACCTGCTCATGTGGCAGAACACAGGAAACCAAAAAGTCTTTGATTTAGAGCAAGTACTACTTAGCAACAGCTAAAACATCAGTGTGTTATCAACATTATTCTCCTACTGAATCAAAAACACAGCACTGTACCAGCCATTAAGACAAAAATTAACTCTATCCCAGCAAAATCCAGGCGAGGACCCGCCTCTTATCCCATACCCTTTTTGTCATGCCAGGTCCCATGCTCCCCAGCATCCCTCCCTATCTTTTGATTGATATACCCACTGCTGTCATTCCCTAAGTCTATAGACCCTCCTTATAAGAGTCTGTTGCATTCATTTAGTTCATGACCCCGGACTGTCGTAACAGTCAGGCAGAAAAGATGGTGTGTAGTGTCTGATTGTGGCACGCTGTAGACAATTCTGATTCCATCACTACTGCTCTCATGCAGTTTCATCAAAGTTCATTAATGCGGAGATTGAAAATCTAGAGTTGAGGAGATGGATACTGTGAAGCACACTGTGTGATGAAGGGTGTATAGCAGCATAGAAATGATGATAAACAGTATGTATACCTTTATATGCATGTAGCAAATAACATCATACAGTTTACTTAATCGGCTATTCTCACCCAAGATGAGGTACACCCCCTTGAGGTACACACTGGACTTCCCCATACTCCTGCACTACCCATCAGGTGCACCCAGGATCTTAAGCAAAAGACATCCCACAGATGGGTTTGCCTATGCCTAAGGCAGAGATAACCCAAACTGTTATCCCTTTTTGGTCTGTACGTAGGCACTGCCCCACACATGTGGAAATCTCTTGGCTGCAGCATAAACCCAGCCAGTTCCATACAACACAGAGTCCTGCTCATCCCAATTGGAAGTAGCAATTGCAACTCCTGCCTTTAATGGTGCAGAAAGGTGATTTCAAGTGCACTTTGTTACAGTTTTGACTACAGAAATAAGTGACAATAAAAGTGTTCCTTGCAAGAAAACCTGTAACTGCTTGGAAGTCCAAAAAAGGGATCATGTCTGCAATGGGCCATTGCTGCATGGCATGCTGCACGTTGGAAGCTGACTCAGCTTGAGAACAAGCAATTTGCGAAGTGAACAGGCATGAAACTGAAAGTTATAAGTCGTGTGACCAATAGCAATAAACAATTACTAAGTTACTTGAAAACTAGAATAATTTATATTTAATTGAACCAAAGACTTCAATGACATTTAGAGCCCAGAGAAGTATATTTTATCAGCTGGAAAACCCAGAGATGAATTTATTCTCTCAGGTTAATTTCCATTTGCACAACTTGTTTTGCACATCCACTTAAAAATGACATGTTTTTTCTTCAGGCCTTTTCTTGACCTAAGATTATTTAAATGTTGGGAACACAACAATCTTTGCTGTCTTCTAAGTTCAAAATTCTCAGCCAGACAAGAAACATCATGGCCAGCATGGAACCAGGACAGCCTCAGAGGGGAAAGGAAAAACAGTGAAAACAGGATTTCCTACTTACTACCCATATGACATGACCGAGTTCTTAAAGCACTCAGTGCTTTAAGATTCGAATTTTGCTTTCAATAGGCCGCAAATTATGTTTCCCATGCTAACTAAAAAATTTCTTTAAAAATCACCCGAGCACTCAGACCTTAGCACTGCAGACCTGCAGCACTGGCCAAGGACTCTGTCTTTTGTTATTCTGAGGAAGAAAAGGATGAAGGGGAGAGTCAGTTTGCAGAGGCTAATATATGGAAAAGTTTGAGTGGAGATGATTTTTTTATCCAGCTTCACAGGAGAATCCTATGACTTGGGCTGTACCTTCACTACAGGCTGCCAAAATCAGTGAGGATGTAACAGATGCAGTTCTGGGCAGAAAGGCAAAGTGCAAAAGTCAAACTGATTAAGGACTGAAGGCCAAGGCATCCGTTCTGCACAGTGCAGCATAGCACTGTCCAGGATCTACTCAGGAGAGCTGTTTGGTGGATCATTAGCTCTGAACAAAAATCTTCTGTTCAGGATCACTACAGTGGCCCATTCCATGTTCCTGAATACGTCTTGAGTTTACCTAAGCATACAGCTGTAGAATAAGATCCCAGCTGTAGGATAGAATGAGGAATGTGAACATAATTAGTTAGGCATCACTGACATTTACCACTTCCGTTTTTAATCTAAATTTCTGTCTGCTGCTATCACTTGTTTCTTGGATGCCTGGTCAGACTCCAGAATGTTGTTGTGCTCTATAAAACTAAAAAAAATTTATAATTCTTGCTTTAATGGTCTAATACAATAGGACTGGATAACATAGTGGAAAACCTATCTATGGAACAAGAAAATACAGAAGATGAAATTTAGTGTAGCAACAAAGCCTTGCAAATATCTGACAAAGCCCAAGTAACTGTTGCTTGTCCTGAAATAATATGGAAAACCAGGAAACAGGTCAAAGAGAGTGAGTTTCCCCAGCAAAAAATCCATGTGAAAATTCTTAGTTTGGCTCCTGCATTCCTACTCTCAAGTTTCCACTCATTTAATGGTATTTTATGTTCCAACTTTCCTAGGAAAGCAAAAATCCTGGCACAACCTTAACAAAAGCACTGGAGCCAGTCAACACTTGTGTGAGCTGTTTACTGTCTTCATGCCATGGAGAAGCATGAGAGCCAGCTGGAGAGGTTGAGGCACTGCTTGTAGTGGTGGTGCTTCCTCTCGACGTTTGCCTTTGCTATGGACATGAACCTGACCTTGGATAATGCAGTCTGAAGACTAAATAGGAGCTATGTTACAGAAAGGTGCAAATGAAACTCCACTCCAGGACAGCATCAAAAGGGCAGCTTTCCTGCCCAGGACACCTCATTTATGGTGAACTTTTCTTATCGCCTCTTGGCCCCTTTGTTAGAGCAGTCTGAATGACCTGTTCAGTGGGCAAACTTTCCAGCAGAGGCATGCACTAATAGCACTTGCTGGATCACAAAAGCTTTGGGATAATTTAGTGGATATATTTGCAGGGCCAGGGAGTCAGCTCCCAGGCATTCTCACTCATAAATGAGAGCTCTCAGTTTTACAGAACTCAACTCACACCACAGTGTTTAACTCACAACCTAGCACCTCCCACTCAAAACAATGGAAATTCTTCCTTCATGACCCAGTCTCAGGAGAAGAAAATGGGATATGATAATGGCCAGGATTTTTAAAATCTGGATGTCAATGTATCTTTGGGTTATTGTTTATTTTTATTGCAATTGCTTGAGTAAGAGAGAAGATACTGTTTTCCAAAACAAGACTTAGTGAGGAATGGAAGATCTGTAATACCATGGAATTTATACTACAGTGATAAACTATTTTATTTGTTTTTCCTTATTTTCATTCTATTTATTCCATGTCCACAGTGCAAGAAGCATTGAACCAGCCAGACAAGAAACATCATGGCCAGCATGGAATCAGGACAGCCTCAGAGGGGAAAGGAAAAAGAGTTACAAGAGAGAATGATGAATAAAAACCAGGACATATGAATAAGGTTATTAGCCAATATACGAGATTACTAGTGCAAAATACATATCCAGGTGTGAAGCACTGTAATTTAGTTTTACAGTCTACTTTCAGATCAGCTAATCTGTAGCTCATTTAAATTCACCATTTTAGAAGAGACTTGTAGCACATGTGGTGGTGCATTCCTGCTATCTCCTAGACTGCTCTGAGATCTGAGGAATTCTTGTTAGGCTTGGTCCTGGATTAATTGTACTGGGGTGATGAATCTCCCCTTCAACTTATCAGAAACATCTTATCCTGGTCCATAGCAGGAAATTCTGTTACCTAACCAAGGAAGGGGACAAGAGATAACTCTGAAAGCCTTGGAACATTACTTGCCTGAATCATAGCCCAAGTGGAACAATATTATTGTTACTGAAATTCTGAGGAAAATTACTGATCTGGACTGAGGCCAGGATGGAGACTGACTGATGACTAAAGCCAAGCAACTTGCAGCTCTATGAACAACAGTCCCAAGTGAGGCCCTTTGAGCTCCCCTGGGCTGCAGTGGCTGCGCCAGCAGCTTGCCCAGGGTCTCTTGGAGCTCACCAATTCACAGGTTTGAAGACTCAGGACAGTCACTGAAAACTGAAAGTGGGGTTCGTGCTGGTACCCAGCTCCTTGAGGCTCAACCCTTCACCCACAGAGATGCAAAGACATTTCGCGTCAATCTTAACAGGTACCTTTTAATGTCTATATCCGTATATGCATCTGTGTTTGTGTGTGTCTGAATTGATTCAAGTACCCTCTATCAAGTACAGTATGAGCCTGCCATCTTGAATCTATCATCATGTCACTGTTGTAATTGTAGTAAATCCTGTTGCTTCTCTTTCTAAATGTTAAATTTGTCAATGATCATGCACTGTCAAATCTTTTAGACATAAACCATTGACCAGGGGGCTGGGACTAAGATTGTGCTCTAGGAGCTGCACCTAGGCTCCATCAGGAGTTTAGAAAGCAAGGGGGTCCTCACTGAACTTCGTGGCTCAATAGGAGGGTCTCCCTTACCATTTTGCATTCTTATCCTTTTGCATCTTCAGTCTATGTGTGAATCATTCTAAACTGACTCTAATCCAACTGTTTTAAGTATGCTTCATAATCTGATTATCCTCTGTATGCTTCATCTATACAGTAGGTAATAGAGTGAACCTTGCTACCAAACTTTGTTAAGTCACGCTTTCACAAATTTATAGAATCACCATCAAAGGTGATTCTTTAAATGACCAAAATCACTCATTTGTGACATCATTGAAAGAAATCATCTTATTCAAAACATGATATAACTGTTATATGGAGACATAACTGTTTCTTCATGCCACTCACAGACCTCAGAGTATCCTGGATACTAAAATATGAGATTAAACAGAAAAATTCAATAAAGGAAAAAGCAGTTAGAAAATTGAAAGACACAGTATGAGGTTCAGAAATCTCAGCTCACAGGTTGAAGAAAACCTGGTCTCAAACAAGTCCTAATACCTCCTGTACTGTCCAGTGTTACCAGTCAGGGTTCTGGGCAGACTCACAGATCTTCTGAAAGAATACAGAAAGAGCACGGTTGTTTCTCCCAGTTAAGAGAAGGCTTGAAGGCGCTTGATTACCTTCTGTAAAAACATCAGATTACAAAATGCTGTGTTGGGTAAGGAACTTTTTGAGCTAAAACCTGATGTTGGCATAAGAACAAATGAGTACAGACTTGCTATTAATAAGTTTAGAATAGAAATTTAGGAAGGTCACTGGAGCAGGGAGGTTCCAGCAGTGCCTGCCCCCAGGACTGATAGAGACAGGCTGCCAGTCTGGCTTTTGAGGGAAGCATAGCTGAATCTTTCAGAGGGCAGTTTGATGAGGTGCCAGAAGGAATGAGGCCTCCAAAGCCAGGAACCAGTGCCAGTCTGGGTTCTTTACCTCAAAGCTTATCAGCAAAGGCATCTCTTGACTATAAATCATTTGCTTGGCACTCTGATATATGGCAATTCCTACATTCAGAATACCTTACTTAAAGTGGAGGTGAGACACTATATCCTTGTCATAATCTGAGCACTTGAAATAATATATTTATTTTCCAGGAATTATTAACTGGAAATGACACATACAAGAGATTTTCACACATGTTTTTTCCTAGGTTGTATTATTAATAAAAGTCTGAATTGCAGACCTCTGACTTTTACTGCCTGTAGTCTGTCCAACTACTGTGATCAGCCATGAGGCAATGATGGCAGCTGACATCACTAAAGGACAAGCAGTGAATATATTTTCTGTCACAGAGACGTGTTTATCCTCGTGTCTTCACTGTTACTTTGCAAATCTAATGTCAGAGTAGCTACAGAATTCACACCATCAATTTGTATGGGAAAAAAACAGAAGAAGCATGACAGGATTTCTCTGATGAAGGCTTTGAAACCTCCCTGGGTAAAAGGACACATTTCTTTCAGCATTAGGAGTGGAGAAGTATTTGTTATGCCCATGTGAGCATGGCACCACTCAGAATTTTTGGTATTAAAAAAGCAAGTGACACTGATTGGTGTGCAGCCGACGTCTACCTCTCTTCTCTGCAGCAATATGAGCACAACAGGGTACGGCTCATCTCACACTCCCTTTCATGGTGCTGGCTTGTCATCATGTTCTAAAAGAGAGCTTTCCACAAAAAACTCTGCATTTAAAAACTTTTTCTCACAGGTGATGTGCGAGGACTACAGGTCCTCAGGATGGCTGTATGAGTCTGAGAGGAAAACTGTGTCCTTAGAGTACCAGGTGGCCCTACTCAGGAATTGTGCTTACCTCAGGGAGGAACCAAGTCCTGCGTCCTTAGGCTGTGCCAGCCTAAGGTCTGGTCTTGGCAAAACAGCAGTTTACAGACTGCTTGGAGAAGCTCCAAGTTTCTTTCCCTCAGTCTGACTGCTTGTGGCCTCAACACTTTTCACTTCCTCAGGCACTGTGCTCTTTCTGCGAGCCCTGACTGAGTAATCATAGTTATTTTCTCATCCCAGAAGACAGAAGGGGAAATGTTAATTTTCTACTCCCAAACTTGCTCTCCTTAACTTGTTTCTCCTAACAGACCTGTAATGTCTAATGAGAAACTTACTGGCTAAGAAGACTCACATTGGAAAGCTCCATCCTCATACTCATGAAAGGGTTTACATGAACCTCGGTGAGAACCAGGCTAGCAGAACAGATGAAGGTAAACTTTTATGTAAGAAGTTTCTAAATTAATCTCACATTTAAGAGAAAAATCTCCAGCTTGCCAGATCAAAGTGACCACTACTAGACTTACCCACCCCAAGCAGAAGTAATGCAACTAGAATGTGCAGGGCAAAGGCTGACACCAAAGAATTGCTCACATTTTTTCCACTTTAATTTTTTGGCAGCCCTGAAGCAATCACAGTTTCTCCCACCATCTGGAATGATGGAAAAAAAATTAAACTATTTCCAAAATCAAATAACAGCTATAGTCCTTAGGTGGTCCTTGCAGAGCTATGCTGGTTTCCATGGCAGTAATTGGTAAATATCTTGACTAGATCAGCAATCACACTCTCACATATAGAACTTAGCAATATAATTTCTCAATAGTAAGACTGATTATTCTGTTTGAATATTTCAAGATAGAACCAGCAGATCATAATTAAGAGGGAAAAAAGAAAAAGGTGAAGTTCCAATTTTCCTTTTCTAGGGAAAAGGGGGAAAACTGAAATAGTAAACTTTCACCACTCATCTGAGACTAGGATGTTACCTTACTGAGGACTTTCCAAATGTGAAAGTGAGGGATTTGATACTTGAAAGCAGGGTATTTTCATTGAGAAGATGAAATACAAAAGTTCTGACTTCTTACTGCTTCAAGTTATCTAGAGCAGCAGTATTTGACTGATCATGTTGACAGGGTTTTGCTAAAGTACTAGGAAAAAGATTTATTGTTCATATAGATGGAGAAAAAAAAAATCCCACCTGGAATGTATGTAGCATTTAATAGCCAGCGCTCTAGAAGGAGAAACAAAATTTTAATATTCTCACAAGAACCTTCTATTTTTCTAGGAGAAATGAGTAAGAGGTTCTAAGCAAAATGACAACCACCTGAGGAAAGCTGGAGTACTGTTGTGTGATCGAAGGTTTTGTTCTACACTTTGCACGGCTGTGTTAAAACAGAGCAGTATTGCAAAATTGACTTGGCTTATCCTTTTCAATGGTATTCACATTAAAAAAGGAACGGCACTGCAGGTTTTGTGCCAGACAATGGGTGGTTTCAACAACGTGTATTTCTCATTCCTAAGTGACTGATACTATTTCCTGTTTTCTCTAAAAGACTGTGCAGCTTGCAGGTCTGTCCTAAGTATCAATATGAAAAATCATGGATATTGTGCCACTTTCTATCTAGCTTTTTCTCTTATACCTAGATAGAGAATTTAAATATTTATTCAAAGTTGGAACATAAGCATCTGAGCACAAAAGGAGATCCAGTACCACAAGCAGGCAAACAGCTACCAAACCTCACTCAGCTTATTACTTCTTTTGTTGCTCATTACCAGAAAGTGGTATCTGTATGCAAACAGATGTTTCTAATCAGCCTCATTCAGTCTCATTTGCTACCTGTAATTTACAGTCTCTAATACCACACTTAATTCTATGCAAGTGTAACTCATGGAACAAGATTCATGAATAATTGCCAGGGTACCTTCTTCTCCTTTTTTATTCTGGACAAAAGTACTGATAGCCCTCACTCCAGCTATAAAGCCACTTCTTCTGCAAGTGGTGAACAAACCAATCAGATTTATTCAGAGCAAGAGAAAACACTAACTCCTGGTGTAGGTAAGTTGACTAACAGTGCTGCATTTTGCTGCAATTAGATAATCACATCAGTTCATGCAGAAATGAGAAGGAGCTGTTTTGGCCAAACTCTGAATTTTGGGGAACATCTCTGCGTTGCTCCTTGCACACATAGATCTAGCACAAGAGTTTCTTCAAGACTCAACAGGTAAAGCTTCTTATGTGTACTCTACGTATCACTGCACATATCAGTTTCTTCTTTAGCTACTATAATATTGCAGGAGGGTCTCTGACTGACTTGTACTCAAGGAGAAAAAGCCCAGGTGTAAAAACAGTCTGTAGGGGTAATCAGAATGACACAAAAAGATGAAAATGTCAAATAAATTTTTTGGTTGACATACTGAAATGATGCCCCAATGGAAATTATGGCCAGCTGAAAAACATATCCTGGAGTAAGAGCAGACTGAAGCATCTATAAAAAAGGACTCTATCTTGTTGATAGAAGTTCAGATAATGGTGGACAATAACTCAGGAAGGACCAAATTAAAAAAAAAATACCAAGGTGATTGTTGATCATCATTACTCTCTGAAGACAGCCTGCTCCTGCATGCCAAAAATTCCCACAAGGATGCCAACAGGTAAAACTCTCCATTTGTCTTAAAACTCAGTCTAACATGTCTCATCTCTTGAACATCTAAGCCATACTCTTCCAAAACCCGTAATGCACAATTCAAACTAGCAATACAGTTCTAAACAGGATTATCTCTTTTTTTTCAGGCTTTCTTCCTCTGAAAGATAAGCATTTAAATAGGTGGTGTCATATGTGTTTTTAAGAGGCAGATAATGAAACAACTTGCAAAGAGTTCTACTTCTTCTCTACTAGAAAGGCTTTATACAAGTAATGAGTGAAACATTTGCAAACTATTCAGTTTCCTAACAACTCAGTTCTCTAACAAATGAATCCTGGGTCTGAAACTACGTGTTGTCTAAGAGCTTGTTATTTCCAAAGTCTAAAATATACTTTTCTTGCTGGAAGAATAACCCTCTCAGTGATGTGGCCTACAGAGAGAAGGTGGAGTGAATCATTAATCCCTAACTGAAAGATACCTCCTGGAGTTGCTTCCCAGCTGACTTCTTACAAGATCTGACTGTGGATTCAAATTTATTATTCTGAGCTATTGGGCAGAAGAACACAGATTGGTTTAGCTAGCAGCAAACTGCCAGACAACCATTACACATGTCCAACACAAGACCCCCAACACAAGAAAGAATTGGACCTGTTGGAATGAGTCCAGCAAAGGCACAAAGATGATCAGAGAGATGGGGCACCTTCTCTATGAAGACAGGCTGAGAGGGCTGTGTATCTTACACCTGGAGAAGTCTTCAGGGAGATCTTACAGAATTTCCCAGTACCTAAAAGTGCCCTATAGGAAAGCTGGAGAGGGACATTTTACGTCATGTAGTGACAGGACAAAGGAGAATGGCTCCAAATTTAGAGAGAATAAGTTTAGATTAGATATTAGGAAGAAATTCTTTACCATGAGGGTGGTGAGGCACTGGAACAGGCTGCCCGGAGATGTTGTGGATGCCTCATTTCTGGAAGTGTTCAAGGCGAAATTGGATGAGGCTTTGAGAAACCTGGGAGGTGTCTCTGCCCATGCCAGGGTGTTGAAATTAGCCAATCTTTAAGTATTTCCAACCCAAACCATTCTATAACTCTGTGAAATGCTGAGACTCCAGGGCCTGATGAAAAAAATCAGGTCCACTTTGAAAAAGCAGACACATTTTTGAGAAATGGGACATTCAGATCCCAAGGCATCCAAGAACTGATAGAGAAGCTGGAACCCTCTGCACCATGCAGAATCAGTTATCAGTCCATTGCTCAGGGCAGCCTGCACGATTTCCTGCAAAGTCTCCACTCCGTGCATGTGACAGCATCTGCTCCAGGATTGTGAGCAGACACCAGTCCTGCCTGTGACACTGGACCTGCCCAGAGGTGTTTGTGACGCATATTTTTTTTATGCCTGGTTTTAAACCCGTGGTTTCCAGGCTTTATTTGTCTCCCGTTTATGGAGCGCAGTGCAGTTGCTGCCAGAAGAAGGTGTTTTGCATCTCCTCTTCTTTACAGCAAGATAGGAATGTGGTCTAGCAAGGTGCTAAGCCCTCAGGCTGGGAGCAAAAAAATATCAAACCATTGTTCTGTCAAGGCAAACACCAGCCATGGGAGTTAAAACTGCTAACTTTCAAGTTAGTACATTTGGCAGATGGCTTACCCAGGTCTATAATGTCAGTGTGGATACTGTAGATTTTGTATATTTTTAAAAAGGGACCAGACTTTCAGTCATGTCTGGCTGACTGCTGTGTGCACATCTAATGTTAAACAGCATAGCGGCAGTGGGAATACAAGAACAATGGCAATTAGTTAATATCATTAGCTACTCGTTTTCACTTCTTTTGCTTTAAGAATCTCAGGTTGCAGAGAATGTGCTGAACCTGCATTTTCAGTGATCTAGAAGTGTTGCTGCATGCCTAGTTTGTGCAAGAATTTGTTGCAGTTTTCTCTTATGCTGAAACACTTCTGTGAAAATACTGCCGTGTAGCTATTGATAGAGAAATACTCTAATATACTAATGAAATTACCAACTGTTTAAAATTTGAGCCAAATATCCCATTTCCCCATGAATGCTGTTAGTAGAATAAACGTAGCTATTATTAAAGTGAAGAATCTGTCTTGTAGTCAGTGTTAGGCTTAGGTAGAATGCTGCTCCAACCAGTAAGCTCGTCTCCTCTCTTTGCCACTTACTGTTGCATTCTGTGGGGCTACATCCAACACACAGACCTGTTTTGGAAACATCTTCTAAGAACTGATCTCTTGTCTAACACTGGCAGTTCACCACTCTTTGTTGCTCGAAGCAAACTTTCAGCCTACCAAGCACAGATTGTAGAGAAGTTTGTGGTTTATTCCAGTCTTTGATTTGCTGATTGGTCCTGTTTATCATAAACCGCAAGGGGTTGTGAACTGCCATGCACTGAAGATCCTCCTTTCTATTACTACAGCATCCAAAAAAAGGGTGGCTTCAAAAGCCTCCTGTAAGGTGTAATCCACAGTCTAAGGCATTTCTACTCTGCTGCTGAAGAAAATGTAGCCATAAATGTTTAATGGGTTTAGGTAAAGTCTGACCACTATAGAGGAAAGTATATAAGGGCTTTACATACTTCTGTATATAGGTGTGTTCATGCTCAATAATATTTCTGATTCAGCCTCCTATTTAGTACCATTTCATTAATTGATCTCTGGACTCCAGTGTAAGGGAAGATAACAGCTCCACTGAAGGCACCCACAAGAGTTTTTGAAGGGCCACATAATGTTGTTCTGTAATCACCATCACGTATTAAAAAAAAATATCAGAAGCCAGAAACAGAAGGAAACAGGAAAAAGGCAGGGAAATTGTACCAGCACAACCAATACTCATCCTTAGTAAGGAGTGTGTAGGTGATGGAGAGGAAATGAAAAATGTTTTGCAGAGCTTCCAGTGCCAGCTGAGCAGGTACATATAAATGTCACTGCATTTCTTTGCCTCAAAGATATTCTCTGTTCATTGAAAAGGTAAAAGTACCTCTGCTGATTTAGACAATGCAAATGTTTTGCCTTGTATAGTTAATATTTTTAATAAAAGAACAGAGGTTTTGTGTAACAGCGGTAAAAGCCAACAAACATGCTGCCATAAGTTTTTTTTTCAAAAAAGGTAGAGGGGTGGGGAGACCACTGTTCATGCCCAGAGCAAGTCCATCATATAAGATGAAGAAGGTTAATGGTTATGAGGAAAAAACTCATCTCATGGTGACAGACAAAGCTGAAATATACTTCTGTACAGGGCCAAAGGAAAGGTCAGTGGTGGGCAGACCACACTTCTAATGGCAATTTACATGGGCAGATAGTGATAGGAGAAGGGGAAATGGTTTCAAACTTAAAAAATAATTTTAAAAAAAATGGTGTGGGGGAAATTTAGATTAGATGGTAGGAAGAAATTCTTTATTCAGAGGGTGGTGTGGTACTGGAACAGATTGCCCAGAAAAGTTGTGGATGCCCCATCCCAAGGCCAGGTTGGATGTGGCCTTGAACATCTTAATCTAATGGGTGACATTGCTGCCCAGGGTTGGAACTAGATGATCTTTAAGGTCCCTTCCAACCCACACCATTATACAATTCCATGATAATGCTGAGTCTGGCAAAGACCAGGTTCCAAATTTTAGCACTGTTCATTTTTGCAGGATTTTGTCATTAATAGTCTAATCATGCCTTGAATTTTCAGTCTGTTTCAAGGCATTAAATTTTAATTAACATTATTAATTCCATTCATTATAGCTCCTTAAAGCATGATTTCTGAAGATGGTAAACATTTAACTGCATTCTGCTGAATGGATGTTCTGTATAGATTTATAAAATACTGAAAACTAATAGTTAACCATGAAAAGAAGTAGCAGAAAGTTACTTTTTTTTAACTTTGAAAATGCCGTTTTCACAAAGTCTTGTGGGATTCCTGAAGGTCATAATTTTAATGCTGTGCATTCATCTAGCCAGTGTGAACTCCTGCTTGGCACAAAGACTACTCAAATCTCAGCTTGGCACATGACTGCCATTGAAGATCTGGACCTTAACATCTCTGAACATCTTTGATGCCTGAATCATGCAGGCATTTAAGCATTTCCAGCTAAATCTTTTACTTTTGAGAGAGGTAGGCAGGCCTATAAAGCTCCCTCTTGGTGAGTCCTGAGTAGGTAATCCCACTAGGTATATGAGGCTACTTGTGGAATTATTTCTTTAGCACTCACACTGAGCCTCAAGGCTCAACAGATCATTGAGCCGCAAGTGCCAGATTTCAGGGGTCCCCTGCACATGTGACGGAATTGAACTAATAAGACTGATGAAGAAAATGTGAAGAGCATGTGCCATTGTTCACCACAAAAAGCAAGAGGAGATGCTACTTTGTGGTCTGGATCTGTGTTTTTACCTAGGAAAACAGCTTTGAAGTTGTTTGAAGAATCTGGAACCAGTGGTTTGCCAGAATGTCACTGTAGTTGCACAAGTGTCTGCAGACAAAAGTCACAGTTTCTGCTCAGAGGTTACAAAGCTGCATGAAAAGTTAAAATTAGCAACATCAGAAAAAAAAAGCATATATCCATGTCTTATGGCTCTTCTACTTTGTTTGAAAGCCCTCCACTTCAGATACCATGGCAGTTAGCCTACTGTTGGCAGATTGTGATGGGCTGACCCCGGCAGGCAGCCAAACCCCACATAACTACTCCCATCCAGTGGGATGGGGAAGAGAATCAGAAAGCTTAAAGGCAGAAAAATCATGCGTTGTGATAAAAACAGTTTAACAGGTAAAGCAAAATCTGCTCAGGCAAGCAGAGAAAACCAAAGTATCCATTCACCACTTCCCATTAGCAGGCTCCAGCAAAACAGGGCTCCATCATGCGTCTTTCATCTACAATCATCACCAATGTGCAAAACAAAAAATTTCTTTCATAAATCTTTTCCATCTATCTGGACTTCTTTACTCCTCTAATGCTTAATCAACTAAAATGCAGTCCTTCTTCTAATGTTTGGAAGACTAATAAGCTTGTCATGTGAGGAGAGTTGTCCAATGACTTCCAGTTTCTCATCAGAACATGATCTTGCTTGGCCTGAATGGAGGACAGGAGAAGGAGGGGGAGTAAGCAGCTTTCACTGCATTAATCAGCCCACATCTTCAAAATGAAGACTGTAACAGTAGTCCCTCACACAGTTGATGTTCTTCTATGTGCTGAAAGCATGAAGAACACTAGAGTTCCTAGCATTAAGCTATAGCCAGCAGTGCAGATTTGGAATTTGCATTTTGCAGAGAGCAGCACTCATCTGCTTGGGCCATTTTTAGTGACGAGCTAAGAAGCAGCAATAAGCAGAGTGGCATTTGTGTCCCACTTAGCAGCGATCATGACTACTTATTGGCAAAAGCATTTTTGGATTTCTTTCTTTTTCAAAAAAAAAAAAAAAAGGACTGACATCTTATTTACAGAGGAGTTTTCAGAGATTATGACGTTTCTACATATCCTGACTCTGTTTCATCCTTTTATGCCTCTGGCTGTATTTGTACATGTTAGTGCATATGTATGTTCCTATATCCATGCCTGACACAGTGATTCTGGACTCTCTTTTGATATCTTATTGACCACTGAAACAAGAAATTGACCTTTGGAGACCCTGGAAGATTTGTATTCTTATTGATACACAAGTGAAAGCTGATGCTTGGGAGTATTTGTTCCTCACTGTCTGGATATATTGTGTGTTCTGTCACAAAACCCTCTCAGAAACTTGCATACTCCCAATTCTGCTACATGCAGACTTATGATCTATCTGCTATCTGTTACAATAATACCTTGCCCTGCACTATCAGTCACTCTAGGCTGGTGCAAATCAAATGCCAGCAAACAAACATCTTCTCACAAACATCTGAGGGATGTGAGCTGTTCAATCTGTTTCAGCACCAGCCACTGTTGTATTATGTTACTCATAAACCATACTGATAAAGCCACAAATGACATTTTGTTTTAGGTATTAATCAAAGAGTTGTGGTCCTCCAGTGTGTCCCTTTCATCTGGTTAGCCAAGTGGCTTTAAAAGGGCTCAGTGGAAGAGCAGATCAATAACATGCTGACAGTAATATAACGGCATTGGTTTGGCCAAACTCCTCCAGAAAATCTACTATCCTGAGATATGGCAGGATTGTACTGATCAGGAGGGAAAGACATCTCAGTCAAAGAGAAATTAAAATATTCATTATATATCAAGCATATCATCCAGTGAGGGAGCCTCCTTTTAGAGCCTTGTCCTGCCTCCTTCAACCAAACCATAAGCAGCACCATGCTCTGGAGATGATTTTACAGAAGAAATAGGGCTCTCCACAGAGAGATCATTAAGAAATTGGGTAAGACAGAGCACACTTAAACTATCGCACATTTCACTGCTTAACTGTCTCCACATGTTGACTGAATGCACCTGAGGGGTCTTTCTGTCTCATACATCTGAAAGTAATAGCAGACAATAAATTCTACCACCCCACAGAACTATGTACATTCCTCATGGTTGCATATGTACAACACTTCTATAGCCTTAGTCTTAAAACAGCCAGTCTGGGGACACGTGGATGATTTGCCCTGATCAAACCAAAAGGGACTTTTGTCATGAAGGAAAAATTCAAATGGCAACTGCTCAGCAATAGCAATTTGTGACAGAGGAATTACCTGGCGTAGTTCACAAGAAGACTTAACTGCAGAACTGGTTAAAATGACTGGAAGCAGGAACGCCAAAAAACAGATCAACCACCATGTAAAGGAGTGAAGGTTCCCTTGCTGATGAGAACAGAAATGCTCCAGTGCGATGTTGCGGGACCATGTAATTCAAATGGTCAGGGGCCACTTTGGTAGGTGGAACAGTTGCTGGAGAATTAACCCAATGCTGGGCTGAGGTGCTCCGTGCCAACCATCACATGGTGGCTGCAGGTGCAAATGTACATTCAGATTCAGCTCATGCTGCATCTTTGTAGACTCCTTGGAGAACCATCAGTGACAGCAGGACTGTGTCCAAGGCTCTTCCCATTAGATCTCTTTATACTTAAGTAAAAACACATGTTTAATTCACCCCAAGGAGTACAATGAAGCAGTCATTAGCTGTGCATTCTTCAGTAATATAGTCTTACTTGCCTAAACACAACGACGATCAATTACCATCTTCTTTGCTCATATGTCAGCCAACACTTTACCACAAAATCTTCTTTTAGTTTCTTCCATTGTATTCCTTGACAAATAGACTCTGGAATTGCCTGGGTTTTTTTCCTTCTGCATCCAGGTTTGTTTTTTCATAAACTCACTCTGGATGGAAAATGGTTATACAGACTGTACACATGGACATCCACATGTGCTCATGCACACACACAAACACCCCATCCCCCCATTATAGCCATTCACCAAACACCAGCAGGAGCCTTAGCCTGAACCTAAATCAACCCACGAAAATGAATTGGCTTAGAGAATCTCACACTAATTCCAGAAGGTGGTGAGGTCGTCTTAACTCCATCAAGATTTCAAAAGTTTTTAAAGGCTTAAGTACAAATGCCTCTGTCTCAGTCCTCAGTCAACTTCATAGTAGATGCATATATAAATATAAGTGTATATACATATACATATGTATGTATGTATGTATATATATGTATGTATATGCATATATTGGTGACAATATCTGAATTTGATAATTTTCTAGTCAGTATTTTCTGATTTGTAAATAACAAAGCCTTCAAAGACTAGTAGTCAAAACAAGCAACATCAATCTTTGCCACCTCATCCTTGATTTGCTTCTCTGTACACATGGACATTCACATGGAAATGCTAATTCACTTGTTGGGGTCTAACTGGAGAAAAGAAGGAAACTCAGTCCAGGTTCTCCATTAACAGAGACAGATGTTCTACTGCTCTCTTGGCAGAATCCTTTCTTTTCACTGAAGTGATACAGCATGTGAAAGCAAAAAAAAAAAAAAAAAAAAAAAAAGTACGTGCATCAATGAAATATGTAGCTCTGTCAAGCAAGGAGATAAATGTCACAGTATAATTAGTCCCTCTGTAGGTGTGTTTTCTGGTTTTGTGGATGAATGGGAAATTTCTCTACTACTTGTTAAATATGCCTAAGAGTGAAATGCAGCCTCCAGAGGCACTGAGAGTCAGAGCCTGTCAATTCTGAATGTAGACATCTTGTAAATTCTCTTTGTGCCTCAGACCCACACAGCCACTAATGATGGTTTCTGTCATTCAAACCTGTTTTTTAAATTTCTAGTTTTATTTCTTCAGGAAACTTCAGCCTGGGATACGAGAAATTACTTCCGTGTGTATTTGATGGGAATGTACACACAAAACCAGTGAAACATTAAACAAGGCAGACAATAAATTCTGTCACCTAAACAAAACCACCAGTTCTAATGTTCTGTCAAAGCTCTAGCTCAAGGTGTATTAGTCTAGCCTGTCCTCCTCTCACTCTGTAACTAAACTCCATTCACTATGACTGATAATCCTTCTGTTCTGAATCAAACATCTGCTTGTTCCGTTCCTGGACCTCTCTAGTCTTTAGGGAAGGTACCATGATATTTAAAGGCATTTTGTGGAAAAAAAAATTAAAAATTGACATTTGACCACAGTTCACGACTGCATACTGATTATTCCTTCTAGCCAGGCTCTGTAGCCCTGCCAGTGAATAAGCAAAGATAAACCTAGCTTTCAAGTAGTCCTTGCAGGTCTTCTGTTGATTATAAATACATTTCTAATACCCTACAATGCAACATCTGGAAGGACATAGTATTCTCACTGGCAGGCAATCATTTAACAACCGATGCGTTAAATGTGAGATAATTTCAACATGGAGAGAAAAGCAATAAGCAAACACATCAGCATAAGAATAAAAAAGCTAATAAAATAGAACACAATAATACAATGATCATAGGATGTAATATAAAATGTAACATGCCGGATGCAGATGGTGTGAATGCCATAAAAATATCACACCAATGATATCCAGCAGTTTGTTGAATTTCTGCTGCGATTAGAAAAGTTCCAGCAGGTATCATGGTTGATTGCAACAGTCACTTGTTTTTGTTACATAATAGCCTTTCCATATCTGGTTTTTAAGGTTCCTAGTTCTTCAATTTGAGAGTATGCTGCGTTCCATATTGGTCCTAAGAGTACAGGCCAACTTAAAGTCCAGAATTCTACTGGCATTGATGTGAGATTTTTGATATTTGCACCTCGTGGTCAAAATTACTGCAGAGTTTAACAATTTCTGTGGGTTTACATGATAGAACACAAGATTTCTCAATGCAAGGGCTACCACTGCCTGATACATGAAGCATCCTACCTTTTTAGATGTTGTCAACATTGTCTCCAGTTACAGCACCTCATCATCTGTGTATTCATAAAGTTCCAGGGAATGCTTAGTACACTTTCTAGATAGTTACTTTCTGTGGTATGCAGGTTGAATGACAGCTTTCACTTGTTCATTTATCAGTTCCTAGTGGAGGAGAAAGAAGACTAAGTCTTGGATTGTATCCAAGCCTCAGTAATGACTAGTTTCATTCTCACAGTATCCACAGTCTCCCTTATTCCTTTCCCTTGAAAGTCCAGCAAAGTGACTCAGTGTTTTTTCAGTGATAGGTGTTGAATCCTCTCCTGATTTCCTGGATACCACAACAAGGTATTTAAAGTATACTGCTAGTGTTGTTCAGTACATGCATCTTATTCATTAAGAATATTAACTATATCACTTTTCCTGGGAACAGCTGCAGTGGGTGGTTCAGGGACACTGTTCAAGGCTCTGTAATCTACTGTCAGTTGCCATGTGCCATGACATTTCTTTTACTGGCAGCTACACAGGGAGAATGAGACTTGATAACAATTCCCCACTCCTCTACTCCTTTTATCAATTCATGATAATATTCATGATAGCAGTTCTTCTATCAATATCAATGCAAAATCATATCAATTCAATTATCTAATTCTTTCATCAATCCACAGGACAGATAGCGTTAGAAGGTAACTTGTAATGTGAAGTATCAACTAGATTGCTATGGGATAAAGGAGCAGCTGTTTGCAACAGATTGACAGCCAGGGATGTATTTGCATGAGGTAAACTGTGGGCCAAATGGTGTGGTGCACCTTTTCCCACTTTCCCCATGAGACCACCCATGACTGTCCCTTCAATACATGCTAGCCAAAATCTGAGCAGGAGGTGAGTGAACACAGTCCAGGAGTCTAACTCCCTAAAGGTTAGCTTTTACATCTGCACTTCAACACTGCAATAGTGGGTCTACTTTTCTTCAGTTTGATGTTCTGCTCAGTCTGGCTATACTCTGCAACCACTACTCAGTAGCTATGACAATCATGTAACATCATATGGGGTTTAAATATTAGCCACCATGTGTAATAGTCATTTGAAAAAGCTGGCCCATATTTCTGCTACTACTTGTTCAGAAACAGAGGGATGCATGCATGGTGTTTTACAGTGTGGGATAAAGCTGCAATATCTACTACAAACAACACCATACTCTCCATTGTAACACGGAAGGATTTCACAACATCCCCCTTTGACGTGCATTTTAATATAACTGAAGACTAGAGTATAAGAAATTCAGAATGACTGAAGTTGTTTTACCCGGGTTTCTTGTGAGAAACCTGTGTGACCACAGGGCAAAACTCTTGTACTCTACATAGAGCCTGACTATCAGCCTTAATCCAGAGCACCAACTGAAAGGATGAGAAACATCCTGCCAGTGATAAAGTAAAATGCACGATGAAACCACCTATCCTTTTGCCTGCACTGTGCCTTCCACACTGTATTTCTCATACTCATTTGAACTGCAAATTTTTTCCGTACAAATCAAAACTTATTGGAGAAGAGTTACTCTAAATCAAAGAAGGGTTAATTTAGATTAGGTGCAAGGGGCTTGAGAGATGTGGGAAGAGAGTTAACCACTGAAAACTGAGGCAAAAAAATGTTAAGTGCCTCAGCCTTTTCTGTATCAGACCAGTTATCCTGTCTTATTTATTGGGGGCTTACATTTTCTTTGGTCTCCTTTTCTGACCACATACTTGCAGAAGTCCTTCTTATTATTCTTATTACTGTAGTAAAGTTTCTCCTCTGGTTGGGCTTTCTATCACCTGGATTAAGACCTCAAGGCACTCCAGGAGTCTCCTGGCCTGCTTACAGCTTGCTGTGCTGCTTTCCCAGCAAATTCAGAGTGGTTGAAGCCTCCCCATCAGGATCAGAGCTTGGAGTGTGAATCTTCCTGTTGCTGAAGTAAAACCACTTCATTAACATCCTCCCCTAGACCTGGTGGCCTGTAGTAAACATCAACCATGAGGATGATGTCCACCTGAGTTACAGGTTGTTTCACCTATTGAGGTGACTACTCCCCAGTGCCTTTGAGGGATCCCACAGGTCAGTTATCATATCAATTTTCAAGGTCCATAATGAGTTTTTTCAATCTTGCCAGACTCACTTGCAGTAAATTTTTTTCTATATGTCTGTCTAACAATCAGGCACTTCAGCAGCACCAATAGAAACAAAACAGAGATAATGAAGGATTCTTGATAGAAATCATCCCATTGCTAAGTCTGGCTTATACCACTCCAGCTGCTACCAGCATCTAAGAGATACTCTGGGCACAGTGGATGTTTAACTTTGTCAATTTTTAGTGAAACAATATATCTAATCTCAGAGTTTTCAACATTGTATCACAGTAAGAACCCTGAAAATCATACATGTAACTGATTCTTCCAGATCATTGGGAGAGGTATGGAAACCTAGACTCCAATTTTGTATTGTTTTTTAGGCAGAATTGGTTATGAGGTTGGGAGAAAAGCATTCCTGTTCTGCAAAGAGCTTGCATCAGTGTCAGATTTCTTGTAATGATCTAACTCAAACCAGTGAAATCTGAATTCACCTGAAGCAAGAAGAAGCCTAAAATACTGAGTGCGGTGGCTCTCTGATCATTGCAGCATTTCAAATTTGTAAACTTTAAAACAAAAATTACAACAAAGGGGGGAAAAAAAAGCTTCTTGTAACTTTTCCCTGGATCTGTTTGAAACCTTAGACAAAACCTTGTCTTTAAGTACCTGAAGAGCTTAAGTAGATCTGAAAAAGGATATTTGTACATTGCTAAAAGTTTGCCTGTTCTCCAAACGTGTTACTTACCCTAATAGGGCATTAGACTAAAGGTAGTATCTCTTATCCTACTTGAGTAAAATGACACTCCAGAAAAAAAAATCTGGATCTAGCTTTTGCAATGGTGCTATCTTGAAAAGGCTTTATTTAAATTTAGAACCAACAGGAAAATGGAACACCAAAGCTCCAGAAGAAAATGAAGTGCAGCGCACCACCACTGTCAGGTTATGGCTGCAAGACTCCTGCCCCAAATTGCACAGAAAACAGCCTTCCTGAACTTCCAGACAGCCGGTAGCCTGGAGTGTGTGCTAGACTGATAGTTAAAGTAGCTTCATACTGCAAGAAATAGCTTCGCTTATTTCTGGAAAACAATCTACATACAGGAAGATTAAAAAGATTGTCTTAGCTGAAGGACCTGTGCTATTTTCACACCTTTCCTGTAGTGTAAAATTAGTATTCAAATTTGCTGGTTTTGGAGGGCTCACAAAAAAGGAAGTCTGTGCGACAGCGCACTTTTAGGTATTACCTTCAGCATGGGAGTAGTTTTAAAGCAACTTCCCCCCAGGAAGTGAGTGAAAAATGAATCATCATAAAAGCAATAATGGCTCTGTTCATCATTTTCTGCCAGCTGTCCACTGCCAGGAGCTTCATGCAGGCTGCATGTGCATGCCAGAGAGCAGCAATCTGAAAGAGGTGCAGACACCTCGGAAAGGTGAAGTGGAAGGTACTTCAGACCCTCATGTTCCATAGAATCAGGAGATAGGAGCTGTTCAAGTTGTTTCCTGTTTCAGGGCTGGAGAACTAACACTCCATGACGCTTAAGCAAAAAAATCTTGAAAGGTTTTGAATGACCTTAAAAAAATTGTTGGGACACAAGAATCATATCAATAGCCTGCTACAAACCCCAGAGTTGTTAATCCTCTGGGGAGTCACGGTCACCTGCTCCCACACTGGATGAAAACCTCAACCAAATGACATGGAATGAGGGAAAAGACTGGCACAGTGGGGCAATGCTGGCAAACGCAGGATTTGCAGAAACATTTCCCAGTCACAGCACTGCACAGGAGACGGCAGCACTGCTGTGATGTGCAAAATGAAATGAATTCTCTGTCAGCACATTTAGATCTCAGAGAATTACTGCTGTACAGCTGAGGACAGCAAGTACACCCCTCTAAGTAGTAAACTTCGCTGTGAATTTTCTTGGTTAATGCATGTGGTTTTTTCCCCACTATTCTACTCTTCCGGAGAACCAAACCCGCTGGGCTCCCTGCACACGCAGCTGTATCTCCGCATCTCAGGGACACACGGACGCACGCACAGAGGCATTTCCCTCACTTCCAGAGAAACTCTTAGTTGCGTTCCTGGTGACTTCTCATGTAAACGCATTTGTTAGAATGTTGTTCATTTGACAACGAAGGAATAAACCGGCGTCACCGTGACAGCTTAAGGATATCCCCGTCCTTAACTTATCCCTTTACCGACATCCTTGACTTTGCTGCATACACCGGCAGGCGCGGTGTGTCCCTGTGAGGGACCAGTACCCACCGCCCCCCGCTGACGCCTGGATGGGGCGGTCCCCGCTCCCTACATGTGCCTGTGGGGGCCGGCTCGCCCGTCGATCGCGACCTTTGCCCCCTGCCCGCCGGCTGTCGCCCCCGTCCCCGCAGCGCCGTTCCGCCTCGGTGGGCGCGGAACCGGACAGCGAGGGCGAAGGGCCCGCGGCGGTGCCCGTGCCCGCGGAGACGGAACGCGGGACAGGGCGAGGATGGTTCCAGGCTCTGTGCGCAGGGGTTGCTCGGGGAGGGCCGCGGCCCGCCGGGGGCCCCTGAACGGACCCCGCTCCCTCTGTCCCGAGGAGGCACCGCCGCAGTGCGGGGCGGCCGCGCCTGTGCGCGCCCCGCGGGTCGTCACGCCCTGCGGCAGCGCTGCTGCGAGCGGCGAGAGGCCTTGGGGAGGCGCCGGGCTGCCGGCGGGCCGCTGGGGCTGGAGGCAGGGAGAGAAGGAGGGAGGCAGGGAGGGAGGAAGCAGGCGGGGAGACTTCCTCCTCCTCCTCAGCGGCAGCAGTAAGCAGCTTCTCCGCTGGAGCGGCCGGCACGGCTGGGCACCGTCTCCCCCCGCCCGGCGGTGAGCTGCGCCCCGGCCGGAGTCTCCCCACGCCGCCCAAGCCACCCACGCGTCCCCGCTGGCGCTGACCGCTCCGCCGTGCCCGCGGTGGGGCTGCTCCCGGGGCGGCGGCTGCCGCCGGCCGGCCAGAGCGGGAAGCGATGCCGGTGGCCGCCCGCTCGGCAGCCCCCGGGGCGCAGCCCGACGCCGGGTTCCTTGCCCCTGCCCGCCGGCGAGACCGCGGCGCCGCTCCGCGCGGCGAGGAGAGCGGCGGCGAGCGGCACCTCCGTCAGGCCGGCGAGGCGGGCCGGCGCGGCAGATGGGTGGCTTCTTCCGCCGCCCCCTTCCTGCCTGCCTTCTCCTCCTCCCCTCCGCCGCCCCCCGCCTCCTCCGTTGCCTCCTCCCCCGCTGCTGGGGCCGCCGTCGCCGCCTCCACCTCCCCCTCGGCTGCCTCCCTTCTCCCGGCACTCCCCCGGACCCGCGCCCGTGTCCGCTCCCGGTCCGGCTTCTCGGGACTCGCCATGAGCGGCGGTTCCGGTCGCTTACCGCCGCCCGCCGCCCTCTGCCCGCCGCCGCCCCTCCACGGGCCGAGCTTGCCGGAGGCGGGAGCGCGAAGCCAGGGCCGGGGCAGCCCCGCCGGGCACGGCGCACCCCGCGGCGGCCCGGGCGTCAGAGCCCCGCCACCAGGTGAGCGGGAGAGGGGCCCCGGGGGACGGGGACTGGGTCCGGGCGTCCCACCCCCGGCTGGCAGCGCAGCCGGCCCGCAGGGCCGCGGACTTGCCCTCCGCAGCGCCCGGGGTCCGTCCCCGGGTGGGGGCCACAGGCGGGGTGGGACGGGACGGGATGGGATGGAGGGCAAACTCCCGCTGTTCTGAGCACGGCGTGGCGAATCGCGGCGGCGACTGGCGGCAGGCCATGTGTCGCCTGGCCGGCAGCGAAGTGCTCGGGGCCGCCTTTGCGCCGGTGGCCGGCGCAGCGACGGCTCTTTCCCCGACGGTCGGTCGGGATGCGGCGGTGCGAAGCGCGGGCGGCCCGCAGTGCTGGCGCTCGGGCGGGCGCCTCCGGCTGCGCGCTGCTGCCGCCAGCGCTCCCCAGCCCCGCGCCCCTGCCCGCCGGCGCAGCCGCAGGGGTTGCGCCGTGCGGGGCATCGTGCGCGCTCGTCCTCTCTCCTGCGCCTCATCACACTTTGATGTGCCCTGGGCAGCGCTGGGGCCTCGCCGGCTCTGCCGCCCTCCTTCCTCTGCGCAGCGGCCGCCGGCCTGCTGCAGCCTGCCGGCTGTGCCCCCCTCCTGGAAGGATTTTTGTGTGTGTGTGTGTGTGTGTGTGTGTGAAAGAGAGAGAGAGAGGGGGCGATGTGTCCGTGTCCGTGTCCGTGCCCGGAGCCAGGCTCCGCCCCTCGCAGCGGGCTGCCGGTAACTGCGGGAATTCACGGAGCACAGTGACCGGTCATATCAAGTTCCTGCGTGGAGCTCCAAAATGCTATTTGCAAGTCAGGTTCTTGTCTTGTGAGACCCTTCTTGAGTGTCTTCGGGGCTCTCATCGTCAATCCTATAGACATGTTCTTGGATTTCCTCTTAGAAACCGCCCCCACAGGAGGGTCCCTCTCAGGAGCTGGTTTTGCACATGTGGTTCATTCATCCTGAAGTTTCGATGTTTTCAGGACTATGGTCCCAACATATGGGTTGGTGTACTTGTTTATAGTCAAACACAAGAGCCGCTTCCAAGGCTGTGCTAGAGTTTCCCACATGCTTATATTTAAACGCGTGTCTGTGTGGTTTTGGGATCAGGGCCTTAGATGTTTTCCTAAGCTGTTCTTTGTGAATGGCAGCCAGAATGAAGTTGTTTATGCATATATGAAGTTACTAATTAGGAAGTGGTATGGGAGAAGGTCAGAAAACAAGACATCATTCTTTGGGCCTGGAGGGTGAAGAAACGGGGTGTCTAATTAAGTCTTTTCTTAGAATGTATTTTTAGTGGTGCTTATGTCTTGGGCACTTAGTTGGGTGATTTACCAGAGTCTATGGTATGGGTGTTTATACTGATAGAAATCTTGCTCTGAAATGAAGTAGGTTTTATAGACAAGCTCCTCTTGAAATTCGTGATTGACAACATAGTAAAGGATTACAATGCAGACAGTTGAGGGAGAACTTGAATTTTTACCTTTGCATTGTGTTATATAGTTCAAAAGCAGCTTTTTCGGTGTCCTGAGACCACACAGTACACGGGGCAGATTAGTCTCTCCCAGGCCTTCCAAATAAAATACATTGAAGAAAAATATTTTTCCAGTATAGGTTATTTGGAAAAGGAGGTTTTACCTGATGAAGATCTATTTCAACTTTTTGTTTTAAAATTGCGTGGACATTCCTGGTGTAGATGATAAACTTATCTTAAAGCCTGATCTCAAAACCTCTCCTAATCTTCTTAAGCTCTTAGCAATCCTATAAACAAATTGACCTAGTATGCTACTGTTGGGAGATAAAAGCTTTTGTATTTTCTGTGATTTGGAAAGTCATGGTGGAGAAAGAACTATAATTTTTATAATTTAATGAATTCTTCACAGGCCTAGTGTACAAAGACCTTAGTGTTAGATTAGGGAATGGTGGACTTTTTATTCTTCCAAAAGGGCCTTTTTTGGGTTTGTGCTGAAGTTTTGGTATTCACTAGCACTAGTTTAAAAGCCCTTAAAAGTCCCGCGTTTAATGGTAATTGCAATAGCTGTAACGATTTTGCTCAAAAGAGCTCTTGCAGACACCCAGATTGAAAGGTTAAGTTTTACAGTATACTTAGGTCACAGTAGCAGGTGAATGTTTGTGGCCAGTCATCATTCAAAAATACATGAAGCATTTTGAAATAGTATGATATGTAAATCCTCTTCTAATTTTGAAATAGTGTCATAATTTTCAGACAAAGCCAGGAGATTTCTAGATTGGGCATGAGAAGTGTTTCCTTGCTTGCTTCCTTCCTTTTCTCCAAAGGGAAAGTCTTTTCGTGAAGGTCTACCTTTTTCAGTCAAATATTTGTCACCAGGGAAAAGAATGATGCACTAAACTCAGGCATCAGGGCCAAACTTGGATTGTTTTGCTGAGCATCCTCTTAGTCGTACTCTTGATCATAATATATTAACTTTAAATAAAAACCTGTATTGTGATCTAATCTTAAAACATCGAGGGGTAATGAAATTGCTGTAGTTTACATGCAAGGTTAAGAGAATGTTTGCTACGTCTTTTCTCCCAGCAGAAAAATGTTCAGTGATGGTTGGGTCTCTTCTGCTGTTGTTTCTTTTGTGTTTTTTTCCAGTATGTGTCAACAGAATAGAAAGTCGCCATTCGTGACTATCAAATGTGAAAGGATATTGGACTAGAAATGCTGCTGATTCTTTGCTTCATTCAGAAAATTGATCCTGATCTTAAAAGGCATTTCACTGTCCATAAAGTTTTTTTGCCTCTCCTGGGATACCTACATCTCCTTGGTGAAAAAGAGTAATTCGCCTAGAGGAGGACTTGTCAGCTAGGAAAAGGGTGTCTGTAGTGGAAATTCTTAGTGTTTTTGCATTTTATTTTGGTCTGGGGTTTTTTGTTTATTTGTTTTTTGTTTATTTGTTTTTAAGGTCTGTATTGGTGTTCTCAGGTTTTGCAACATCTGGAAAGGAAAGATAGCTTTTGAATGTTTTTTGCTCTATTTAAGATACAGTGTTATGTCCATAACTGGTGAAAACAGCTTTGCTCTTAAACATCTTTGTTACTCATATCAGCTCTTTGGACGTCACCTGATGAGCTTTGATAAGTTTATTTAATATTGCTTTTTTTCCTTCTGTTGCTAAGTCTTTAGTTAGTTTAGTTGTTTTTTAAGGTGCACACGAGGTTAAGTCCTATATTAAGAGGGGTAATGGAAGGTGCTTATTTTGGCAGATAGCTATGCATTTGCTAAGTCTTTCAGTTTGGAGAAGCTGAAACTTCTGCCAAAAGGATTAGTGCCAGTTTTCAAACATAGTTGATTGTAGAACGTGGGAAGTTGGACTTCTTGTAAAGATTGTATGAATCAGTAAAGTGCAGTAGAAATCTGAATTAATACACAGCTTAATGCTGTATATGCTGAGCAGCTGTAATAGAATTGTGTGTTCATATTGACACATACAAACTTCTGTGCTTTTAGTAGTTGTGCATAGTTATACCATCTCTGTGTGGTATTTGTGGTTTTATTCTTGAACTGGAGAGCAGTTAATGTGGCTTTACAGTGAGAGTCATATTTAATTCTGGCATGCTTGGAGATAGATGCTAGTTTTTTTATTTATGACATGGTGATGCCTTCACAGCTTTATAACCATATAAAATAAAGTGAGATGGAAAGATAGCTTCTTGGTAGGAACAAGTGAAGTGTGTTCAATATGTGGAGACTTTTCAAGAGTAACAATTGATTTTGATAGATTAAAGAGAAAATAAACAAACAAAAAAAAGCCCCACCAAAACCAGAAACTATCATTGGAGCATCTCCATCTTAATTTGGTCAAAGGGTGATGTAAAGAAATGGCTTGATGGTACTTCTTGGTTAGAATTACCACAATATTGTAAATCTATTACTTTGCATGTTTGAACATGATCTGTTTTGGACACGAGATTGCAATTACCTTTAGTATATCAGAATTATTCATTATAATGTTGGTATGTTAGTTTTGCTACTTTTGAATTATAAAGGAAGATAGGAGGCTTTGTTTTTTACATAAATTAGTTGTACTTTGAATAGATTGTAGTAATTGCAGAATTAATGTTAACAGACATATAATAAATGTTTGTTTCAAGAAGTTGGTTATAAGAGATATGAGTTGCATATTTATAGGATTAATTTGGGAAATAAATGCAAATGTACTTCCTTAACAATTATTTTCAGATAATATGCATTTATTTTTAGCCATGCTCTGTGACTATCGCTTCTATATTTTTATTTCATTTTTACTTTGTAGTGTTTATAGGAACTGGAAATTATAATTTTATGGCCTGAAATTGTTCTTTGGAGGTGTGCCTTTTGGGTGCCAGCATCAAGGCAGCTCAAGTGGATGCTAGCAAGTGTTGATATACTGCCACCCCCCACCCCCAACATAAGTATTTAAGGATAGTGTGAGACTGAAATAAATCTATTTTAAGTAAAATACATAATATAAAATTAATATACAGTTCTTTTAATTGTAATTCATAGAGTATGAACAACTTGATCCTTTCCTAATCTGCCATATATTAGATGTAAAATATACAAAAGCATGGAAATAAAAAATTCAGAATATTCTCTAAAGTACAAATTTCAGTTTATAATAGCAAGAAGACCATAGATATGTCTTTAATTTGGAAATGCATGCTCTGCTTTGCAACATCTGCTTATGAAATAATCAGAATTATCCTTTTGGTCTAAGCCATCATGCTAATGAGTTTGAGAAATATGTTTGCCTTGTCACAGAAAGGTTAAAATGGGAAACTGCTTTAAAGAATATTAATAAGCATGATTGAGAACATTGTAAATTCTTGGAAAAGCTGTGTTCAATTAAAAAGTAATGGTGGGGTTCAGGTGTTTTTTCTCTGCCTTTTTATATTTAATTTTGTTGCTTATACAGCCCTTTTTTCCCCCACAAATTATCTTGGCAAAATGAAATCCACATGCAGACAAAATATTTCTGACCAATTTTTTTTCTTTCTTCTTTTTTTCCATGAAAAAGATAGGCTTTAAACCTTTTTCAACCAATAGCTTTGCACCTTTTCTGTTAGGTCTTGCACCTTAGGTATTTTAAATGGTCTTGTATGCCATCTGCTTCATATTAGAAGTTCAAATGGAGATGTGTCATCTAAATGTAAGGGTTGTCAGTGTTCGTGTGATGCAAGATGTGGATGGGTTAACAGGAAGGTAGGGTACCAGAATAAGAGAGAGTGTTACGAATTTTGCGCGAATTTGTTCTGGTTTTGGGTGGAATAGAGTTAATTTTCTTCCTTGCAGGCACTCTGGGCATCAGTCAGCATGTAATGAGTGATGGTATTGTGCATCACTTGTTTCTCTTGGGTTTTAGTCCTGGGTCACCCCTTTCCCCCCACCCCCTCATCTCCCTTTTAATTATAATTATAATACTGTATCATTATTGCTGTTTTGGTTTTATTTCAATTACTGAGCTGTTCTTATCTCAGTCCACGAGTTTTACCTTTCCTGATTCCCGCTCACCTCCCAGTGGCAAAGGGGGAGAGTGATGGAGGGCTGCTGCTGGTGCTTAGTCAGGGTTGAACCATGGCACACCGGGAGCTCCCTTTACATGAATATTTTAATACGATAGTACTGCTTTCCCCCACCTTTGTTTTACTTGGTTTTGTTTATTTTATGTTATGGCTTTTTTAATGCCTTTTTTTTAACACCTTCTGGTTGCGTTCTTCTATGCTTGTTCTAAACCATTTTTTTATTGTTTGTGTACGTGAAGTACAGTAAATGCTTGGTGAAATTCCTTGCATAAAGAAAAGACCCTCCATTCTTGATGGGAAAAATACTGTTGTTCTTGTGCTTTGATGACTTAAAATAAAGCTTCCTTCAGGAAGTTGCTTGATGTGTAATGTAGGGCAAAGAATGCGTACTTCACTTAAGGAAAGATGCAGGAAGTTTTTTAAACAGTAAGTCATAGGTATTTTCACAACTATTTTAAGCAAGTATGATATACTGTGTTTTCTGAGCTTCTGAAATGCACACACATGCTCCAAATGTTCATTCTTAAAACAATTTTCCTTAGATTTTCTCAGTGAAGAGCCTGGCATCACAGCTCTATGCTCCTGAGTTGCTGTTCCCATTATCCCTGGCACTGTGTTTAGGTTGGGTCTCTGCATCATGTGTCATGCAAGCCCTTTGCCACCATGATGCATGAAAAAGTAACATCTGTTATCAGTCTCTTGGTGGGAAGGTGTGTCAAGATGTTTCTCTAATGTCTTTTGTAATGACTGAAGTTCTGCATCTACACAAATAATCTGTGTTGCTTGCTGCATTGTCTGGCAGCTGGTGTGGTTTTCTTGAACATGGGCTGTCATAATAACCAGCCTTCAATGCAACATTGTAGTATTTCAAAGCTCAGATCTCTAAGCATTTGGACTTGGTCACCAGCTTCTAGGACAATCCCAAATGGGAAATTAAAATATTAAAGGAAACATACTCTAGCATTTCAATTACAAAAATCAGACCAAGCCTAAAAACCACCAAATAACCAAAACCCCACAAAATTCCAGCAAAATAACCCCCTGAAAAACTTACATAAGTCTTTAACTGAATTTCTGTTCTTCTGTGTAAGGAACACAACTGTAGCACAAGGGTGTGCAGCCAGTATCAGTTAAGAACATTGCTTAAACTGAGGTGTTTATGATTGTTTCTGATACCCTTTATGAATGGTGGAATTGCACTTCTTCCTGTAATACTACCGATCTCTGCTTCGAAAAAATGTCATTTGTGCTTGTGCACATTTTTCTGGAAGGAGGGTATGAGGAAGATTGTTACGTTATAAATTCTCTGCCAGCTTGTGGAGGAGTAAAGTATGAATTCTGTGAATCTTATTAAAATACTTCATAATCTGCGTGCCTGGAAAATTCCCTGTTAGGAAGACTACCCTTAAATAGTTTATTTGTTTGCATGACTTCTAGTTGTGTAAGAGCCTGAGCAATGGCTATTAAACCACAAAGTATGGCTAGAAACATTAGCTGTGTATATGGAACAGTTCGGTCTGTCGGAGGATACTTGGAACAGCTCCTGTGCCGTATGATTGAACCTGCACCACGGAACAGCAACATACAGTTTGAAAACATTTGCTGCCTGTTTTTACAGCACAGCTGAAAGTTATCACCTCTTTATCTTTTGCTGCTTGGCACCTAAACTATATTCAGGTTCCAGAGTGAAAATATTAGAGATTTATGTTTACTCTCTGCTTGGGTTCTTGCTCTGTGAAGTTTTGTTTTTTAGGCACATGGATACTTCCAGTTTCATTAAGAGCCTGTGCAAATGTTTGAAGGATCTGAATTGTGGTGGTTTTTTTTTCCTCCCTGCCTACAAGTCGACATTTTGAAGTGATTTTTTGAATTTCCATTAAAAATGTGTTTATCTGTGTTTTTTTGGTGTGTGCAGGCTTTCTGTATAGATCTTTTCCATGGCATCACTTTTTTCCTTTTTGTAAGTTGAAATGGCCCAAAGCCAAGCAGAGTAAGCAGTAGTTTTTGGAAAGAATTATCATGCAGATTTAGTAGTAGGATATTGAGCCTTTTGGCACAGAAACCCTGTGAGTCTGTGATCATTGTGGTTCGTGTGTGTTTTTGAGCAAGTTTACATAAAGTGTTTATGATATTATCTGAAAATTGCTTTTGCAGATTATTTTGGAGGTTGGGTACAGGTTAGTCTTCTGAGTTGTTTCAGAAATGCGTTTTGATTTTTGGAGGCTTGGGAGTGAAGGCTTTTAGCCACCAGTGTGACAAGTGTCTTCAAACTTAAGAAATACGTGATTATCCTTGTAAAGATCAGTGAACTGGGGTACATACGGCAGGGACATATTTCAAGAAAGTGAGACTCAAGATGTGTTTGATGTTGTTCTTCATAGGGGCCTGTTGAGTTGGACTGAAAAAAGTGGATGAGATAGAAAAATATTATTTTCTTTATTAAAACTTAATTCAATTTTTAAAACACTGTCAATCTCTTGTGCTCTTAGGGTATTGATTCTGCTTTTATGCAATGAGATACAAAAAAAATATTACTAATGAATAATTTGGACACTGAGGAAAAATAACTTAAAGAGTTTGTTGCATTTTGGCAGCTTTTTATTTGATAAGGCATTCTGAATATGAAGGGGAAGACCTATGAAAGTGGTAAATATGGTAAAAATTACAAATAGTGACTAGGATTGTGTCACCTTTCAAACCTGGAAAAAACCCTTTTATGGAACAACATATCTCTCTGGTGGGATAGTGATCCTCAGCTCTCTCACAGATTGCATTATATGGTGAGGACCTGTCAGTATGTTGGGGCGCCCGTGTGCTATTCAGAGGGACCTTGACAGCCTGGAGAGTTGGCGACCCTGTGGCATTCAGCAAAGGCTGAGTCTTGCATGGGGGCAGAACAGCTCTGTGCCACGAGCGGGCGGAAGGGGTGGGTAGCAGCTCTGCGGAAAAGGCAGGTACTGACCTAGTGGAGTGAGCTCGCTCGAGGGCAGCAAGCTTATGTAGGGGCTGCATCATGGCACCGTTGAGGAGAGGTGGATTGGACAGCCTGGTTGAAGAGATGGCCCAGAGGAGATCCTGACTGAGAGATCCCAATGGCATCTGTCCTCCTCTTATGGCAAATGAAGTAAAGATAGAGCCAGACTTTTGCTTGCTGGTAGGGCAAGAGACTGGGAAGAGGGCTCAGGCTGAAACACTTGAATATGTGAAACACCTGAATATGTGATGTTATTAGGAAGAACCTTTCTTTGCTCTGAAGCAGAGAACTGTGGACATTAGGGACCTTACAACTTTGGAGAGATTCAGAACTTAGCCAGGCAAGGCACAGCTCTAAACTGGCCTGGTCGGAGCAGGGGGATTGAATTACGGGGTATCCAGCAGTCTCTTGCAGCCTGAATAACCCTCTATGACTCTGTAGTGAGCGTGTTACTTTTAGCCTGGGGATGCCTGCTTCAGGCATTGTAAATAGAGAAGGAACAGCAATTTGGGACTGGTTTAGTTGCACATGGTCAGAAGTGATGGTGCGAACGCAATTTGCTTCGGCGTACAAATGTCGCCTCAGTCCTGTGAGACTGCTTTTTAACTCTGATTTTTTCATATGCTTCTTCCCCACACACCCAACAGTACCTTTTGTGATGCGTATTTAATGTATGAATGTTTCTGGGTAAAGCATCAATAGCTCTTTGTATTTAAAGCAGAGCTACATTTCTGCCTCTCAGCCCTTCTTCCTAACTTACTTGCTGGTTTATGAAAAACAGTCAAAAGTATGCACTTTAATTTTTATTATTTTTCAGTCCTAGAGGTATAGGGCATGTTGGGTCCTGTCTTTGCTGTCATGCTTGGTACACTCTCAGAAAATGCCAGATAAAGTAATTGAGAGATGTGTTCAGCAATGGGGGGAGGAGGGGTTTCCAAGCTTGGAGGGTGTCTAAAAAATACAAGAATATGTTCACTGATGTATTTTTATCCTTTTTTGTTAGTCTTTACCAAACCAGTCTTTCTGATATGATGACTCTACTAGTGTATAAATTTTCTGTAGTGTTTTTAAGAGAGAATGGTCCAAACAAGAATTCAGTCAATAATATAAAATATGAACACAGCAGAAAGTAGGAGAAGAGTGAAAAACTGTGGTATTTGACCTCCTCAGGCTGCCTTTCCACATAAAAGTGAAATTGGCATTCTTAAGTAAAGCTGTCATACTTGTTAACTTAGTCCTGTTTCTCTGTAAATAGCTTCAAACTTGAGGGAGGCTTTTTAGGTTTTTAAAAAGACTTCTAGTAAATCACTGGTTAAGTAGTGGATAGTCTGCTCTCTGAAGCAAACAGCTTAAAGGGATCTGATGCTGTTCCATTTGACATATTGATCCATGGACATAGGTAGTTGTTGGGCAGTTAGACAGTATTTTGTTTCCAAACAGTTGCAGTGTACGGTCTGTCTTACAAGGACATAGGAAATAATGGAGGATCTCGAGGAGTAGGAAAACCGAAGGAATTGCAGGGAATAGGAATTGTAAGGATTTGAAGGCAAACTGGGTTATTGAAGGGAGAAAACATAAAAATACAGAACAAGAGTCCATGAACACAGATTTTCATTATTTCTGATGTTCATGTAACAACTGATTTCTTTGAGGATCACTCTTAAAAAGTCTGTGCCATAAAAGAGAATTTTCAAAGTAAGTGAGTTGTCCATGTTCTTATGGACTTGTTTACTGTGAATTAAGTGAAGCATCATCTGTATTTCTTGTTTATGGGCTGCGTGGAGGCTATGTGGCAGGGTGGGTAGTGAAGCCAAACAATGATGCCAGAGTGTTCTGGAGTTACTGAGTCTTCAGCTAGGTTGGGGCAAAAGTGGATTTAAAGCATTTTAAAACAAAGAGTTGTGCCATTTGTTTCATTTATTATTCTGTAGTAGTGTTACATTTCTGCATTACATCAAGTTTTTGTTTCCTATCAGTTATTTCTTGGATGCTGCATTTTCTGTTTGCGACTGATGTCATAGAGAGGTATCTGTTTCTAGCAACTTAGCTCTTCTGTACCTTTATGTTTCTCCATTTTCTGCTGGTTTAGCCCTTTGGGTTTTTTTGGTCTCAAGTAGCAACACAGATAAAGGAGCAGTATAATAGTTTGCAATTAGAAGGCAAGACATAAGATATCATTCTACCACTGTACAACACTGTACGAGAGCTCTTTTTTCAATGCACCATGTCTAGTATATGGCCTTTTATGTCCCTATGGATTTTCAAAATAGGGTTGATTGTCCAGAAAAGAGATACCTGAATGATTGCCACCTGGACTGGTTTTAATTTTGATCTTCTAAAGATCAAAATTAAAGATTTTACACAATTTGAAGAAGAAATGTTGTCTAAGGTTTGTTGAATCTCTTTAGGAGGAAGGTCTAGAATAACCATGAAAGATCTTATGAACTCTCTAGAGAGCAATAGATGAGAATACTTCAAAACTGCATAGTACATTTGTTATGACTGTTGTTAAATATCTGTACACTGACATGCTTTGATATTTATTATGCAGTACTTTTGGAGTTACTGCTTAGGGATTGTCTGTGCTAGAAAGTTATGCTATGCTAACTTAGTCACTATATCCAAAGGGGCAAGGATGGTCTTCTCAGACATAGAAGTGCCTTTGAAATGCTCATTCTGGGAGAGTTTGTCCAATTTTGAGAAACAGGGTAACTCGTCAGTATGAGTATTTCAGTCTGATAACCCCATTGTTCTTGGATTATAGACACAGTGCATCTGGAGAATTGTGGCTTACAAATACACTTGCCTGTTCTCTTATGTAGAGCACCAGCTTATAGATGCTTGAAATTTGAAGTTCCTAGCAGCTATGTGTGGTACGGAAAAGAAATTTTCAGCCACATTGGGGCCCATGTGGTACCTTTTTTGGAGTGTGTGTGTCAGCTGCCTCTTCCTTGCAGTCAGTCCATGTGGTGAAATTCAGAGGTGATTTCCTATAAAACATTTGTATTTTAAGCTTTTACCTTGCTCTGCCTAACTCTTGCTGTCTTGGGTTTGCCGCTCCTTGTGTTTAAAAATTTTGTGCTCCCCTCAGCTCATTTGAGGAGTCATGCTGGAACCTCCTGGATTGTTCTCATGGCTTTCCAGGCTTTTTCCTTGCTTTTGCTACCTCCCAGGCCAATTAAGCTTGTCCTTTTCAAGGCTATTGCTGAAGGAACAAATTTCAAAGTGTAGTAAAAATCCTTTGCTGGGCTGAATTGCGCCTCTTGCAGATTATTATGTTCAGCATTCTTGTGACCATTGAAGCTTTTTATGTTATCACTGGAGCAGCGACATCAAGATGGGAGCGCTATTACAAAGTCTTAGGAGAGGGGAAACCAGGTCATGTGTTCTCCAGGGCTGTCCAGAGTGCTCAATGGAAGATACAGCTAGCAGGCTGAGGGTGAAGAATCATGTCCTGGGAGACGCATTTCTGGGATGTGAAAGTGATTCTCAGCACCAGTAAACAAAATGCTGTCTTGCTTCAACTGCTTGGATTCCTTGTGAGGATTTTGTATGATCTGCAAAACTGGGCTCAGAACTTTCTTTTTACGGTGTTACCAAGAAAGACTTTTGCACATGAAGCAACCTGCTATTGTTATGAATGTACTACTTATGAAAGAAGGGGAAGTGGACTTTGGTTGTTGTATATATTAAAAAAAAATGTGGCAGTCTGATCTCTGGTTAAGTCTGAACTTGTGGAGTTTTGCTCTGGCTATAGCATATTTTGTTTTGGAAAAACTTAGGTAGTGAGAGCTTGAATTCTAAATTTACTCACCCAAGCACTGCAGATGTTCCTTTCCAGAAAGCGTTGTGAAACAGAGCAGATGGAGGCAGGTTTTGAGGAGCAGAATTGCTCTACTATCTTCAGAAGTGTAGACATAATTCTCACCATCAACCACAAATAGTCATACTTGAACTTTGTAAATCAAGTATCATGAAGACAGAATTAACGTGTGATCTACTGGTCTGTGTAGATTTCACTCTTTATGCCTATGTTTAACGAGTAATGTGTTATTGTACTCTGAAATCTGTATTTGTAAAGAGGAGGGCAAGAAACTTTCTTCCACAAGTCCAATGGCTGATCTTCGTTACTAGGGAGAGGCTGTTAGAAAGCTTTGTTTTGCTTTGAAGATGACACAGAAGCTGTTGAAGTTGAAAAGGGTAGTGTGCTGAAACAAAAACTGGATATCTCTCTGGTCACAAGGTTGTTAGTCATTCAAAGTCTCCTTTACATACACATTTCTGTTGACTATCCTGTATTTTTCCACTGGCTATTACTGTTATTAACATGCTGGTGACCTTAAAGAGTGCTTGAGAGTTCGACACTGGTGATGAGATGACTAGTGTTAAATCCAGTGTCTTTAAGTTCTAACCTTTTTTGTTTTGACATGCGTACTTTGAGTTTGTTTGCATCTAGAGACAAAGAGCACATGCATGTGGAAATGCTCACAGACAGACACACAAACTTAGATACCTCAGATATATAAACAGTCATCTCTCTGTCTCTTAAAAAGATCCGCCATTTGGCAGTGGCCACAGTCCTTCACTTCTAATTGTGCCTCAGTGCATTATGTAAGGTATAAAAAAAAAGGTTTGCTGAAACTGGCTCTATGGTTTCCTAGAATTATGTGTGTTGAATGCATTGTAAACTTAGAGGGGGTTTTTTATGAAACTTGTCTACATTATGCAGTCGTATAGCTAATGGTTTGCTATGTGACTGGATGGCCCAGCGACTTTGACACTTCTCTTCCAGTTCTGTATGCTCCTTACTGAGATCTTGGCTTCAGCTGAAATACGCCTAAAAGAAAACTGGACTATATATGTGTCTTTAAATCTGTGTATGTACTTTTTGTGTAAATGTGGGAGCCTTGCGTTCTGGGCTGGAGAGAGGTATGCCTTCATTAAGAGCAACAGTGGTAGTTTGTTCAGTTGTTTAAAAATACTGGTAATAACAATCCCCATCAACAGAAGTTAGTCTCTTAAAATGACCATACAGCCTGGATGTAACTGCAGTAACTTGTGTTCTCTTTCTCAAAGTTTTCATGTCAAAGGGGTATTTTGGCTGCTAAGCTGCTAGACAAACAACTGAAAACTGCTGAGCTATGTGGATGTGTCACAGGTACTGGCTGACGTGCATCTGTGTTGCTGCTTTTGCTTTCAGATGTTACCATGAGTATCAGTTGGAGCACAAGGAGCTATGGTAGTAGGAGTGTTTGGGAGAGCTGGGTCTTGTATACTTGAGAAAGGTAAGAGTGTGATGGGGTTGTGGGAATTCCTGATGGAACAGAGTGAGAATGGGTGATAACTAGCCAGGCAAGATCACCAAGCAATGAGATTCTTTACTAAGTCAAAGAGTATATCACAAGCTGAGAATTGGCAACTACAGAGAAGGAAATACTAAATCCACTATTACCTCTGTAGCCTGTCACTGAATTAGGAGACATGAAGCAAATTCCGGAGTATAGTTCATTTGTGCAGAACAAAAAAAATGAGACAATATGGAAACTAAAATAAAATTCAGTGGAGAAAGGAGGTTATGTTGTGATGGGATAACTTTGGTTGAACACAAGGTGCCTACCAAAGCCACTCTTACCACTCACCCTCCTCATCTGGATGGGGAAGAAAAGGTGTAACACAAGGTTCAGGAAGTACGGTCACAGGCAAACCAGACTTGGTTTGGAGAAATTGTTTTAAGTCATTGTCAATGAAAAGTCAGAGAAGGATAATGAGAAATAAAAACAAACCTTGAAACATCTTTCCCCCACCCCTCCCTTCTTCCCAGGTTCAGCTTCAGCTCCAGCCTTCTCTTCCTCTTCTGGCTGAGTGGCTCAAGAAAATGGGGGATGGGGGCTGTGGTCAGTTTATCACACTTGTCTCTGCTGCTCCTCCCTCCTCACATTCTTCCCCTACTCCAGCGTGAGGTCCCTCCCAACTTTTCCAGCATGAGACCTTCCCATGGGCTGCAGTTCTTCATGAACTGCCCTAGTATGTCTTCCAGCATGGTCACAGCCTCCTTCAGGCACCTGCTCAGATGTGGAGTCCTCCGTGGGCTGCAGGTGATCTCTGCTGCACCGTGGATCTCAGTGGGCTTCAGGGGAATAGCCTGCCTCATCATAGTCTTCACCACAGCCTGCAAAAGAATTTCTGCTCCAGTGCCTAAGAGTATCTCCTCTCCCACCTTTTTCACTGACCTTGGGGTCTGCTTTGTTGCTGTTGTGCAGTGGTCTTTCCCCCTTCTTAAGTATATTCTCTTAGAGATGCAATCACTGTCACTGATGGGCTTAGCCTTGGCCATGGTGGTTCTGTTTTGGAGCTGGCTGCACTAGCTCTTGTACTTAGAGGAAGCTTCTGTCATCATCTGTCAGAAGTTATCCCTGTAGCCAGCTACTGAAACCTTGCCACACAGGATGGCTTGAAAAAAATCTCTAATTGTCCGCATAGGTAACCAGTGCAGACAAACATTACCTGTATGTATGTGTTATCTGACCTTTGGCTACGCAAAGATTGTGATGTCATGATTTTGTCACAGCTCCAAGACAGTTGCTTGAAGAAGGAAACACAGCTTCTTTCCATAGGGTGTCCTGGAGCAAGATGAGTTGTATGATGAACTGGGTGGAAAAGCTAACGCAGGGAAGTAGAGTGAATTCAGCATGTTGTATTTTTTGGTTTGTGATTGCTTATGACTTAAACAGTTTGCTGCCTAGAAAAGTTCTACGGCTGAAAAGGGTAATGTAGTTGACCCTAAAGGAAGGGTTTTCTGGGTTTCTCATCCTATAGCTTGCATCCAAAATTGAAAATGGACTGCATTGCAGCCATTATATTGAAAAAATAAATGTGTATATACAGAAGAATCCAGATAAAGGCTATGAATCCTACTAGATTACTCACTTGTCAGAAATAAAAATGCTGTATATACTTGTAAGTTTGCCATTGGGGAGAGGTCTGGAATTACAAAAAAAATAAAAGAATGAAATTCAAAGTGAAATGCTAAACTGAAACTTTTTGATGTAGATATAGATTAGTGTATCATGTATTTTGCTTAGATTTTCAGGGATTTCAGGTTTTCAACTTTACCTTGAAGGCTTTCAGAAAGTTGTGGGGGTTTTGTGGTGGTGGTGTTTGTTTGGGGTTTTTTTCTGGGTTTTGTTTTTTTTTTTTTTCTCCCTCACACATCAGAGAGAAAGCAACTGCAGGACTAACAAAGATGCAGAAATAATCCAGCAATATAAATGGGATGGAAACAGTGTTCAGACTAATCTCTGATTTTTAGTAAAATCTACTTATGACTGACCTGCTGCTTTGTCATTTGATTGAAATTTCTGCACTTTTTCTGTTGTCTTTGTAAATACAGTACCTAGATTTTTGAGCGTGTTTTTGCAACAATCTTTTAAGTGGATTATGTCTATCTAATACCCATCTTCTGGTAAAATGTCAGTGTCTGTGATGTTCAGAGTAAACTTCAGAAAGCAGTCACATCCATCACAAGGACAGAGGGAGCTTCAATAACACATTTTCATGTAAGGACAGGGGTCAGCAAGGTTGTTGACAGAAATAGGCAGTAATAAACTTTACTCAGCAGTGAAACCATGTTTCTGGAAGAGTGCATGGGTTTATGAGTAAGGAGAAAAGGGAAATGACTTCTGTCCTCATGCTTATATAGAAGTGCTTCTTTCTGAGTAGCACTTGGTTTGCATACCAAGGAAAAACTCTTGTGTTTGTAAGGATCAGTCGGTGTTGCTGTAGGTGACCCATCTTGTATTTTGTACAGTGTTGAAAATTTGCCCATTTCTAGCCTTTCCAAAGTGATCAAATACATCTGTATTGTTTGAAGAAAATTTTCTGATTTATGTTTGAAGGGATCTGCTTTTCACTGGAATGAGTGGGTGTGGGGCCTTTTAATGAACTCTTGGGTAGGTTGTCCCTCTGTGAAGTTTTCACTGTGGTGATGCACAGTCTCTTTAAAGAACACCATCTGAATCAACTACTAGAAGTGTTTCAATGTTTCTTTTTATTGAGTGTGATATTGTGGACCTTTGTGACAATACCGAGGAAGAAGGTGAAATCAAGACATGCTGCAAGAGCTGGTTTAGTTTGTGGTGGTTTTTCCAGTGTTAGGCTGGCATTGGTTGTTTAAAGGAGATAAGGATAGCTTTGCTCTTTTCAGAGTTCATAAATCATTTGGCTCGTGTGTGTGTGTATTTTCTCTGATTCATGCAATGAAGCTCTGAATCGGGCATCCACCCTTTTATTAGTTATGCAGAAACAGTATAAGGAATATGCCAAAAACTGTGTTTCTAGGGTAATAACTTCATGTGCTCTTAAGCTGCAGCTGGAGCAGCAGAAGTAGCTGCGCATTATCACCTGGTTCCTGACCACCTTACTGCTAAAGTGGCTGAATGTACTGCTCCAGTTTAACACTAGCAGTAGGTATTAACTGAGGTAAACCACCTGTGCAGGTTCACTGGGTGTTCTTACAGATGTATGCCTACAGTATGTGGGAAATCTGGAAGTGTTTCTCTCATTGGTAGTGCTGCTCTAATGTGGGATCAAGAAATTAAAGCAAAGAGATTGCAACCACTTATTTTCTGTCTGTGTAGTAACTTCCAGGTGATATTTGCTTCCTCCTTTTGTCATCCATTGTACCTATTGCAATCTATTTTGATAGTCTTTAGAGGGCTATTAGGATATACAATAAACACAATAAAGAAGTGCTTTGTAAGAGTAAGTAAATAGTGATGGCATTGATTTTTTTTATATTTTTGGCTCTTAAAAAAATTCCCCATGTGGAAATAGTGATAGAGATGGCATTGGTGATGAAGGTACATATACTTGGGAACTTGGGAGGAAGATAAAAAGAGAGTAAACTTGTTTTTTTCAGGAAGAAAAGTTTTTTTTCCATTGAGTACAGTTCTACAGTAGTGTGAAGTGAATGAAAAATTTCACACACACAGTGGCCTCAGTGTGCAGAGCTTAACCTTCATTTACGTGGTTCAGATTGTTCATGAATCAAAGAGAATAACTTAGGCACTCTGTAACTGCAGTTTTAAGTAATCCTCATAAATCAGGGGACTGAAGCTAGAGACCTCTCACTTTGAGGTACTGATCCTTCCTGCCCGACCTCAAATAATATTGCAAAGCATAAGCTTGCAGGCTGGTAAATGCCAACCTCAGCTGCTGAATGAAATTTTTACCAGATCCTGCTGTATGGTTTGCTCATGTAGCCCCAGTGCTTTCCTCCTGTACAGTAGTAGTACAGGCTTGGTGCCGTTTGTCTGGTACTTGATACGCACAAACAAATACGATGTAAACCATGTACAAGTCATATAATGAATATTAGACAGCTTTTCTTTCATATCAAGTGAAAAGCAGAAAACCTGTATTGCCCTTATCAGAAGCATGCTATCATTTCACAGAAATGTATTAACCCTGTCATACAAAACCGAGTGTTTCATTGCACTTCTTTCCCCCGCTGAACTGTTCATTAAAAACATTTTAGCATCACAGTTCTTTTCAACTTAGTGTTCATTCTCATAAGCTTTTTAGTATGGTTGACATTTTTGGAGAGAAACAATTTCCTGTAAAAACTGAGCGAGTTTCCCATCATAAGATGTTGCTTCTGTTATGAAAATAATGTAGACGCATTGGCAGTTAGACAAGTGAGGATCTGTGTCTAGAAATCCAGAGCATAGCTTAGTCATTTGATTCTAGGAGAAATAACATTAAATTAAATGGTTTATTGAGGCAAACTGCTGATTCTTGAGTTACATAATCTGAATTGTGCTTTTCTCTCTCAAAGTGGCTCTTGAAAGAAGATCTGGACCTAGGTCTATTAGGAGCACTAAGCAAGGCTTTCAGTCTTTCTGAGCGATTGTACTGAGAGCACTTACTTTAGTTGCTGCTCTGTGTTCAGCTCTCTTGAAAGGATGATTTGAAGATGTTATAACATCCCATTATTGGCAGAAGTGGAAATCTTTTCGTATTAGGCAGGTTGAGCTTGCGTCATCTGGGAGTTCTCTCCAGTTCCTTTTTTCCCACTGTTGAGTCTTGGCCACACATACTCTTGCTTATTTCCTTGATATTCAGATCCTCATTCTGAATAATGTTCCCTGTGTTCCAACTTGTCTTGCCATCCATCACCTCTGGGTGTCTTGAGTAAGAAGAGAAATAAAGACATCATTTCCTCTGGAAATTCTTTCTTCTCTTTTGATTTCTGTAGCCCTTATGTCAACCTGCTGTTCTTTCCTCTGATTTCAGTTTCCAGGCACCTGAGCCCAGAAGGTTCTGTCGTGTACTAAGTGTTGAGCAATCTAAAGAAATTCAGCCTTCCCTCAGTGCTTGTGTACTGCTAGAAATTGACAGCTGATGCTTGGTCATGTTCCAGGAAAATCACAGGCTTGGTATTGGGCTTCTGAACCAGGAAACAACATGCGATGCTTTTTTCTTCATGGGGCAGAATCCTTTTACTTACATTGCTCTTGTGCTTGGAGAGGCTGTATTTTGCAAAGTGCTGCAAATAGATGGTGCAAAAAAGAAAAACTGTAATCAAGCAGACTACTTTCATAGTGGGGAGAAAGTGTCATGTAGATTTTATCTGACCTGGGGTCGGGAATGTTCTTTTGTCCTGTTCAGGCACTTACCAGTCTGATAGGACTACTAGGGCTGTGGAAAACTGCTTGACCCCAGTAACCACACAGTGTCTATTAAGGGGTTTCTTGTCCTGAAGAGGACTGCTGTCAGTACTGTTGATGGTGCCCTGTTCTGTGTTGCAGCTTTATTGATACCACACAGAGTACTGAAGAGTTTTCCAGAACCTGGAGCTTGTCTACAAATGGACTTAAAAGTCTGGAGGAATGTTTGTAGAAGGTGAACAATGGCTTTTGGAGCAAATTGTTCTTGTTTTTTCAGATACCAGCTAGTCCTAAGACAGGCTGGATTGAACCTGTCCCATCGTATTACCAAGCTTCAGGAAGTCCTGGTCAGGGACTTCCTGAGGGGGAAGTTCTACCAGGAATATTTTGTTCAGTGGGCTGGACTTTTTTTGAGGCACAGTGAGTGTTTTTCATCAATGTTCTTTTTGGTGGTATTATACTGGCTCAATCAATTTAAAAGCTGAAGAGTCCAGGTCTGTATGCTGTCTTCCTGCTTTTCCCCACACCCATCTGTTTTATCAGTGTTCTGTGACTAATTAGAGGTTCTTAAGAATGCAGTTTTCAAGGTACTGGAACACTCTGAGGTATTTCTCAGTCTTGTTCTGTAGTCTTTTTCTGATAATTCTCAATGCAGAACTTCTGATAAAATTAACAGATGAACAAATAGAATGTTTTCATTTAAGGGGAGGAGGCAAAAGGAAGTTTTTGGTCCACAAGTGTAGCTGGGATGATTTTTCTCCTTGCGTGGACTTTTTTGTAGTTACTGGCACTGGATTTCATCAGTCACTTTATTTGCCCCTCACTTGCTATTGTTAAATCCTGTCATAATTCTGTTGTATTTTTCTTCCATTTGACCCCAGGTTGTGCCTGCTGCTGATTTTAATAGATTAGAAAACGTGGATTGCTTTGAAATGGATTGCTTTGAAACTTTGAAGGCTTTGTCCATTAATTACAGAACCGTGTTAGACAGATGAGGATAAACACTCCTTAGTTGAACAATTCTGCCTACGCTTAATCAAGCATATTTGCCTGCCTGTGCAACTGGCTGGGTCATGTCTTCACATTTACTTTGCTGGCAGTGTGCAGCTCTCCCTGCTCCTGAATAGAGCGTGTCCTGAGGATATTCTGGAAATGTGAAGGCTGTGCCCTGGCAATGGGAACAAAGGTTGCGCAGAGTAACTTCCTCTGATTTCAATAATGATTTTGTCTTCTTACTCCTCCTTTCATCTCCTTGAAGGTATTTTTTGGCCCTCTCCCTGCTTTTACTTATGAAGTTACTTAAATGATTTTTCCTCTTTAAAATGATAAGTAACTGGGTCAACAGCCTTGATATTTAATTGCTATGAATAATTAGGAAGCTTTTGTAGTAACCCATCAGTGCTTCTTCAAGATGACTTAGTGAATCTACTGATCTCTCCTTCCCCTGCTTTCTGGGAACGTGTTCACTCCACATTCCACTGCTGGGATTGCCTCTTTTCCATATCATTCCTAAGAGATATCTTAATAGAAAATCTTGCTGTTAAGCTGGAGCGTACAAAGCTGTAATTGCACTAGAGTGGGATGGAGATTGGAAGATCTCACAAAACCCCACAAATCTTGTGGTTTTCTTTGAGGAGTGCTTCCAGCGGTTTGCTCTACTCCAATTTTAGATTGTGTTTTTGCACCTGCTTGAGAAGTCTGGGTTCTGTTCACTAGCTAAATCAATTTGTTGCTTCCTTGAAATTAGCAATACCAAAAAGTATGTCTCGTGTCTGCTTTGTTTGTATTCTAAACAGAGAACAAAAGGCAGGTGGTAATTACACTGCAGGGTAAACAACTGTAAATTTCTTGAATAAGATTTAAACAATTCTATTGAGGAGAAATCTCCTGAATGTAACTGACTACTAGTAGTATTACTACTAGTCCTACTACCAGTTAGTAGTACACCTAGGACAGTCTCCCTGTTCTTAGAACTTTGTTTTTCAGAGGCAAAGTAAACCATGTTCTGATAATGTTCTTGTAAATATATTCACTTCTCATTGAGGTAAGTGTCACAAAAGGATGAACTAAGCTCATGTGGACTTTTGCAGTAGTGGAAGTGCTGGAGGCAGGATTCATATCTTGCATCTGCAGTTGAGCTGGTGGGGAAAGAAAAGGCAAAAGGATTCACCCTGGGGAGTTGCTGTACTTAATGTGGCAGCCACATCCTTAATTTTTTCCAAATAAGCTTTGGCTGGAGTTCTAAGCTTTCTGATACATAACATCTGCTTGCTGTCCAACTTAAGAAATGGGTGAATATTTGAGTCTTCTGATGGATGAGGAAGCTGAAGTGTTCTCTCTAGATGGCATTAACACTTTCTATTTAAAAGAAGTCTTAGGTGAGATGTGCATTATCATTAGCATGCTAGTTAGTCTAGGTTACTGGCTAGGTGTTTAACTTCATGTTGTCACTCTTTTATTATTTGGCAATATGCTCAGGTACAAAGGAGGATGAGCGAAATAATTTCTTTTAATTGCTGCAGTGAGAGAAATTGATATTTTGATATTTCTGTACAATGGTATAGCAGATCTAGTCATACTAGCAAAGAATTGTTACACATTTGGGGTTAAGAGAGAAAGAAAAATGAACAGTTAAAGCAATGGTGGGATACGGAACCATACATGCTTAAAGGATGAACTTCCAAGAGTACTCAAAAAAGTCGTGTCCTGTGGTTTAATTTCTGCTGTAGCCATGAAAACATAGGATAACTTCCTTGTTTCTCCATTCTGAGTTAGAAGAGACTGTTTAATGGTCACAGTTCGGCTCCTCAGTATTCAGGCAGTTACCTGAAGTTTTTCCACTGTTGTTTTTCTCCTGTGAGCAACGTCTGCAGTTTCTTGTCCCTGTAAAGTCTTAAGGTTTAAAACATCTTCTTTAAGTTAGGAAACTGCAGGTTAAATATTCCGATGTGTGATTATCCCAAAAATTATTATAATACTTACTATGTAGTATTAGTGAACAGTATCGTTCTTATGATCTTTATCTCATACCAGATACACTTAGGACTTTTTCCAGTTCCTCCTGTATAAAAGCTCCTTCTGGGTAATTTCTTTTAGACCTTTTGCAAAAGTGCCCTCCTTAACATACATTATGCCCCTTGACCTTTTGCTTTCTCTTTTGGTGTGTCTTTCCTGTTGTCTTCAGAGATACTCTTCCCTGTATGATCACTGACTTTCATACTGTTATGTAAACCTATGACTTCATGTTTTTAGGGTTAAGTGTAGTGTCTTTTAGTTACGTTTTCTCTAAGTTAAAATGTACTGGTCTTTTTATGATCTCTTCATGTCGTGATCATTCTTGCTCCACGTCACTGTGCTGTCTGCCAGGTTTGAGCATAACCTGACGTGTATGCCTTTGATTCTTGCTGCCCTGCATCTGCCTCCTTGACAAATTCAGCTCTCTTGTAATCTTCACACCTCTGTCACTGAAAGCTGGTGAAGGAGAGAAGTATATTAATGTGGAACTGAAATATGCTGTGAGTGTGTTGCTGCTACCTCCTAACTTACTCTCTCCTAACTTTTTAAGCCTTGTTCTGGCATGGTCTTTGTAGCCTCCTAGTGAATGTCATAAGCTATGTTACCCTCAGCTAGCCTGGCCTCAGCTAGTAGACTTTGTCTAGCATAGGTATGCTGCACTGAACACTAGGCAAATAACCTGTTACAAATACAAGTGCGCATCCCAATACTTTGATAATCAGCTTCATTGAGTGTGCAGTTTCTTCGTGTATTCAGAAAGCATATTAAATCTGGAAAGCTTGTACAGTTGGGTTCTCTGTTTCTTCATTTCCATATCAAATATAGTCATTTGGAGGGTATAAAGACTTTCCTGACTGTAAGCAAAATTCACATTTTACTTAAAATGTCTTTGAATTCTTTCTTCGTTTTGCCTAGTAATAAATTAAAGTCTCTGTTATTCATGTGTGACCTCACAACAAAGTTTTGACAGTCTGAACTAGCAATTGGTATGTGCAATAAATAGCACTTGACTCCCTTCTTTGAGCACTACTGAAACTTAATCTTTTGTCTTCTCTCAGCACATGGTATCTTCAGGTTTTTTCTTTGAAGTTAGTTGGACTTTTAAGTTTGTGAGAAACAGAATCTTTGCAAGAGACCACCAATATATATAGCTGGTTTTTAGGAAGAGAAGCATTTTTAATTCAAAAAACTTAATTTGGTTATTTCCAGTAGTTAGTCCTTAGTTTCGATCGCTGTATTGAATTACAGCTTTTTCAGATGAGATAGCACACATAGTGAACAGTGTTGTAATGGATTTCCTTAATACAAATAAATTGTGCCATGGGCTTTATCACTCTGCTGGAAGAGCATTTGGATAAGTCTGTAAATTCTGTGTTGACCATGATTACATATTTGGCATTACATTCAGTTTGTTTTGCAGGCAGTTATGTAGGGCCCTCTACTTGGTAACTATAGTGCTTTTATTTAAACTTCATAGAAAACAGCAAGCTGATAAAAGGGAGCATTTTGGGGAAGGCTTTTATAAGGTTTCCAGGTTCTAATAAACAATTGTTGTTCAAGGCTTGTAGCCCTTCCTATTTCTTGTCACATACATGCTGGAATTAATATTTGTGCATTGTTAAAATTGTGGAATCAGAACTTCTACTACAATCCAGTAAGCTCAGCAAGTTTCTCCCAAATTACACCTTTTTTAGAAGGAAAAAAGAATTAGGGCACAGTCATTTCTAGTTCTTGCATTGAACTTTTCTAAGTTTAGTTAGCTTTTAAATTGAGCGTGCTTTCTAAATCCATGGCTTTTGATTGTCTGAATGTGTGTAGTTGGGGAACTAACTGTTCTTTTACTATACATTTCCTTTCCTCTGGTATACTACCTCCTACTGAGGATAAAAATGCCTTTTTATATTTTGATGTTGCAACTGAGAAGGTTGCAAATGCATGTTGGGAAAAAAAAAAAAAGAATGGATGAATTTTCTTCCTTGTTCTCCAAGTAGGCAGACAGCAGTATGATTTTGGAGTAATTTCATTTTCTTCTGCCTCAATATAGTCTCTCTGTAAGTCAAGTGGACAATATATTATGCTCTTGCATCCTCATTTGTGGGTTACATGCTATCTTGAGAAGTGGCCAAAACAGCTGAAATTTGGAGGAAAAAGTAGTGATTTTATTTCCTTCTGTTATGACAACTGTGGTTGTGGGATTGAGGATTAGAGGTAGTGAGCATGAACTGAAACACAGGAACTTCCTTCTGAACATCAAGAAAAGGTGAAAGGGACTGCACTTAGACACAGGTTGCCCAGGGAGATTTGGGAGTCTCCCACCTTGGGGATACAACTCATCTGGACATTGTGCTGAGCAACCTGCTCTGGGTAGTCTGGCTTGAGCAAAGGGCTTGGACAAGATGACCTTCCTTTTCCAACCTCAGCTCTTCTGTGATTCTGTGATTCTTTGTCTTTTTCACAGCAGACTTGTTTCCATAGTAATCGGCAATGATGGCGGATTATTTCTTCCACGTTAAAAAAGCTGTCAACATTTTTATTTGAAGCATGAAATGGGAAGTTCCTACCTCCAAAAAATGTTCTCTTTCTTCCAGAAGTGCTTTCTTTTCTAATACTTGGAAGTGACTTTTGAGGCATTTCAAATAAAAAAAATTTACCAGAAATTGATTTATACTAACTTCAGAAGGTCAAAATCAAATATTGTTAAGTTTCAGCTGAGGGCCTATAGATGAAGGTCAGTTTACGTAGAGTATCCCGGCTTCTGTTTTGGAGAAGGCATCTTCCCATAGTAAGCTCTTTGGAGGAGAGGGACACCTGAAGCAAATACATATTTGTGCTAAAGCACTCGCCCCTTAATAATATATTTGGCAAATTTAAACTTTAATTTTTTTTCAGAATGTCAACTGGTGCTTTAATTTGGAATTTAAGTAAGAATTGACAGCTTTTCAGAGACGAAAAATACTTTCTTCTGACTGTCTTTTGTACCATATCAGATGAATTTTATGAAGGAAGGTGAGAGGTATGCTTTGACTTAATGGCTTTGATTTGAATTTCTCATCCTGTTCATAACTTTTCATGTTGCTGAGAAGCATAAGCCCTTGAAAGCTTTCTCAGTTAACAAGTGTGGTCTAACTTGTAACCCACCGGAAGAATTCCCATTCCATGAAAAGAAAAGAAGTGACACAAGGTTTCCTACAGTGAGAGTGAGAACTACTGTTGAGGCCGACAGCAGGTCCAGAGGCATCATAGACCTTAATTTGGACATGGTTAACTTCTATTTGTGAGAAAAGCCCGTGCGAAGAAAAGCAGTTAGTTTTTACCCATGAGAATGGAGTATCAACAGAAGCAAGAAAGTTAAACAGTAGAAGGAGAAAAACAGCAACATATCTGCACCTGTTATTTGACTGAATGCTTGAATGCTTATGCTATAGGTAGCCAATGAAGTCTATTGTGGTAGTTTAGCAGCCAGTGAATATGTAACATGAATGATAACATACAAAAGGTGTATAAAAGAGGCTGATTTGTTTAATAAGAGGCTTTTTGCACTTTATCTGAGGCACTGTCTGTGTATGTCATGACCGCCCCAACAGCGACAAACTACTTATCTGGGGACAACAGAAACCTTCCAAGATTTAGCTGGCTCAAAAAAAAAAAAAAAACCAACAAACCAAAACAAACCCAAAACAAAACAAACCAGCTGGCTTCATTGCAGAAACATCTTGTTGTGTTATGACAGTCTTTTTGAAGGCAAGGTCATATGCTTGTTTTCACATTGAGATGATAAGGTCTTAAAGCTCTTTAGTTTTATGTGTGGATAAAAGCAGATTTTAGGAAAGAAGAAAAGAATTTACTTGAAAAATGAGATATTTCTGATGAATCTATAAAGTGAAAATGCATATTCTGCCTCTGGAGTGCCAAATAGATGAGGTGGTCCAACCAAGGCACACATTCAGTTGTGTCAGCAGTGAAAATTGCTGATCATTGAAGAAAATCTGTTCATGTATTCTTTAATTAAGTGCTGAGGTAGTGCTTTACCTTGAAAGAACTTTCTTCCTTCAATATGAAAGAAGAGATGCCAGAAAAAAAAACTCATGTCATTCCAGAGTAATGTACAAGACAAAAAGATCTGTTGGGCCGCTTTTACAAACTGTCACTTATCCACATAGCTTTTGTTAAGTACCATGAATATGAATTTTAGGTTTTAGCAGTAAAAATGATTGGGGGTATGGGGGTGGGCTGGCAGTCTGTGAAGCAGTTTGCCATCTGGAGGTGGTATGAGCAGCCTGTTCACCAGAGCTTTCATATAGGAATGAACTCTGGACATTTTTGCAGAGGACACTGGTGAAAGAATGGCTAGACAAAAGTGAAGCTCTTCAGAAAAATTACCCACATCACACCTTGCAACAGCTACACAATTTCCAGTCATGGGGATCATAACAAATTCATCCTGGGTTAGCAAAGATGATGTTACTGAATAAGGTGAACACTTTTTGTGTACTGTGGAAATCCAGTGGTTGCTTCTGACCTGGCTGTTTTGTGGATTGCTGTCAAAAAAATATTAGCTGGAGGTCCTGTGTTTGGTAACTGGCTATTCCAGCTACTCCAACTCTGAAAGTTGTTCAGAAAACATAAGGAAAGAACAGGAGGGTTTGTGTGTGTGTCGTTGTTGGACTTTTGCTACTTTGCTCCAACTTTCTGATATTGTCTGACTTACGTAATCAAATGTTGGTGAGGGTAAAATTTGTGTCAGAAGTGATCTAAAGCATTTTATTCTTTTTAGAAACCAAATGTTTGTGTTTTGCAACAGCTTTTTGAAGGTTTGTATCAAACTGCTCACATCCTACAGCAAAAATCGAGCAGACTGAAATGGTTCGTAATTCTGTTGTACTGGTATTTTCTTTGAGCTCTTTAACAACGTGTTAGCAAAATTCTGCATCAACAGTTAAGGACTGTTAGTTGACTTTTGGATAAACTGGAACTCCAGCCAAGTGCAGTGACAAAGACTTGACTGAGATGACTTAGACTGCTCCCTGCAATTTTCCTGACCAGAGGCATGTCACATACATGGTTGTTTGATTTGCCAGTAGCAGTTTATGTTTTTAGTGGCCAGTGTCCTCCTTTGCAGGGTAGAATCACTGACAGATTTATCAAGCTGTGGCATTGCCAGCAGCCCTGCAGGTTTGTATACTGCCGCTGCTGTGCAGTGACTGACTACTGCCATGGTATAGCAGCTTTTAGAAATGCTGCAGGTGAAGTGCTGCATGTGTCCTTTTATACTTAAAGGGACTTGAAGTTAGATCAGATTTTTGTACAGTTTTTTATTGCTCTTTACCTACACAGACCCCATTTCTTTCAATGCAAGAGTCTGTGCGTTTTATTGGAAAATGTTAGTTTAATATCTGAAACACCAAGTGTTGGTGAATGTGGAAAACACCAGTATGGGTTGCATTACTGTAGAGGTGTTTCTGATACTGGTCTGTGTCAGGGAAAAGCCTTTTCTAATGCTCCAAACAACCAAGGGGCTGCCAGTTTAGCTTTAGGACACAAGCACAGAAATTCTTGGTGTTTCCCCAAAGGTAAAATGTATTTCTGCTGTTGGACTGTTTTTGTGAATTTTTTGCATTGCATGGAAAATTTTTTCTGAAGAGGGAAAGGTAGGTACGGCTAGGAGTTGAAACAGTATTTCACTCCTTAAAATAATTTCCCCTTTCATTACAAAAACAACTCGTCTTTCTCCAAAATCAGTTAGAAACTTTGCTTTTCCTTTGACCTACCTTTGCATTCCCAGACATTCTCACCCTCTAACTGGTCAGATAGATTTTCTAACAGATATCTCATTCAGAGTTGCCCTTCCATTTTGTCTTACTAAAACGTATTACTACATTTTGGAGTTTAACATGCATTCTTTTTCCCCATTTCCTTACTTTTGCTCTTAATTCCAAGGCACACAAAAGCAGGGATGACAATAGAAACATGTTTAGGTAGTAGTTACTTCCTCCCTAATCAGGGCACAGGATATGCTGGGGAGGAGAACACTGGGGTTTTATGGAGGATTTGATTACTGCAGCGTTTTTGAATAGTCAAGAGTCTTGGGCAGGTCCTGCAGGTGGCCCCAGAGACACAGCCTGGGAGTGGTTGTCCAGACTCCTAGAGAACCTGGCTGGCAGGATATTGCTATGGTGAGGGACCAATGGAACTCACTGAAACATTGTCAAAACCAAATTATTTTTACTTATTGGCAGATTATAATTTAAATTATGCTGAGTTTTTCGTAGCCTGCTCTACTTCTAACCCTCCAATTATCCTTTGTGTTTTCTTGTCTTTAATGCCTTTCTGCTTTCTATCAGCCCAAACAGCTTACTGTTTTCTATTTGGCAGAAGACAGGAAAATTGTTTTTAGTTGTCATTCAAATCTTAGCTGAGTGAACTCTCCTGAAGCTGGTAACCATCCCATGAGTTTATATGTAATTTTGAGTACTGGAATGGCATAAGTTTGTATATTGTTCTTATTGATTAGAAGTGTTGCTTTTTATTATCTGTTTGCCCTATAAGGAAAAAACACATTTACAAGAAAGATCCATGGAAGTTTGAAGAAACTAAGCTCAATCACATGTCTTTTTCAAAATTGTTTTAAAGTTAAGAATGCTTGACTGTAGTAGCTGTGTAAATCAAAGGACTGTTGATTTTCCTTTGGAGACCATGCAAACCGAAAACTAGAAGAGGTCAAGTGCATGTTTATTGTACCAGTCTTGGCTTGTACGGGGAGTTCTCTCTCATTACAGAGCAGTTAAGTAAGCAACCCACCTGGGATTGTAGACCGGTTGGTAAGCTCTGGTACTTCATTAGATAGTTTTAAATATTCCCAAAGTGCTCCATAAAGCACTTGCGTTACTTTAAGCGTGCATTCTAGATGTGTGCAGTGCAGGAGGGGATTAAATGACTGAGCCCTGTTGTCCAGTGCTGTGAGTGAATTCCTTCACTTGCAATATCTGGTGGCCAAAAGCAGACATTCACTCCTTTAAATGCAGATGGTAAAACTAAAGCAGAGCAAGATAATATTAGAGCTCTGCACGACACATGACACGAGAAGATACGGACCTTGCAATACCAGCAAACATGGATTCTGTGAAATTGTCAGTGGAACTGACTTTGAAGTTATAAGGCAGTGTTGGGGAGTCTCCTTAGCAATTTTTTTTGCTATTATTTATGTATTACAATTTTACTTATATGATCAGACAAGTCTTAAAATATTTACAGCCTTCCTTTCACCTTGGCTGGAGAATGAGTACATTCTCTCCCTGTGATACGGATCTTTAATTAGTTAAGAAAAGAAACAGAACAGCACAGTAGTCTCTATTTTGAAAGAAGTAGACTACATTGTCCTAAGTGGGATATTATCTGTTGGAAGCCATTTTTGGGTACATGAAGTAGGAGGTTTCACCAACCTCATTGTTTTCTGTGATGATATGACGAGATCTGTGCATGATGGGAGAGTAGAGGCTGTCATCTGCCTTGATTCTTAGCAAGGCTTTTGCTATGGTCTCCCATGGCATCCTTGCATCCAGGTTGGGATGGTAAAGTCTGGATGGATGAAAAACTGCTAGATGAGGGTAACAAAGATGGTGAAGGTCCTTGAAGGAAAGTCCTGTGAAGAATGGCTGAGGTCACTTGGTCTGTTCAGGCTGAAAAAGAGGAGACTGAGGGGAGACTTCATTGCAATCTGCAACTTCCTTGTGAGAGCAAGAGGAGGGGCAGGCACTGATCTCTCTGTGGTGCCCTGTGAGAGAACCCAAGGGAATGGCCTGAAATTGTGTCAGGGGAGGTTTAGGTTGGATATTAGGAAAAGTTTCTTTACCTAGAGGGTGGCTGGGCAGTGGAACAGGCTCCCCAGGGAAGTGGTCACAGGATGAAGCCTGACAGAGTTCAAGAAGCATTTCAACCATGCTCCTGGGCACGTGGAGTGACTCTTGGGTGTGTCCTGTGCAGGTCCCGGAGGTGGACTCGATTATCCTGATTTGATTCCTCCCAAATCAGCATATGCTGTGATTCTTTGATCTGTGATTATGTGCATGAAAAACTGGCTAGATGTTTGAGCTCCTGATAGTAATATCATGGGTGCCTGTCCTAAACTCTGTTTAATGTCTTCACATCTCCTTGTTCAGCTGTTGATCACGCATGTCATTATAATCTGTGAATGACTCTGCTCTGGGTTTGCAGTTTATGCACTTGAAGTAAGGGCTGCCATCCAGAACAATCTAGACAGGCTAGAAGAGTGGACCAACAAGCATGTTGTGAAATTGAACAGTCACAGGCAGCAGGACATGCTGTTTCCCTCAGACAGGAGCTGACTGGCTCCTCCTGAAAAGCTCTTAGTGATCCTGGGTAACAGTGGCCACGCATGAACAAAGAGTGCGCTCTGCAACTGATGAAGGCCAACAGCATCCTGGGCTGTATTAACAGGAGCGTAACAAGGAAATCAGACCAAGGGATTCCTCTTTACTTATCACTTGTTAAATTGCATCTGGAATATTGCATCCACTTTTGATGCCCCAGTATGAGAAAAAATGATGCAAAACTGGACTGAGCTCAGTACAGAATTATGAAGCACCACAGAATCTGAGGCGAGGAGAGGCTGAGGGACTGGGACTTATTTGGTGTGGAGAAAAGACAACTATAGAGCAGGGATATGTAGTAATAATTTGCCTACATCTATAAAGAAGTTCCCTAAAATACAGATACTGGCTCTGTACTTGGATATACAGCAGGAGAATGAGAGGGTGTTCGTGAATTGAATCAGATGGTATGGTGAGTACCTTAAACTATTTTTAATAATAGCTTTTCATGCTCTTTTTGAATAATTTGTTATTATTTTTAATAATGGCATTTCATACAGTGTTGTCCTTAAAGGAGTGTGGCAAGCTTTAAAATACCACATGTTTGCTTGGGATAGTGTACATTGTTCTGGAGCTTCCTTAATTAAGCAAAAGTAAGCTCTGTCAGTGTATACAGATCAGAAAATGGTTGACGTTGGAAGGCATATTTTGAGATCATCAAGTCCAGCCTCTCTGCTGAGGCAGGGTCATCTAGAACGGGTTGCCCAGGACAGTGTCCACTTGGATTTTGTTAATATCTCCAGATCCTGAAACTGATTTCAGGATAGATGCTACTGTGAATTTTAATATGGAGACAGGGCTCTCTGTGACAACACAACTCATGTGGAAAAAAAATACTTAGGAGTCAAGTAGTCCAATTAAGTTCGGTCACTGTTATGAAAAAAAACCAAACAACAACCCAACAAAATCCCACACCAAAAAAAAAGCCCCTAAAAAAAGAAACAATGCCCCCCAAAGCAAACAACCAAAAATACCCCAGAACAAAACACAAACAAAACACCCCAAATCAACCAAATAACACCCGTCCTGAATACACACATCACTTCTTCATGAAGAGAGCCTGAGAAAGGATAGCTTTTTCCCCAAATTGCACTACTGTTAAGTCTTTATTATTTTACTTCTTCCAATTTGTTTTTAAGCATGTGTATCCTTTGTTGTGGTATATAGACAGAATGCAGATGTTGCTTCTATGACCTTTACAAGTTGTATGTATTTGCACTGTTTCTATGAACTGTAATCATGAACTGTTTTGTGTAACATTTAAAATAAACAAGTTTAGAAAGCACTTGAGAGAGTTTGGAATGTTTTTCCTAATTTGTTAACTTTAAGTATGTGATGACAATTGATGTCTGGAGTCTTATTTTTTAGTACTTCCATCTACTTTGTCAGATCTTTTCTGGTGATCACTTTGTGCATTTCTTTCATGTATCAGTTAAGCAAGGAGAATGATGTTTTTCTGCTTTTATGTACAGTTACAAACCCACTCAGCAGCTGGTGTAGATACCCATATGAAACCTAATAGTGTTTTTCACTCGTTTTTCTCTAGTTCCATAGCAAATTTGGTGTGATTTTTTAAAATTGCCTGAATGTTCTGTCTTGAGGTATGATCAGTAAATTTTAATAGCTGAAATACATTTAACTGTTGAGAAGACAGGGAGTCAAACTTCTTTGCTGTTTCTTACCTACAGAGCTAGTGAAATGTGTAGCTTTGTGCTTAACTCAAACAAAAGGGACCCTGACCCTAGTGTACAGATCTCATTGACATTTTCTAGGTTTGAAAAAGGAGTTATAAAGAACTACAGTGTGCTTGCTGCCTGAGTTGTGTGTCAAGTGTGGGTGTCACTGCAGGCCCATTTCCTGATGTTATCAGCCTGCCAACAGGTGCCTTCCAACAGAGAGGCTGCTGCTTGTGTACACAGCAGGGAGCTTTGTGAGGGCTGTGAGCCCTTAGACCCTTCAACGGCAATTGCAGGAGGACATTTTTCATCCAAGGAGACTTAAGAAATATGAGGCATAAAATTCTAAATGGAGGCTATGCGTATACTTATTTGAAGGCTGTTGGGATGAGAAAAGAGAGTTTGATTTAGATTATCCCTAGTGTAGCATGAGAGAATTATAGAATGGCTTGGGTTGGAAGGGATCTCAAAGATCATCTAGTTCCAACCCTACTGTGGGTAGAGACAACTTCCCCTAGACCAGATTGCTCAGAGCTCCACCCAACTTGGCCTTGAACAATTCCAGGGTTGGGGCATCCACAACTTCTCTGGGCAACCTGTGCCTCAGCACGCTCGCAGTAAAGAATTTCTTCCTAGTATCTCATCTAAACCTACTGCCTTTCAATTTGAAAGTGTTGCCCCTTGTTCTGTCATTACATGGCTTTGTAAGTAGTCTCTTTCCATCTGTCTTGCAGACTCCCTTCAGGTACTGGAAGACTGCATATAGGTCACCCCTAAGCCTTCTCCTTTCCCAGCTGAACAATCCCAATTCTCCCAGCCTTTCAGAAAGAAGTGTGACTGTTTTGTTCTGGTTGTAGAGGGTAGAAGGAATTAGGGTGTAATTTAGTAATGGTGCTGCATTCACCTACTTTGTTTTATCTGTTTCATGTATTAACATGGGAAGGAATTTCCAGAACTGAATCCTGGAGAGAGTATCTTAGAAATAAAGGCTGGTAACAAAATTATTATTACAGATGTTTCTTCAGGCTCCTGTCACACACTAGATAGTCTTTTAGACTAGTCCTGAGAGACAAAACTACTTCAGGGTGCAGGTGTAGCTTTTTCAGTGGGTTTCTACATCTTGACATAATCTCTCTGATTGCCCTTTGTTTGTGTACTGCATTCATTTGTGTTTCTGTCCTGGATTTTAGCTATGTCCCCATGATTCCTCCCTTACTTGGGAGCTGGGCTGTACCGTGTGTGTGTGGGTAGCTTTCAGTCTTGCTGTTCCTGCTGAGGAGCATACTGGTAAGCTATACAGTGAAAATGTCTTTGGATTTTCTTTGGCTAAGGAAAACTTGGAAGAAGTGAAAACCTTGAAAAACAAGTCTGAATGCTGGTAGCATTCAGACTGTGAAATACCTGGCTAAACACAATTCCTCATCTAAAAACAGCCAAGGACTATCCACAGTGTTGTCCTTGAACATTGCAGATACTGGTTTCAGTCACTATATTAGCTAATTCTTGTAAGTGATTCTCTGCCTTTCCAAATAATTTGGAATCATTTGAAAATAGTCTAGCTTCCTTATAGAGTGGTTTTCACTAGCTAAAAGTTGGGTTAATTGTTAGATTTCCCTTCCTTATGAAGCCCAGTAAAACATTCTACAGCTCTCAGTTTGTGATTTTATAGCTGTGCATCAAACATTGGAATTAGAAATCATATTAAAGGTCAGCATGTCCTGCATGCAACAATATTTGTGTGTGCCAGATTTCCTGACATACAGTTAATCACTGAAAAATGTGATTTATCCACTGTAGTAGTCAAGGCCTAACAAAAGTTCTGTATGTTGCTGGGAAAGACCTTTCTATTTTTACAAGTATATAATTCTGTCATTCCTTTTCTATTTGGTTTAACATGTGGGATGTGTAGGAGTAGTGTCATTTTAAAGTTTGAATGTCAGCTGAGTTTCATTCAGCTTTTCTGAGCAAGACAGGATGGTAAGAATGGTTCATTATACCTAGTCTGCTGAAGCTGGAATACCCAGAGGTTTAGTTGTGTGTTTTGACATGCGGTTTATTGCTTTGATTAATACATCTATGCTGGATCTACTGTGCTTCTAGTCTTTTTCTTTGGTGCTACGTATGTTAACATGAGGGCCTTCATCTTGGGCTTCCTTTCTTGCGTTTATAATGATGAAAGGATTATTTGCACTTGGTTAAAAAGGATAAGGTATAAGAACTAAGAAAATTTATCAGGCTGATCAAGATACTTACTTTTGAAATTTTGCTCATGGAAAGCAGGTGGGGATGTGGTTTTCTTACATCCCAATTATTTCTTAAAGCAAAAAACAAAGCTACATAATAGACTTAATCTCATTTGGTTTGCCTTCTACAAAATAACATCAACTATAAAACCATATTTTAATTCAGAGCCCCATTTTCTGGCCATTTTCCACCATAATCTACTTCATGTTAAGGCCACCATTGATTACAGTACCTTTTCAATTTCTCTTGAGTCATAGGGTCACCCTGACCTTTACTCGAATTCTTTAGGATGCATCCAGGGGCAGAGCAAATAAGAGGAATTTTTTTGTAGAAGCAGAGGAACCCATTTCAGTACTGAAATTCTCCATGTTTCATAAACTGTCCAAATGCACACACCTTAAAACAAGTTTTCACACTACCAACAAGTTTGAAAAGTATGTGCAAAATACAAAAAATCCAAGGCACGTCACCAAAGTGTAGAAACAAAATATTTGCTCCTGCAGCTTCTGCGGAGTCCCATCCCAAAATCCTCCTGCCTCTGTATCAGTTCCCAATCACCCCCGTTTACTGATGAAATGCCTCTCTAAAGCGTCATGCTGGTTGTCCTGACTTCGGGGTTGGTTTTCTGAAGTCCCCAGTCAGGAAGTCAGTGTGCACTGGAATTTGTCTGACTGAGCCCGTTTGATTGGAGTGGCCAGTCAATCTGGGCAGGGCACTGCATCTGTCCCACTTGGGTTCCAAAAACTTGTCCCAGCCGCGGCCTCCTTCCCCAGTGTGCAGCACCAACACACACCCAGGCGAGGTATTCCTACCTTTTATTCTGGTTTGTGCAAAGGAGGCAGCAGGGTGGTAGCCCACAGAAGGCTGGCTCCCCAGTCATCAAAACTTTGCACCATTTGTAAATTCTAACAAAGGCACCAGCATTCATTGCTTACAGATTACATGACTTTTTCATTAATTAGTACTCAACACCCTGTTTGCTCATTATGTCTCTTGCTCCTCGTGCTAATCAGTCTGCAGGCACAGGTCTTCCCTCCGTCTGGCCCTGGGGTCTGTTTGGAGGAGGTGATCCTTGAGTTGGTGGTCGAGATCTCCCACTGCTGGAATTACCTTTCTCCCAGTTACTGCTCAGTCCTGACCTTACTCCTGGTGGCTCTCATCCAGACAGCCCATTCATCTTGGGATTGTCTTCCCTTTTCCTTAAAACAAACATTAGCCAAGCATGTAATGTTCACAATGCAATTGCTTAATCATAACTGTCTAGCTACATCTACTGATTGACAGCAACAAAAAAAAATTGCAAAGTTGGTTTCAGAACTTGAGGGGCTTGATACAAGATGTGCATATGCTTTTGTCTGAATTCTGAGGTCTGCAGCTGGCCTCCATCATGTGAACCGGTGCAAGGGTATGTGCAGATGGGGTGGGTGAGCTATGGTGGGTTACTGTGAGGAAATAAAACATGCTTGAGGCTCCGTATACTCAGCCTGGAGATGCTGGGAAGCAAACTGTCCCAGCTGACTGTAACAACAATGTAATACGTGCTCCTGACTATGCATACTTGGTCAGGGAAGGTGAGCCATCCTGGGTTACCACATTCATAACCTTCTCATAGGGTTATGGGGTTTTCTTGCTATTTCTTGGTTATATTCACATGTCACAGTTACTAGAAAAATCATCTTTGTGTGCTTCGTTGTCCCATGAAGTCTGTGTGAGAGCGACAAAATACCAAACTTAACTACATAGCCTCTTCACTTTTTCTGGTCTTTTTTGTTTCCTTGCCTCTCACATTTACATTCAACCTTTGAACACTGGGGGCAGAAAAACCCCAATAAACAAATGAAAAATAAGCAACCATGTGCTCACAATATTTTTGAGAAGAGACAGTTGTTTTCATTCATACTCAGTTTCTCCTTTCTCAGAGTCAAGCCTCAGTGAGGCCTTGGTAGGAGTAGGGAAGAGATTTTAGAAGGGATGTTGTAGCCCAGATGCTGTCACATGAGCATGGGTTTTCAGTAAGTAATTTTAGGCCAGTATAATACACAAGGAGGACAGTGTAGAGGTAGAATGAGAGAGGACCTGTGTGAAGCTGCAGATTGCTCAAAAGCTTTTAGTGAATGTTTCTGGACGATAATATTGTAATGAGGGAGCAGCTGGCATTTGTAGAATGCAAGCCTCTTCTTTCTGAGGGGTGGTCTGTGTGAGAGCACAAGGAGTGCTGTCATTTCATGCTTTGAGACTTGGAAGGATGCTGGTGCTGAGAGCCTCTCAGTTCCAGCTGAGTTCTTCAGAGCTACCTACAGCTCCCAGAGACAGTAATTTTCAGGAACACCTGCAAACATTCCTCTTTTTGAAAAAGAAAGCCCATTCTTTCTGTTTTAGAAGGTGTGTTGGGGTTTGTATGTTGGTGGATTTCAGTGGCAAAGATTGGCTTGCAGTAATACTGACAGTTTGACAATTAAAAGAGCAGTTTCTTTCCTAAAAACTTGGGACTTTTATGAGCTTCCAGTGGAGGTTTTTCTATTGTTTTTACTGCAAAAATTGTGATAAACTGTTTCCTCTAAAACTAGTTTTTCTGTAAATTTGTCTCATTTATTTCATTGCTTTATCTGTTTGCTTAAGAAAGGTGTTAAAGTGAAGGTAAGCTTTAGGATCTGTATTAATACTTCAATAGCCAGCTTTTAAGTGGAGGTTTCCAATTAGAGGCATGTGCTTTTGACTCCTGTTCATCCTCCTCTCTCATCCCCCCATATGTTGGTTCTTTAATTGCTTTCAGCTGCAGGTACTGATATGCATGAGATTCCATATTAACTTCATCCTGTTGACTAGTGATAGAGTGAGGACTACAGGAGCAAATCCTGACTATTCACCGTCACCTTCCAGTTGTATGTTCAGAAAAAAGCTCAGAGAACTCACTTGTTTCATTATTTCCTCAGGGATTGAAGTGAATCTGACCATTCTGCAATTCCCCAATGACCTTTTGGCCTTCCTCCCCAGGCTGGTGTAACATTTGTTTTTTCCCAGTCATTAGGGGCCTTCCTGATCTCCATGCTTTTTACATGCCTTTAGATGTGAGATAGAGAGGGCCTTGTCATGGCATTGCCCGTCTCTCAGTATCATTGGATTCAGCAGGTTTCATCCCATGGATTTCTAAGGCTCAAGTTCTGTTATACAATTTCTGACTAAATCATCGTCAGCTGATGGCCGTCCTTTGAACCTCCTTGAACCCTGCCTATAAGAACAGGAGGACTTTGCAGGTAAAAAACACAGGCAAAGAAGACATTGTGTACCTCTCTCTTATCTGTTCCTGGGTACACTAAATAACCTACTCCATTCAGTACCTATCCTGTGTTTTCAGTTGTCAGCCTTTTACTGTTCATGGAGCAGTAGAAACTCTTCTTGTTATCCTTCTGATGCTTGCAGGTCTTACTTGCAGCTGAGCTTTGCCTTTCCTAATGCCATTCTTGCATGCCCAGGCAATGTTTCTAAACTCCTCCTTTGCAGCCTAACGTTGCTTTCACCTCTTGTATACTGCCTTTTAGCAGCAGAGTTCCACCATGAGTTCTTTGGCTGATACATGAACTTGATTTCCTGAGTATTGGGCCAGACTGTTCCTGTGCTTGGAGAATGTCCTTTGACCTCCTTGCTTTCTTGTGGTCCTTTACCCATCATTGCAGCTTTCAGTGGGGTCATACCTCCCAATCCCCAAATCTGCTTTCCAAAAGTCCATGGTCTGTACTCTACTGCTCACCTTTCTCTCTGCCCCCGGGGTTTAGAATTCCCCTATGTCATAGTCATTACCACTGAGGCTGCCAGTGATTTTTATATCTTTAATTGGTACTTCCCAGCTAGTGAATCGCAGATGTACTTAGCTGTACACCAGCCCAGGTTAGCCTGTCCAGTACCAATCTTAAGGAGATATTCTTTATAGAAATTCTATTCTATTCTTTTTACTGTGTGTTCCCACCTGCTCTGTTGATTTTTCAAGGAGATGTCAAGGAGATTAAGATCATTCACAAGAACCAAGACTGTGATCAAGAGCAATCCTCAAGTTGTTTAGGGTGCTCCTTCTATGTGGGAGGTCTGTAAAAAAGTCTTTTGTCATGATGCCACATTTCCTGACATCTTTTCTCATGTGGATCCACAAACCCTCACCCACCTGTTCTCCCCTGAAAGAGCTCCATATATCCAAACTAGTCTTTTGCATAAAGACACCCTTCACCTTCCCTGTATTCATTTCCTGAAGAGCATCTATTGGTCCATCACAGCTCTGTCATTCCCGCCACATCTCAGTTATTCCAGTCACGTTGTGTCGTGACTGGATGCAGAGCTCTTACTTCTCCTCCTGTGTGTTTTCAGACTGGATATGTTGCATGTACATTTCAGACAGGTGCCCCCTTCAGCCTGTAATGTTGGTCCTGAAGTGCCTCTTGTTCTTGTCACTCAGGGTCCTTTATTTTTTCTACTACTGCTCCCCAGTTCTTTACTTATCTGTGAGTCTCCCTTTCCAGCTGGAGATGTTGAGTTTGAAAGTAACATAGATGGTGAAAATTGATGTATTGCCTTGGCTAATGCTGCTGTGTAGAGAAGTGGAAAGCATAATATCCATTCATGTTGGAACCCTGAGTTCTGAGAATTTCAGTGGTGACAGACAGTGATCCTCAGAAGCACACTGCATTTGACGTGAGGCCTTGGGAAAGGCTTCCTAAATTGTGTGATAACACTAAGGTTGTTGCTGTGTTAATTAAAAGTTAAATCAATGGGCGGTATATGTAGAGATGTAGAAAAATTAGGTTTATGGGATATATGTAGCATTCACAATGACTATCTTGTGCCCATGGCAATCACTGGTACCTCCCTTGCCAAAATCTTGTGTGTTGGTTTGTGGGGTTTTGGGTCATTCAATGATTTTTTTTTTTTTTTTTAAGACTGTTCAAGAAAAGGAAGACAGGAAAAGGAAGAGAGTTTGGTTACCAACTTCAAATCTTAAGATAGAATTAACAGTTTCATGAAGTGTGTTAAAGGCTGTTCTTATTACTAGGGTTGTGTTAAAAATTGCTGCTTATACTATAAGCTCTTCCGTGGCAGAATTTATTACTTTGCACTGAAAACATACTGCAGACAATAGATTTTGGCACTCCTGGGCAGAGCGCAAGGAAATGCTACTCTTTGGTTTCTTTGTTTCTTTTTTATTTAAAAACATAATTTTATTTTGGTTTGAAAGACCCTGAGTAGTAGAGGTTTTATGGATTTGGCTGGTGTTTGTAGCTCCTGCAGCTATATTCTGTTTGTATACAAATTTCTGGGTAATTAATAGTGTGATCTAATTTGTTTCCATTACATGTACGCAGTGTTAAAATTGTACTTGAATGTTTAATGTTAACTAACAGTAAAGCTTATGTCAAGAATGTATCAGGGGTTTTTTTTATACCCATTTGAATACATTTTATTGCTTCCCTACGAACACAGAAACAGACCATGCACACACACAGTCTGCTGTAGCTGGAAAAACAGAGCTATGACTTCGGCAACCTCAGTTTGCCTGTGAGCCCTCTCAACTGATTGCAGTGAGACTGATAGTGTAGCTTAGCCTTCCTGGGCTGCATCTCCTGCCATCTGATTGTTTTTAATGATTGGTTTTTTTCTGATTGTTTTTAATTCTTTTCAGTTCTTGCTGCAGACACTGTGCAGTGACACAGTGATTCGAGCAGGTGATTAAAAGGAAGTCTCTGTGAATTACTTTGCAAGAGGGTGTTTTTGAGAGAAGCCTATTCAGCAGATGTTTACTGTGTAATGATAGGTAGTTCTGCATCAAGTTCTAGTTTTTTTTGCTAGCTTCTACAGTTTTGGAGAAGTGCAGGTGAACCTTTTGTACTCATAAGTGGCCTTCAGAGTGTAGGTTGTTGAGAGAAAGCTGGAGTAGGACTATAAACAATACTTTGTTTTGTAGTGAGTTGTGGGGGTGTTGTATGACAGAGTTCAGCTAGAATGAGTTTACTGATGTGATCAGGAAACCAAGGTTACAGCACTGAGGCAGTTTATATTGGCAAAAGTGTATTCTGCTGGGAAAAACTGTCTCAGTCTCATATACAAAAATTCTCTTTAGCCTAGGTTTGCTTTTAAAAAGAAGTAGAGTATATTATTTTTTTTAAACTATGTTCATGTTTATGTGTGTTGCATTGGCCTTTTAAAGCTGATGGTAAAGTAATAAAGTTAAAATTTGTGTGCCACTGTGCACTGTGTCAAGGCAACTCTCAGATTTTACAAGCTATTGAACAGGCAGGTATAGTTACACACACACACATTTAAAGAAAGAAAAAAATGAGCTCCCAGTAGATCATTTAGGATTTTAGTTCACTTGTTTGGTAGCTGAAGGCACTTTGCTCTCAGCCTAACATCTGATAAGCCTGTTGAGTACAGACTACACTACTCCTAGTTTTACTGGGTTTTAGTTATCTTGTAATGCCAGGTGGAACAGCACTGGGACAGGTTCATAAGCAAACTCTGTGCATTGCATGTTTTTGTGAATGAAGCATTTGAGGCTTCTTGATTTTCTGTTCCTTTATTTTTCCTAAATATAATGAAGTTACAAGACTGTTTTAATTAGATCAAAGGACAGTTCTGCACTGGGAAACTTTGGTTAGTCAATTTCTCTAGGTTATAGACTTAAAGTAGATGCAGTCTTTAGGACAGAGAGAAAAAATTTCTTTATATCCATCGTACTTGTGATGCTTAAAAAATGAGCAATCATTCAAGTTATTCTTCTCATGCTACTCCTCTGTTTATAGTGGAAGGAGCAAGGGGAAGTACTTCTGTTCATAGCAGAGTTGCACTGTGGCAACTTTAGTCAAAGTTGCTCCGGATGAGACAATCCCATTTACAATTGAGCTTGGTAATGTTATGCCAGCTTTTCAGGTGATGCCTCTCTTGGTCAGTTGGTGACTGCTGAGCACGGAGTTAAATGATGTCTGAGAAGGCTATGGATGCGCAGAGAGGAGTATTTCTACTGTTGTGTCAGGAGTCACTAAGCAGATCTGTTGGAGACCGATCAAGGAAGCTAGCTAGCTGCAAGATTCTTGTGTACATTCTTGGTCACAGATCTCTCTCCTCATTGTATACCACCCAGGCTGCTTGTGCTTATGGCTGTTGGAGTTACGAAGTAGCAAAGAAAGGCTCAGCACGTGTGTGGTGCCTGGGCATGAATACACAAACTGCTGCATAGACAAGCTTACAGGAGAGGAGGCTGGTAATTGGAAGGCCTCTCAAATGCAGGTATCTATGGGTTAAATATTGGATGCAGTTAACAGTTCAAACATTTTTACAGGACCATTTTTAATAATCATCCTGTAGGTTTTTAAAAATAAGTTATATTGTGGTTTCATAATTGTTCCATTCAGAGGTCTTTTGTTTATCTGGTAGTGCTTCCATCAACCACCCAACCCCAGTAACAAATTAGCAAGTTGCTTTACGTTTCAGTCTACTTAGATTTTGCAACTTCATACCTTGAAAACAAATGCTGTTGTAAGTCAAAATAGGATGTCCCTTACTTTGTTGTTGGTTTTACTTAGCATATGTTTACGCTAGCGTGCCTTACATCTTGCTTCTTTTGCATTCATAAAGGCTGTGCATGCTTTGTGTTCACCTTTAACCTGGGGAAAAAAGCCTGAAGCACAACCCATAGGCCACCACAAAAATGCCTTCACAGGGAAACTGGGTAAGGTTGGTTTTAATTAATTTAAATTGCCAGTTAGGGTACTATTTTGATTTATGGTTTTCAGTTTAACTTTGGAGCATTCATATAGAGAAACTTTGAATCTTACTAGTCAATAAGTCTATTTCCTATTGAACATAACATTTGAACTCTTATTTGCTAAATTTTGTGAGGAAAGAAGGTAGCTTACAGGCACATTTAAAGAATTATATAGCTGCACATTTTATTGGCTTCTTATGTTCTGTGTTTTAGTCTTTTGAAAAATTGCATGGTTTACTTTGTTTTCTTTGATAAGATCAGTTTTTATTTCTTAATTCATGATGGGCTTCTACCGAATAGAAATATAAATTAAATTAGACAACAAGCTTGTTAAAACAGTCTTGAAAGGCAGGTGTGTTTTGTCAGTATGCTGAGAATAAAGCAGCTTTGAGAAATCAGGAAAATGGAAACAAAATTATTTGTGGCAAATGCAGATTTTAGCCTTTTTTTCTTGATATGTAGTATTTGTAGAACTAGTGATTTAGTATTCACTTGCACTTTGCCTTCTTTTTCCAATATGTAAAACTTAGACTGTTTTCTCCTACAATTTGTAATAAATTTCCTAACTTTGAATGAGCAAGGTATTAAACTCTTTACAATGGAAAGAGGAACAAAAGACATCAGCTTTTGAAAGAACAACCTCAACATGTCTGACTTCATTTGGTTGGCCAAGAACTTCCTTCAGAGGCTTGACTGATTCAAAAAGTTCAGGACTAGTGTTCACTGTCTGAAATATTCTATTACTTTTTGGTTTTTGTTCTAGACAACTTAGGTTTCCATTTCAAGTACATTTGAAAATAGCTTTGATTAAGTGTAAATACAGTGTCTTAATTTAAACTTAAGTATTTTTACCTGCTAGTTTCTGGTGTTCAAAGCCTCTTCTTTGGATCAGGGATTGTAAGCAAGGTTGTCCATACAATTTTTATATTGGTCCATCATGATTTTTCTTGGACAATGTGTTACTATGGCATTTCATTATTCTGCATTTTTTTTGTCCTTTGTTATGAAAGGGTTTGGAATAGAAATGCTCTCTGGAGAACTACTCAGTACTCTTATCTTTTAAAATACTGACAAGTTGAATGTACAGTCCAAAAAATGGGGCTGTATGGCTGTTTGAGTCTCAGCAGACTTCCTGATGGAAGAATCTTTCTGTATGTGTATTCTGTATGCTGTGAAGTAATGAGAAACTGTCATTATGTTGCATATTTTACAGAACCAAAGGGAGCTAAACTTCACCCTTGGTATTACCTATCCCATTAGTTTTGATGTTGGTAGTGTTAGGCCATTTGATTCCAAATTTTTAACATAGACATATGGGTGCAATCCAGCTAGTGTTGCTTAAATAGATACTTGACAGAAGGGTAAATTACCTTTCTGATGGATATTACCTGCAGTGATTTCAGAACAGGATGTTAGAGCTAATTTTGTTAATGTGCTCTTTAAAAAAAAATTTCTTTTTTGTTGAGAACCTTAGATGAGTTTTGGAAAATGTAAGGATTATTAGAAGGGAAAAACTAAATGAAGTTTAAATTTGTTATGAAAAGTAGAGGACTGAGAATAGTTGGACAAATTCATGGGGGATGGATCCATCACTCTTCACTTGTCAACACCATCCACATACAACCTGAAGATCCAGGGTCCCACAACTATTGTTTGTTGTAGCAGATAGGCTGTGCCAAAAGAAGGAGAAATGCAGTGCTATCTTCTGTGCTCACTCCAGGCTGAATTGCTATTGACCAGTACTGCAACAAGATTATCTATGTGTTCTGAAGTATCAAAGCTTCCAGAGTTCCTTTATTAGAGTTATTAATGTCTAACAAAGGTAAAATAAATGTAAACACTTTCTCCTGTTTACAAACTTAACTCATTCCATGGCTGACGGGTTTCTAATCTGGGTGTTGGATATGTATCAGAAGAGTGCTTCTGTTAACCTTTAATGATCTTGCTAAGACTTGGTAGCCTGTGGAATATGGATAGACCAATTTCTGTTTTTAAAAGGGAAAAGACAACAGTGTGCAAAAATGATGACTGACACAACCATACTGAAAAGTTGCCCTATTTGCAATACTCAATAGGGCAGTGTGGGTGTTCTCACACTGAAAAAGAAGCATATTTAACCCTGGAAGGTTTTCACCTCTATCATAGGGCATGTGGTTGTTTTCAGAAGAGTTTTTCTGTCTGTTGTTGTTGCTGGAGAAACTAAGGGATTTTTCCTGTGTTAGATTTGGGAAGACTTTAGAAGATCTATTCTGCAATCTCCAGGGTCCAGGACAGAGAGAAATGCATTTTGAGTCAGAAAGTTAACTGTATCCTGGAAGTGATCCTGCTCTTATGAGACCCCAGTGGGAGTACTGCGCCCAGGTCTGGGGACCTCAGTACACAGAAGGCATGGACCTGTTGAAACGCATCCAGAGGAGGGCCACAAAAATGGTCAGAGGGCTGAAGCACCCCCCCTTTGAGGAGAGGCTGAGAGTTGGGGCTGTTCAGTCTGGAGAAGAGAAGCCTCTGGAAAGACCTTATTGTGACCTTTCAAAAGGAGATTTAAAAGACGGACAGAGACTTACTGTCAAAGCTTGTAGTGACAGGACAGGGAGCAAAGGTTTTAAATTAAAAAAAATTTCTAGTTACCTAATACGCTGTTCAGATTTGAAACTTGGCAGAGGCTTGGTCTCTTGTGCCAGGCTTCTGATTTACCCTCCTTATGGATATCCTTTTAAATTAAAGAACCTTTAAAACTCAAAATCATCAGGAAAGAAACCAGATTTCTGAAATGCTGGAAACTGAAAGCAACAAACCTGATGCTTTCTGCATACCTGATTGCTGGCTGAATTACTTGTAGTTTTAACTGAGTTATGCCTGTAATAACTGTCTCTCATATTTGCACCAGATCTAAAACTGGGGACTTTATGTAACCGTTGATATCCTTCATCAGGATAGTGTAGAAGAAAAAGGTTTTGAAAATTGGACAAGAGCAAGTGACAGGGACTGGGAGCTGTGGAGATGCCTAGGCATCTTAGGAAAGGAATACCAAGATCGGACAAAGTATGCGATAGTACATCTTGATTTTAAAAGCCAGAGTACAAAAAAAGGAGTTGTAAAGAATTCTCCATGAGAGAATCAGCACAGAATTGTTATTCTATAAAGCTTAACGTAATTTACTTACTGAATGTTACTCCAAAAACTTGGAACCTGCTTTTTCAGAGAAACATTCAGCTGTGTAGATGTCAAATTTTCTTCTTATTTTCTCAGAAGCTTTGTCTTCTTGATGATAATGATACTGGCTGCTTGTGATGAACCAAGTTGAGGTTCCTTGGAATGTTTCTCTCTTTGTGAAAGCCTTGTCAGTTTGAGACAGGATATATCCAGAAAGGGAGGAAAACTCTGATATTGTGGAATTGAAATCTCTATTATCTTTTACTACAAGCAGCATTGGGTTAAAGGAGTTGTTCTGTCAATCTTTTGCTCTTTTCCTCCAAAGTAACTTCCGTGTTACCATCATAGCTTGGCTTGTTCAGGGGACAGAAATATTGCTAAACATTTTGTATGATTTTTTTGAGAAGTTGGTGTGGTGTCTCTGGCTGCTGACGGCCTTAAGCTCTGTACATATGAGAAAAAGACATAAAATTGATTGTTAACATGGTTTTCTTTGAAACAAGACTGGGACAAGTGCCTACTAATTGGAACAAAACCAAAAAAAGACAGGAAGAGAGAATGTTATTTCATGGCCTGTCAAATATAAATTAACTTTTTCATTTTGTTGGGGCAAGTCACTCCTTATGGATTATTAATGTAGGTTGCAGTTGTAAGCACTTAATCGGCCACACGTAGGTGAGGGATGTGGAGAATTCATACACAGTAATAGAGCACTACCTAACTCCCACTTCTCTGGTTTCTCTCTTAGACCAGTTTTGATTGTGTTCGGGTTTTTGCATTTTACCAAGTAAGTTATCTTTAGAGAGAGCTTGGGCTCTCATTTCAAACAACTTCCTAGAGATCGCTTGATCATGCACCTTTAACCATGTTTTCAGAATTGATTCTGTTTCAAACAGATATTTGCAAGGTCAGTTCCTAAGTAGGAAATACCTCTTTATTACCCTTTGCTTTATGGTTAGATTGAGTATGCAGTGAAAATAAAAGACAAAAGAATAAATAATTGAGGTGCATTTAAAACTTTGTTTCCAGGATTTCACTGACATTGGACTGGATTGCTCTTTCCTGTCTGTGTCAAAGACTACAAGAATTGGGACCAATTTTACCATTGAAGCATTCTCTTCTCCAGGCTAGGCTGGATGGGAGCTTTAAGGCTTTAATTAGAAGAATCCAATCAAAACCAAAAACCCTAACCAAAAAAATACCCCAGCCTTTGTGCAAATTAATGTTACATTTGATGAGTGATACCAAAAAGAAACAGGCAGGGGACAACAAGCTAAGGTCTAGAGTTAAAGTTGTGTTTCTATGCCTGTTTGGGGTTTTTTTGTGGTAATGATGGTTGGTTTATGTTGGTAACAATAAATGTAAGCCATGAGAAGCCCTTTATTCATTGCAGACAGAAAGTTTGTATAAGCAGTCTGATGTTTTTGAGACTAAATGAGATTCTCAAGAGAAGATTAATTTGAAGAAAATCAGTTTGATAATCTAGTTACAAATAGAGAAGAACAAACGGCTTGAAATTTTAGGTAGCTTTTGAAAAATAACTTACATTCAGGAGGCTCAGAAATTCAAGACAACTGAATCTTCAAAACCAGTAATTCAAATTCCTATAAAGATGGAAACAGTGTAGAGGATATCTGTGTGATCTTATCTGCTCATACCAGGCTTTTAATGTAGTTGTGCTTGGTATTTGCATCTCTTGCTTCAGCTCCCACACAGTGGTTGATGAAAACTGAATTCCAGGACAAGATTAAAAGATTTTATCTTTTTAAAATGCTTTGTGGCTTGCCAGTTTTATTCTTTGTTCTAGGATTGATTTACTTTCAGCAAAAGTCAGCCTTGAGTTATTGAAATACCTGTTTTCTCTCCTTTTCTAGCAGTTGCATATGCTTTATAGTAACTGTGTTTGGATGCCTTTTGGGCTTATGGTACTGCTGTTAGCCTCCTCTTGAAAGATGATAAGAACAGGCAAAAAGTTTCCTTCTTTCTAAGTAGATACTGAACTTCCTGGATAAGAGGCTCCTTATGAAAAGGCACTGTTATATTTTGGCCCTTGGGTAGTATTTTCTCTGGTGAGCTTTACCTCACTCTTCGTCTGTATAAATGAATGTTACTATGTTCTCTCTGGAATGGCATTAAATGTGCATATGAAGGTTGCGAGCATCCTTCACTAGGCTACACTTGCACAGAAGCAATCCTGATGAAACAACCTTCAGGGAACAGCAAGGAAACTGTGACTAACTACTAAGCACTACCACAGGGACTAGACACCACAAACTGGAGATGCTGTTCAGAGTTTCTTAGCAATAGTGTCCTTCTCTTGCAGAATTTTAATGCAGAAAGGGAGTCTCCTTTTAGCTTGTTAATAAACTATGAATTATTTTTGTTACATATCAGAGATAACTCCAGTGTAGGAGCTGTGAATCTTACTGTACACAGGGGAGGATAGAATGGAAAATAAAACATTACTTGTCTTTAATCTCTGTGTTTTAAAGCATGAAGCTTTGTGTCTCAAGTATTCTTTGTTAGGTGGGTCTTGTAAGAGTCCTGTAGTACAGCAGTTAAGAGGAAGTATGTTTTTGTGCTTTAGCTGCAGAGGTCATGTGTTTCAAGATGCAATTTAAGTTTATGTTAATTCTTCAGAAAATCACCTCAGAATTATTTGGTTATGAGAGAAGATCTAAAGAGAATGACTGCTTAGAGGGGAAGGAGCTAGTGATTGTGTCGTTCACTTGGTTCAAGTACCCGACTGCCACTTCCATGGGAGTAATCTCTTCTAAACCTGTACATCTTGTCTGCAGCAGCATGGAAATTATTTGCAGAGTGTACAGGTAGATCACCCCTTAAGAAACAGGAACGTGTTGTGGGAATGTCAGTTTTTGGAAAATTGTTTCCTCACACAAAGGTTGGCTTATATATTAGGTGTTATTTCTGTATGTCCTTAGAGCAGTTGAGATGATTGAGATAAATGTATCTATAATCAATAATCCCACAGGCACTTTTGGCTTTCTTTTGGACATACCCTTTTTAAAAGGGTAAAAGGAAGGGCCTTGGGAATTACTGACCAGTCAGCCTCACCTCTGTGCCCAGCAAGATCATGGAACAGATCCTACTGGTAGCTATTTCAAATCATAAGGAAGCCATGGAGATGCCTAGAGAGAGCCAGCAGCACTTTGCCAAGGGCAAATTGTGCCTGACTAATCTCACAGCCTTCTGTGTTGGAGTGACTGCATCAGTGGACAAGGGAAGAGCTACAGATACCTCCCTAGACTTCTGTAAAGCCTTTAACATGGTCCCGCACAGCATTCTTGTTGCTGAATTGAATAGAGAAGGATCTGATGAATGTACTGTTTGATGGATAAGACATTGGCTGGCTGGCCATGTCCAAAGAGTTCAGCATCCATGTGAAAACTAGTAACAGCTGGTGTCTCTTAGGGGTCTCTACTGGGACAAATACATTTTGATACCTTAATCAATGGCATAAAAGAATTGAGCAGAACCTCAGCAAGTTTGTGGATGACACCATGCTGAGTGGTGCAGTTGATAGGCTTGATGAAGGGGTTGCCATCCATCACTAGATGGCATTGAGCGGACCCACATGAACCTCATGGCTTTTACAGGGCAAGGTCCTGCCCCCTGGCACAGTGCAATTCCCCATTTCCATAGAGACTGGTGGATGAATTGACTGAATGCAGTCCTGTGAAGAAAGATTTTGGGTGTACTTGTGGATGAACATTCACATGAGCCAGCAGTGTGTATTTACAGCTCACAACCATGTCCTCAGCTTTCTAAAGAGAAGCATGGCCAGCAGGTCGAGAGAGGTGATTCTGCTCCTTCTACTGCACTCAACTGTTGAGACCCCCATCTACAGTACTGCATCCAGCTCTGGGGTCTTTGTGGTTTTAGGGTAGATTTAGGAATATAAGGAAGAAAGTTTTAACAATGAGGTTGGAGAAACACTGGAGCTGGTTGCCCTCATGTGGATATTGTGGAGAAGTTGTAGAAGTTCCATCACAGAAAGTATTAAAGGTGAGATTGAACAGTGTTTTGCACAACCTGATCTAATGATTGGTAGACTAGATGGTATTTAAAGGTTCCTTAAAATCCAAGTGGTTCTATGATTCTCTGAAATTAGCTTGTACCCTATTGAATGAGCAGTGAATTTTCCCAGAGGACTTGAACAGTCATCTGATGCGGGTTTTTTGGTTGCAAAGTTCTTCAATGATCTCCTGGTCCTGATTTATTGTCAATTTTCCATGTTTGACACTTGCATGAGACAGCCAGAAACAGTGTGATTTTTATGAACTCAGTTCATCAGAACTAGGAGGATATAAAGGTAACAGAGTGGGAATGGTCTAAATAGCTTATATGACAAAAATAGTGTTTTTACCTTACTTGTTTAGGTAGTTCATTTTCTCCGATTGTGACTTACTACTAGGAACCAGACTTAACACCCTGCTAACATTTTGTTGATGCTTGGCTGTGTAGTCTCTTCAGTCACAGTTCACATCTTGACATTTTGAGTGTTAAGAGCACCAGTAAAATACTGGTACTGTGTTTATGGGTGTAGTAGTATTTCTGCATTAAGCTGATTTCCTGAAGGTTTATTCATGCTGTAAATATGTTCACTGGATAATTTCTTGCTGAACAGCTCCTTGAATAAACAGGAAAAACTGATCCCCAGAGCAAAGCAAATAGCTGTCAATAAGCCTACGGCAAACATTCCTTCCTTTTGTATGTGCACTGTAAAGATATGAAAACACAAATTTTAGAATACTTCATGGTTATTGAGTCTTTGGTTATTCAGTGATGCCGCATTGTTAGTTGAGGAAAAAATCTTCCAATGTTGTACTTGATACATGACTTGAGCTGCGAAACTGTAGGGTATGTGGGGAATCATGTTGCTGATGAGTTGAATCCTTCAGACACTTTATAGTGCGGAAGTGACTCACATTTTTTAGCAGGTATGTGCTTAGCTTAAAAATATGCAAGTCTTTTCAGAATTTGGACCTTGCAAGGTGACCTTAGGTGGCTGCCAAAGCAGTGGCCTCTTTCCTTGTCCCAGACTGCTGTGGAGGGGGTGAAACCATATGGTTGACTCTGTGGGTTACCAGTCCATCTGAAGTGTAGTTGTTCTCATTCATCACTAAAAAACATGTAGCTGCTAAAGTTAGTGCAGAAAGCAGAAGGCAACAGCTAGGCCACGGTACTTTGTCGTATGAGGTGAGGGGGCCATTATTATAAGCTTGTTTGCAAGCACAGTGTTAAAATATTTGACAATATGTTCCCATCTCCATTAGGTAGGTTTATTGGCTGTCTCTTATGTGACAGTCTGGACATATAGCAATGTTAGGGTCTGGGGTCTTCTTGCTCTGCATTGATTAATTGTTTCTTACCAAGTGGCTGCCATGTGGTCATCTTCACACCATCTTAGGCTGGTTTTGGTGGGAATTTCTGTTGGTTTTATAGTCCCTGTTGAAATATGGTTCTTACAGTTCATAAACCACAATCTATGGGCTGTCTACTCTAGCTATTTATTTTAAAGTAATATTTAAGTTGCTAGGTTTGTCTGTCCTATTATTGATGTTCAGATTGTTAGCTCCAGGTTTCACAATAATACTCCTTTGACTTACACAGCATAGCCTTATAGTTCAGGTAAAGTTCAGCTTGCATCCTAACAATTCAAGTTACTGTTGTCTACTTTCAAATAATATAAACTTCTCAACACAAAGGTAAAGAGCTTATAGGTGGGGTTATATTCAGATGGCTGCTGTGAAGGCCATTTTGTGAACAGTTCCTGGAGTAAGCTGTCCAGTTTGTACCTGTAAATTTAAATAAGATGTTCCTTGAAGCAGAAGTATGTAGTCTCGTAGAGACACAGCAGAAACCTCGGGTAAAAAGATCTTTATTCAGTACTGATTTATAGATGAGCTCTGTTTATGAAACTGAGGCCTGCCTCATATTTGGGCTTTTTGCTATATTAAAGTCAGTGTGTCTGTTCCTTTTTTAAGCTCTGGTATTGTTAAAATATGTCAGACTTCAAGGTTTTAAAATACAAAGTCTTCCTTTTGGGTTCCTCTCCTTTTCTCCTAAAATGTCTTGAGAGGTGTCATTCAGTCAGAAGTTTGACTGGAAGATACAGTTAGCTTATATGAACATAACATGAGCCCAGATTTCATTTTGAACTCTCAGTTGTTTCATTTTTATCCCATTTCTTGCTGGTTAGTAAGCACGCTGTGTGCTTCTCTGATAGCTGCAGAAAAAGGAAAAGCTGAGGGAGCTTTCCTTGCAGCATGTACCATGCTTCCTGATGCTTACTGTATATAAGTTCTCACTGGGTATGTGGAATTGTGGACAGCATTCCTTGGCTGAGCATTGCGGTGGGGAAAAGGGGCTGGCAGGTTTACCAGTCAGGCTGACTGGGTGTGGAAGGGAACACCAGAACTCAGAAAACACCAGCAAACCTATGCTGTTTGCAATTTGACAAGAGCAAGGATTTCTTGACAAGTAGGGGAAGCAGGAGGAAAAGAAGGAGAGAAGTTCAGGAGGCATTTTACCTTTTTTTTCTTCTCTAGTGACTTTAGGCTGCTTCCTGGCTAGAATGTGTTCCAGAGTTTTATCTCAGCATCTTAGATAGGTGTACTCCATTTAAGCTCAGGAATTGCTTAAAATTATCAATGGAGTGCCCCATACCATGCAACTGAAAAATACTGGCTCTTCCTAGAGTGTAATACATTCTTCCAAAAAACCTAAGTTAAAGTGGATGCAAATCTATAGGAAACCAGTGGAATTTCAATTTGTTGGAGTTCATAAAAAAAGGAGTGGAAGAAAGAAGAATGGCAATCCTGGCATACATTGTATGCAGCTAGCATACAATGTAACATGTTTCTTCTTTGTGGTCAGATTTGCAAGCATTATAATGTAGTCAATTTGCAGCCTTGCTCTTACTTGACCAGCCTGAGTAGCTGTATCTTTTGTTGAGCTCACCTCTAACTTTCTGTTGTAACAGCAAAGTATTCTGTTTACCCATTAAGTAACTTCTTCATTGCAGTTTGAAAGGCTCTTGAATTAGAAGGGGCATCTAAAAATCTAAATAATGTGTTGCAGGTAGAGGGACATTGTTGACTAGCACATGATAATAATCTGCAGTTGTGGTTTGCATTGTTTTGTTGGAACTTGAGGCTCCTAGATCACAGATAATTTAACCTCCCTTTCTTGTATATTTTCAAGTAGACTAGCCATCCATGGCTGTATCTCACCAGAGTGTATATATATACACTCCGTTAACTCACAGGTTTTTTAAAGGGAGCAGTTAATTAAGAGTCTAAACTTGATCCAATTCAGACTTTGTTTCCGTGCATTTCCTACTTTGCAAACTCTAGTCTGCAAATCAAACACTTAGCCCAGAACTTATCTGATTCATGCAAGTTAGTAAAACTCAACAGCTTCACTCTAGATAAAGTAGGTTTAATAGTACAGGTGTCATGCACAAATGATTTCCTAATGAGACTGGTGCTGGAGAGGGCAGTCAGTGAATATATTAATCAGTATCATTCATTTAAGCAATGAGATATTTCCATTAGCTCTGAAATTACTGAATTAAAAGGTTTGAATTCACACCTCTTTTTCCCTTGGACTAGCATTGTGTGTGTTTGGATGGTTTAAATTGGCAAGCATGAAACAGGCCATTCAAACATGATACTGATTCTCTTTTTATTACAATGCACAAGTTAGACAGAACCCATGAAATAAGACTCTTTTTGCTCTTCAGTTTTGATGTGTGGGTTTAGAAGAAAAACAATCCCTTTCCTGTGGTAGCTGGGGAGCGCAGAACTCCTTGTTTCTTGCCTGTTCCAAAAGAACTGATGTTTCTCCTGGAGTGCAACTTGTAATACTAAGCTGGGTATCTCACTCTATTTGAAGAAGGGTGTGCAAAAGAATATAACTGTGATATATGTATATATATATATATATATATACACACACACACATATATATAGTGCATCAATTGAAGGGCGTTGCTCTCTACCCTGACTGATACCGCTAATGGTGAAGGGATGTCTTATCTGATGTTTCATGGATGCCTGTTGTCTGTTGGTGGTGTCTCAGCATAAATTGAGGCTACTGTTTTGTCACCTAGGTATTAGAAGCTGTGAGTCTGAGAAAACAACTGTTATAAGTGCCCTGTTAGTTGCACAGCATGGAGATTGTTTTGGATTGTGGGAGACAATGGAGATCGTTTTGGATTGTGGGAGAGAGGATGGGATGTTGCTTGAGAAAATGATGGGCATTAGACCTCATAGTTGCATCTCCTGAACACAGTAGCAAGGAAGTGTGTTTGGAAGGTGCTGTGGGCAGTGGCCCTCATGCCACATTCTGTCCCTTACGTAGGAGTCTTTATGGCATTTTCTCCACTCTCAGTCAGCTTCGCAGAGATAATTCTTCAGTCAGAATTAAAAAGTTGATTGTAGTAGCCCTAGGATCTGCTAGCCCTGGAGTGCAGTTAGTCTTGAGTTGGTCTGAAATGCCCTGTAAATTTGGGGATATGAAGGTAGTTTAACTGAGTTGGTACCTACTCCCTGCAGTCAGTGCAATGCAAATTGGCTTTTGTTCCTTTCTGTTCCTTTCTGTCCTCTGGCATCTTTAACGGTTAAACAACAATTGAAAAGCCTTTGACGCAGACTAGAGAGCTGCTGAGGTCATCTTTTGAGATTCTGACTCTGATCTTCCTTGCAGGTGGGTGAAAGGTGATTAATCTGTCAGAAAGAAAATGCTGTAAAAACACAAAAACTCAGTTACTAAAAACTGCTTTTATATTTTATGTGTATATATATAAAAAATATTTTAAAGATCAGGAAAGTCCTACAGGATTTCCTGACTATGTAACTCAACATTATAGTTTGCATTGTTGTGAAGTAGAGCCTTTAGCTGGTAGTCCTCTGTGTCCGTGTCTTCAGATCTGTTACTTCTGGTGGCCCCATTCAAGGGACTGCATTATCAGTGCTGTCTTTGAAGTAAATCCTTTTCCAAAGGCAGCTTTTGGTGAGGCTGCTGGTGAGGTCAGCCAGCTCACTGCTGCAAAACAGCCAGGATGTCAGTAAAGCCTTCACTTCTCGTAGTTAGGGATTGTGTCTTATATCTTGCTATTTTACTGTAGGGTATTAGGTGACTGAAAATGAAACAAATATGTCATAAAGGCCATGAATGATCCTGTTAAGGGAAAAAAAAAGAATTGAAAGGACGACATTGCCATTGCCATATTCTCTGCTAATTGCATTTGGTTGTCTGCGCAACAGTTGAGTATGACTGAAACATGGAGATAAAACCCAAGCTAGATTTTTTTTCTTGGTAATGTGGATATTGTTAGAATTGAAGCTATGGCATCATGAAAAGTGATGAGCTGCCCAGGTGTCTTTTGTTGCATTTACTAACTGGAAGCCTTGGTATTGGAGCTGTGTTGCTACTGCTGGTATCGGTTGTTATAGTTAGAAAAAAGTCAGCTTATCATTGTGACTGTGTATGTGATCACTGTTACTGAAAAGCCTATCTGTAAAGCATATAATGTAGCCTGTAATGCAAGGTCCACATTTATGAGTTTTAATTTGTTCGGGAATATGTCTTAGGTGATGTTAGGGTTAGAGGTATGCTCTGCACCACCTCTGGAAATTCCTTTCATCATCCAGATGCCTGAAACAAGTTTATATGTATTAGTTATAATTTAGCAGAACTTAACTATTTTCATTTGTTGCCTATTTTCTTATCTTAGACTAATTCAAGAGGTTGTCTTTTACTTCAATTCTGCCTCTGGTTAATGGGCAGAAAGATATCAAGCCTTTTCTTTAGCACTGTGTTCTCCTGGGTCTTATAGCTTGCTTTTGAGCTTGAATTGATTCCAATTTCAAGAAAACCTGTGGAGTGTTTCTAGTGAAACACTTGTGGCTTGTGTAAGTCTAAATCAAGTGGGAAGGGGGCACTGCATATTTTGAACAGTGTAAAACTGGTTCTCTTTTTCCTTTTTCACCTTGAAACTTCAACTGTATAGTGATTTCTTCTTTGCCTTCCCTTCCTACAAAAAATACATAGTATGATCATGCTCTACTGTGTTCAAGCCAGTACAATGACTCCTATGGCAAAATAGTATTTTTTCTGAAGTGATAAGACAGAAAGAAGATTTGTAAACTATTTTCATATATTCCTTGGACAGAAGTCTCAGGACTGGGGTAAGCCTTTGTAGGGGCGTACTGTTCGTTTTATTCCTAGGCATAAAGTAACTTGCATAGAGACATGAAGCAGGCAGATATTTCATCACAAGAAAACTGGACATAATTAAAACTTTGACCTTGAAATGTTCCTCTTTTATTCTTAATGTATTGCTGCAATGAGACTGCTGGTTAGTAGTTACCCAGGGTGCGGAAAATGTTCTGTAGTACAATAATACATTTGAATTGTATAACTTCTCCTTATTTGTATATGTGCATATGTACTTTACTGCATTTGTTTATTTTGGATTGATGAACAAGCTGTAATTTTATTCTGCTTAAATGTCTTTAAAAAATACATGTGAAGACATTGGCACACTTGTAAAATATCTCTGATGCTTATTCTGTTATCAGTCGTAGTTGTTTGGCAACTAAATCTTGGAGAAAAGAAAGTTTGCTAAATTTATCTTTATTTTTAGTGTTCACAGAAATTGGGTTATCATTTTAATTTTTTTTTCTGCCTTTCCCCCTTCTTTTCCAGGTAGTATTGGTACATCGTTTCAATGCCACTCAATCCATCAAGATCACATTTGTACTGATGACAGTGACAAGGTGAGATTTACATGAATGCTTCATTCACAAGGTGCATATGCATTGCTGGGTTTTTATATATTGCTTTTACTACACAAAGATGTATTGTTTTGTAGATATAGCAGTCAGTTTTTAGTTACTTTTTGAACTGTCTCTTGCTTAATAAGATACATATTATTCTCCAGACAATCTTTTAGACAGTTAATGAGAAATTTTCCTTTAGTATTGTATTTTTATTTTTTCTTGTATTCCTTTGCTGTTTTAAACATTTGTGATTTGCCATATTGACACCTTCAGTTAATAAACAACAGCAATGGTTTTTCCAATTTCTAGATAAGGTAGTATGTCTTGTTTCTCCTGACTTCAGAGATTAGAGCCTAACTAAGTGTTCAAAGCCTCTTCTTTTTTTTCCACAGTAGCTGTATTTTCCTGGTTTGGAATTGGGAATTGAAGCTTTTACAGATTGGAACTTTCTGTGTGGTGCAACCTTAAAATAGCAACCTGTCTAGTCGTGTGCATGAGTTTTCCTAACTTTTTTTGCACATTTGCAGATTAGCTTGCTTGGGGTCAGTAGAATACTGGATATTAAATGTTCAATGATACTTGGATCACTACTGTAATTGTGGCACACAGACGGGAATAGTTTTGACATTGAACTGTTTGTGAGACTGACTGGCTGTTGATGGTTTTACCTTAAGCTTTATTGTCCATAAATAATGCAAATTGATTAACTTTTGTTCAACATGTAATGTGTCTTACATTGTATTCAAGTATGACACTTCATAGTAAACTAACTTTTTGGCCTGACATGCCTGGAAAGGGGCATGTATTGGTCAAATTCTATAAAATTTTTCTTGGGAAGTGAAATGCAACCTGCATGGCACTGCCTTAATTAAGTGCACTAATCGTTCTGTTTTGAAATTCTGGAGTAAGTTAATTTTATAGTTGTTTCACCTTATCCTAGAGCTAGACTTGTTTTCAGAAAAACTTTCTTTTACTGATCTACTGCCTTATTATCTTTTTTTCCTCTCTCACTCTCTTTCATCCAGTTTTGTGGGGATTTTTTGTTCGTTTGTTTGTGGTTTTTTGTTGTTGTTGGGTTTTTTGTTGTTGTTTTGGGGGGTTTTCTTTGTTTGGTTTGGGTTTTTTGTGTGTGTGTGTATTTGTTTTCCTGTTGGTTTTTTTTTTTTTTTTTTTTGGAGGGGTTGGGTTTTTTTGGTGCGGTTTGTTTTTTTAGTTTAATTTTATTTTTAGGTACCACCCTAGATTTGGTTACTGGTTCGACCTACAGATACTGATCAAACATGCTATCCAGAACATGGCCAACATTATTTTAAGCTTCCACTTGATTATTTGGTTATCTGTATTCAACAGTATTCACTGCTTTGTTTTTTGGGCCTGTACACTTTGCACTGGAGGATTCTTGGGTGAGGAGTGGGTGGGGGAAATTTCATTTCAGAGCCATCCTATTGCACCAACATAACCATTCTTCCTTTTGTGTGCCATTATATGGAAAATCATTTCTTGCGTTACACTGATTGTCTTCCCTTAGTTTTATTTCATATCACAGCAATTAAAACTGGTTTAAATCTTGTTGGAAAATCTGTTTGTTGGGTGCTTCACTGGTTTGGGGGTAGGGGAGTAGCAAGGGGTGTGGCAGGTTACCTGGTATAAATTTCAGAAGAGCAGTTGTTTGGCACACCACCTGCCTCCATATTAGTAGAGGAACTGGGCCAAATGTTGTTTTTTTGCCTATTAGAGATGGTGGAAGGAAACAATCTTTCTCACTGGGGTTGATTCTGCACCAACTGAGAAAGAACTTCCAACTGTAAAGTTTAGTGAAGTAGATCTAGTATAAAAAGCAGAAAGAATATGGGTTTGGGTTTATTTAAAAGACATGTTTTTCCCTCAGGTGTCAGTTTTATTTGGTAAGGGTTTTGATTTTTCTGTAAGAATACATGAAGCTGTTTGACTTCGATTTTATAACAAAGTCTAGTTGATACCTTGATAAAAATAACCACTCATTTGGAAAAACAATGAACAGTCCCCTTGTCCAGGTCCCTGTGGATGGCATCCTATCCTTCAGGAGTGTCAACCACATCACTCAGCTTGGCGTCATCTGCAGATTTGATGAGGATGCACTCGATCCCTTCACCTGTGTCACTAATGAAGATACTGAGTAACACTGGTCCCAGTACAGACCCCTGTGGCACACCACTTGTCACTGATGTCCATTGGGACTCTTAGCTTTTGGCCACTACCCTCTGGATGCCCACTGACTGGGGTTTTTTTATTTTTTTGTCAAAGGGTTTTTGTATATGGATATACTTTTTTAAAATCATAAGTAATGCTTCCTAAAAGTAGCTTGCTACAATACTAGGGTACAATTGCAATCCCCTATCATTCCTTGCTTGTATTCACATATGCCTACATTCTTGTGTCAGTTTCCGTCACAGTTTCCACTGTGAGTTACTTTGAAAATCAAGTTCTGACCTATTCTGCCCTTACTGAGAGATACCACCTGGTGGTTTTTTTGTATGAATTACCATTTAAAGAAAAAATGCAGGATTTAATTGATTTGTCTACGAATTTATTAACTGTTGGGCATTTTTGTATTTATTCTAGAAACTCTATGAAAAGCATGCATTTAAAATAGTTCGACATATCTTTGATTAGTCAATAGGCATACTTCAGCAAAATAATTTACTGCTCTTTGCCTGATCACGTGTAACCAGTTTTTGCACTTTAGAAGAAATGTAGAGGTTAATATTTGACTGGCAATCTGCATATATTTTACAGTAGTTTCTCCACAAGACCAATCGTCATTTTCTGGGCAACGGCATGAGAAAAGTTCTACACCACACATGCTAAAGGAATGTTGCAATCTTAATGAAAACAATTCCCAGGCTTCCACCCCAATTACTTGATTTTGTTGACTTGGCACATGAGAATCTTGAATTCATGTTGAGTGACATCAGCAGGAAACCAAAGTCTAAGATTTTTCATGTGTGGACTCATTGCATTAAGAGGGACGTATCATTGTTGAGAGCATTACTGGTAGTGCTAAGAACTTGTTTAATTTTATAGCACCAAAAGCAGTCCTTCTTGTCTTACAAAGAAATCTAATATAGCATAGGTATGGAATACATTTCCCATTTTACTTGCTGTAGCAAAGTGATTAGAATTGAGATTTATGTTAAAGTAATCGCTGCTTTGGAAGTGGGAGCTTTTAAACCTCAGTGCATGAGTCAGGGCGCCCTTTTCTCTTGTTTGTAATTGCTTTCATTTTTGTTTAGAAGTATAAATATTAAATAAAATAACTGAATAAATTTCTTTATAGAGCACAGCATTTAGGGAAAGGTACCTGTAAGAAGGAACTGGTATTGCTTGGTATATTACTTTAATGCTCAAGCAGTGGACTCCTATTAGTGTTAGAGATAAATGCAAGTATATCATCCTGCAGAGCCTTTCAATCATACCAAATTTATTTAGATTTAAAAATACTTTTTTGTCCCTTGGGTGGCTGTTTCACCAGTGGTGTGCTTCCATTAAAGAATGCTAATTCATCTTGAAAGGAAAGTCCAAAGATGCAACCCTTAACTACTGTTGTGACATCTCTTTTCAGAGGTCTCATCAAGTTGTCTGTTCTGTGCAGTTAAAAACTAAATTGACCATCCAGTACTAATGAAAAAAATAAATCACTATGGGGCAATCCAGTGGAATTTTTTTCACTACTACCAAAGGGTTGGTAATTATACTTTGCTTTTCTCCTTTTTAGCTTGTTTTAATTTATTTTACTTTCATAGTATGTAAAGGATTTATTTTTGCTTTTTGGTTCTTATGACTGAAATACATAGCTACATAATTTATTTTACTATTTCTAACTTTTAAATTTCCCATCTATAGTTAGTACATCTTCCACACACGTTTTGTGTCACCTGCCTTAGGTGACCCTGCCTTGACAGGGAGGTTGGATGGGATGATCTCCAGAGGTCCCTTCCAACCTGAACAGTTCCGTGCTTCTGTGAATTAACTCTGATTTGCCTGTTAATGGACATCATCATGGATATCAAGTATTCGGTCTGTAATACAGAGGCCTGTCAACTCATTAAAAAGATATTTTCACAAGAAGGGAAGTATTTGTAAATTCTAATCCTGAAGTAAAAATAATCATCTTTGTGTTCCACTTTGGATGGTGCAGTGTCTGGTAGCATAAGCCTACGAAATTCACACATAGCTGAACAAAAAATGATTCACGAATTCAGACATTTGAAGGACCCGTCACATTTATTTATAAGTGATGTCTAATATAGGACTATATTCACCTCTTGTGGGGAATGTGTGAGGGACAGTACATAGAAAAACAGGAGTATTAGGAAGAATTTCTTTTGCCCCCTCCAATTTCAAAAATAGAAAAAAAATCTTCCTGTCAGTTAGGACAGGTCAGATTCATTCCTCACGGTATGTACTGTTGTTACATCCCCACACCCTCACACTCTTAGTCCCAGTTCATTCTGTCTATGTTTACTGAGCAGCTTTATGCCTTTTTCATTTCACCTCTGGCAGCTGTAAGGATGTAATTTACCAATTTTCAACCACTTTCAGACCTACTGAATCATCTTTAGAACATTAATTCTTTATATGTGCAGTAGATGTTTTTTTTTCCTGGATCAGAGTTGGGGGAAACTTTAATTAGGCTGAGGTAGAGAGTGCAGGGAGGTTTGAAAGGTGAAAAATAAGGCGGTAATATCTTACTGAAGGGGATTAGCTCGAGTGCATCAGTTGTATGAGGCTCCATTTGCTCCCTGTGCTGATCAGTGCTGCATCTCAGAGCTCGGCCCCCCGTGGCACTGTCAGCAGAAGGCTGATCCTGTTTCTCCAGTGACTCCGAAAGGAGGTTAGAGCCAGGTGTGGTTCGGTCTCCTCAATCGACAGAACAAGAGGACGTGGCCTCAAGCTGCGCCAGCGAAGGTTCGGGTTGGACATCAGGCAGGATTTCTTCAGCGGGTGGTTAGACACTGGAACGGGCTGCCCAGGGACGCGGTGGAGTCGCCGTCGCTCAAGGTGTTTAAGGAAAGACTGAACGTGACACCCGGTGCCACGGTCTGCTTGACGAGGCGGAGACCGGTCCCAGGTTGGCCTCGGTGATCTCGGAGGTGTTTCCCGACGCAGTCAGCTCCGTGATCCTGTGAAACCGAAACTAAACAGAGGCCGACGAGGCCAGGCCGGGCGGGGGCCGCGCCGTCACCGCGCCGCGCAGGCGCGCTGGGGGTTCGGCCGCCGCCGGGCGCAGACAAAGGACGCCCCGCGCCGGCCGTGGTGTGACGTCACCGGTCCGCGGGGAGTGACGTCACCGGCCCGCGGGGTGGGGGCCGCGCTCCCGGAAGCGCTCGCGGAAGGGTCAGGCCCGGCCCGGGGCGGCCGCGGCGGCCCCGAGGTCGAGGCGGGGCAGCCCCCGCGGGAGCCGCGGCGGGGCCGCAGGGCCGCAGGTACCGGCGCGGGGAGCGGCGGCTTGCGCGGGGCACCAGGGCCTCGCCGGCGCCGCCTGGTGCCCGCGGCTCGTCAGCCGGGGAGGGGAAGGGGAGATCTCCCGTCGGGCCCGGCGGCGCCGGGACGCCGTCCGCACAGGTAGTGGGTGGAGGAGGCCCAGTGGCCTGGGCCGACGGCGAGCCCGAGCTTCTTCCACGTGGGGCGGCCCGCGAGGTGCACGAGAGCTAGGGAAGGGGTGTAATTGTCTGATCTTGTTAAAGTTGCTTTATCTGCCTTGACAAAAGGTAGAACTGGAACCTAAAAATTAACAGACTTTCCGGAACTGCAGTGCTGTGTGCTGTCCTCAGACAGGCAGGTTCAATGTGCAAGGCGGTGGCAAGTGTTTCTGAAGCACTGAAGGTCCTACCATCCGTATAGTAAAATGATGTCTCTAGGTATCTCTGATCTTCTTATATTAGTCAAAAGGACAGCTGTTTAAGTAAACACTGATGTTAGCAAGCATACATGTTAGGGCATTCAGTGTTTTTCAGTACACATGAGTTAATTCCTATTCATAAATGACACAAAGGGGATTTCTTTTTTTTATGCTTAAACCGTAAAGTTGCATCTTGTTTCCTTAAGAAGTGTGTTTTTAAACTGACTGTGCATTGAGATGTTAACTGAGGACATCAGTTTCAAGTTGTAACAATTCAGAGCAAGTAGCTTAGTTATTACTTACACAGAAGTTCATTGAACTGGAAGTCATGACAATGTTTATGAATGTATCGCATTTGCATTTTGAAACAGATTTTTAGAGGTAGTATTAGAAGCAGATGTGTATTTCCTGATAAGTTCTTCACATGTACAGTGGGGCAGCTGGAATGGTAAGATGAACAGGATTATTAGAAGTCTGCGTTATTCAGGTTCTGAATACAATTGCATTACAATTGATTTGGTGTTGCTGATGATACTCTTGTTCTTAAATGTCATTCACTGAAGCAACTGCTTTGGTTGTATTTGCCAAATTTATGATATTTATCCACATCCCGGGGATCTTGCTATCTGCGGACCCAACAGGCTCCTTAACTGCTTTGCAGCATCGTATTACATTATCTTTTGTACCTTCAAGGGGGTATTGCAGCTGTGGTAATAGAGACTCACTGTTCTGAGAGTAAAAAAACTGCATTTGGATACTAATGTGTGCAGTAAGAGAAAGGATGGTGCAGTCATTAGAGGATTAAGTACAAGATGGAAGAACAAATAGGTTCTTTATCAGATTGCATTGCTAGTGATAGTTGATAATGTTTTTGATCTTCCTTAATCACCAAATCTCTGGCAAAAAACGAAACCTATGCACACATAGAGTAACATGGGGAGAAAGTTTTCGGGGAACTGTTACTAGAGATACACTTTTGTGAAAAGTGTTAATTGTGAAAAGTGGTATGTAAATAAAAGGGTCTTCTAAAGGTCTCATGAATCTGCTTTGTGAATCGTGCTTCATTATCTCACGGACTTACGGAGCAGGTTAAACTTAATTTGATTCTCATCTGGTTCACTTCGTGGGGTTTTTTAATTAATACAGGTGTAATAAATACTAAATTAAAGGTGCATGTGGAGCAGTCCTTGCTTTGTACTTGTAGTGGTGTATATAATTGTCTTTTCTTTTTCTGAAATACAAGGATTTGACTCAAAAACTGGTATTACTTGAATCAGTTACTGTTGTGATTTGTCAAGTTTATGTGTCAGCTTGTCTAAATAAATTTTTTGATACAGTTTATTCACTTTATAATAAGAGATAACTTTTATGATTTAAAGTGATACTGTTGATGAAGTCAAGTTACTTCTTCAACTCTTTGCTAAGAAAGTCTTTAAGATTTGTGGCGGTTTTTAAGCAAAGTCTTACTGAAGTGTAAAAATGGTGTAGTTAGGAAGGGACGTTACTTCTTCAGACCTGCTGTTGAGCTGTAGTCTTGTACTAAGAAGTTGTAGTCTCATTGTAAGTCAAAGCTGTCATACATGTTTGTTTGTAGAAATTCCGTGGGCTGAATTGCTAGGGAATCTAATGAGAATTTGTACAGAGCAAGTCTTTGATTTGCAAAGTTCTCGGTCTTTGTACGTAGCTTTACCATCCCCACCTGCTTTTGCCCCAGAAGGATTTGAAAGGCAGATATAAGGGTAGAGGAAAGATGTGGAACTTCTTTTTTCCTATTTTCAGTCAGAAAGTTGTTTTGACTGTGGAGGAGTGATTGTTGAAACTTGTGGAAGATACAGGCTTGACTTAGTCAGTTCATACAGAAATAGAACTTGTGGCTTCTTTCCCTATATAAGAATTTATATCAAGTTAAATAATCTAATACAGAATATTTAAATGCTGCTATGGGCGGAACTTGACTAGGTTTATGATTTAACTGGATGGTTTTCATTTTTTTTACTCTTTATCTTCTCCTGGGAGCGGGTAGGTTCCTCTTTTACTACACTCTTTAAAGATGAGGAAACTTGTTCTGCTTTTTGGTGCCCTCTGCTGATGTCTGTTTGTCAGAACATCGAAAACTGGTGCTGTGTTTGGTCTTTACTATCACTAACTGCTAACAATAGCAGCTTTTTAAGAGCAGTGGGAAGCGGAAAGAGGGAAAGGAAGCTCTTTTACACCTTAAGTATTTTGCTGTTTGCCTTCCAACCAGTTTGTCTGGATTGCACTGGAACTATACCTCACCTGGTAGAAGAGGAGGTAAGCAGCGTATATCTGACTTGCCTTCTGTTGGCATTGTAGCAGTAAAAAGACTGATTCCGTAGCTTTTCTCCTCTCAGGAAAATAGTGACATTCTTTCTTTAATGACTACAGTTCCTGGTTTCAGTAAATACATTCCATGTTTGCTGTCTCAGAATTTTTTATCTCCCTGTTTATTTTCAATAACTTTGCTTTTTTTGTATTTCCCGCTACTACCTCAGATACTACAAAAATTCCTAGTGCTTCATGTGAGCACCACTATGTGTGGTGCGCTTTGCTTACTTTCAGTTTAAGTAGCCCTTTCTTACTATCAGTCTTGCAGGTTTGTGCCTGTTGAAAAATCTGTGAACACCTCTATCCTAGAAAAACTCAGAAATTGCATTAAGTCAGCTACATTCTCTCTACAGAACCTTAGAACCTCTTAGCCTTATGGTCTGTCTTCGCCAGCTTTGCTAATTTCTCACAGAGGTGGTCAATTTTTTTTTTTTTTTTGTCACACTGCAGTAACAGTAAATTGTGTGAGAAGGGATGAGAACATTCATGGCACAGTTTATGGTGCTGCTGAGCAGATGCTCTGTCTGGCAGTCTTCATGAAGGCTACAGGCGGTGGCATTCTAGACTAAAATTCAGGAGTTTTCTTATTTACGTTATTTCTTTAGATGATCTGTGTTGGGATTGTTCTTTTAAAAAGTTGGTATGTGATGAGTATTTTTGATGAGCTGCATTTTCAAAATCTAATTCTTGGAAAGAGATTTAAAGACTATTTTATTAGTAAGTACTGAGGGAGGGAATTTTTGATCTGTCTTCTGTGTTTGTGTCTTGGGAAAACATCCGAACTGAATATAAAGCAAGATGGGAAATGAAGAGATGGGAGACATGAAAGACTAGAAAATTCATTTAAAATAGTGTTCTGAAAGGAACTTGAGGAGATGAATAAGTTTCAAGTGGATGAGTATGGCTTTGAGAAAAATATTCAGATGTGGACACAAAGGACCTGGTAATACCAGTATGCATTTGGTCATTTTGTATGTGAAGCTGTACTGAGCATAGGTTAGAGACCATATGTGATGCCTTCTTCCTCTTTATTTAATTTCCTTGCTGTATCAGAGAACAGTCAGAACACTTTTTCTCAAATTGAAATATGGAGACCTCGTACAGTGTTTGTATTCTTTGGCTCTGCTTTCTGTATGTGAATGTTTACGGCTACCTGTTGTGTTGTTCAACACTGGGCAGAACTTGAGAATGTTTTGAAAAAGGAAACATCTCACCTAATTTCTTAAATGGTTTAAGTTCTTAATGCCCTTTTTTTTTTCTCCTTATCAAAGGGGTGAGATGAGGTTTAAGAAGTGAGTCGGCAAACTGTTATTTGAGTGTGTTTGGGGGAGTGAGGCTTGTGTTCCTTCGCATATCATCTAATGTGTATCGTGGTTTGTTTTTTATTGGCAGACCTTCCTGTGACTTGGTGTGAGGATAATCTTGTTTTCTAAAGTAAATTAAAAGATCTACACAAGTAGAAGCTGTTTCTTGAAGCTGAAAACCTTCCGTATTTTCTCATCTATTCCTTGTTTTGGTTAACTTAACAGAAAACGCCAATTCTTTCTTAGTTTTGCCATTTCAAATAATTTGTCACTTACACTGAGGAGTGAGAACAGATTTCAAATGCTGACTTGCACTCGTGCCCATTATGGACATCAGTTATAGTAGTGTGAGTAATGTTTTTTTGGTATAAGTGTTCAGATGTTCTTTTGATGCTTTGTCAACAGATACAGTCAGTATAACATTCATTCACACAAATAAAAGTTTTCAGTCTTCAGTGCTCGAGTGACAGCTTGTCCATTTATGTATGTTGTGTTTCATATATGTGTGTGCATACCTGGTGCATCTATATATGTGCAGTTTAAGACAGGGAAAAAAATCTTTAAGTGGAAAGAGTGTGATTTTGTTTTTTTTCTTTTAATGATTGTCGTAATTACCCTGTCTCAGCTGAGGTGCCTGTGTTGTTAGCTTCACATGCCTAAATGGCAAAATCATTAGTGAATACACACTGAATATGCAACCTGTCTGTAGGGAGTACTTTGCTGTGAAGCAATTTTGAGCCAGATTTCTCTTCAGACCCCTTGTCCCAACAAAGCAGAAAGACCAGAATTATTTTTAAAATTGAAAACTTAATCTTTTTGAGATGTGCTTGTATCTGAACACCTTGTCTTGATTTCACCACTTTACTCTTGCCCTGGCATCATTTTAAGTATGTCAATTTCAGCACATTTTATGACACTTAAAGAAATTTCTTTACAGTAATGAATGCATTTTAATGGTATGCATGCAAAGTTTAATGTGTTTCAGCTTTGCATATAGGAAAATAAGTTTTCTTCCTGTATCTTTATTTCTGTGATTTTAGTTAAAAATTTATCTTCTGTTTACGTATGAAAGAAGAGATCAGGACTCCGTGGAGGCCCAGAGATAGCTTTTAGCACCATCACCTGAAAATTGACACTTTCTATATTGTGTGAGGTACTGATGTCAAAACACAGATATTTTATCTCAGATCTTGGTAAGCATTTTGGAGATTGACTGATAGAAAATGATTAATGGAAAATATTTTTTAAAATTCTTATTGGATACTAGTACTGTTTGTTGCAGAACTCTTTAAATTTTCAGTTTTAAGAAAGCTTGAAATGTTTACTGTCATAGTACATACTAATTGCAGGGAGCATCTGCAGAAATGGCACAATTTTTTTTCCATTTTCTATCACACATACCACTGACAAAGTTGAGTTGAAAACTGAGACCATAAGTTGGATTTTAAGGTGAAGTTAATATTTTTCCAACGTTTGGGGTTTTTTTTTAGTAGAGCGGGAGGTACAGCTGAGGTTTCTTCCCTTATTGACGTTTGGTTGGTGTTTTTATATTGAGAGTTAAGGATTCCCATTCAGAAAAAATACGATGATGTGATACAAAAATAAATACTTGTTAACGTCTTTGTGAGTTTGGAGCATTTAAGTTGCTTTGATTTATTCCTCCAAAAAATGATTGCAAAAGCTTTTCATATTTCAAAGGATTCTCGTTTGCACGCAGCAAGTACTGCAAGCAGTAGCAAATACTCATAAAATTCAATTTGAAGAATTTTGAGATGGCAGTGTGCTGCCTCAGTTCTTAAACCTGCTGCAGTATTAGAAAAGGAGTGCTACAGTTGTGATATGGTTTTCACTGTCCCTTTTGTATGAGCAGTAGAGCTTGAAAATAAGAAACATGTAGTCTTACTAAATACAGTTTCCTTCTTTTTTTAATGCTATTGAGTCCTGCAGTGCTAAATATGATGCTAATATTTTTGCATTTTCCTAATGTTTTTGTGCATTTTAAATTCATGTGCAGCAAAGTAATATTGCAGTGTTTGGAATGAGAAATTGATACCTAATAATCAAATTCTTAGGACGGTTTCAAGTACTTACTGTGTGAAACTTAAGCAGTTTAGATGTAGCAGTCTCTGAATGGTTTTTTTTGTATATCCTAAACATCCAGTTAAGTGAGAAGTGCATTTCAGAGAAGAAACTGATACAGAGAAAGCACTGGAGATAAACATCAATCCGACGTAGAATAAGCAACAAATTAAATATTCAAGTTTTTAATGTTTGACCATAAGTAAAAAAATTCTCTATTGGACTCTCCAGTATGTCAGTATTTCTGTAGTAGTAAGAGCCCAGAACTGCATACAGTACTCCAGATGCTATCTCCCAGGACTTTTACAAGAGTTGGCTCATTTTGGCCTTTCTTTCAGTCACCTGCTTTTTTTGAAACAGTTCTGTGCTATTGCTGTGCGATTTGCTATTGCATGCCTCAGGTCTTTACAAATAAACTTTGCATGGAGGATTCATTGTCATTTCTGGTTGCTGAAGAACAAACTGGCTTTTGTGCCCATGGTCAGTAAATAATGAATTAATCCTGTTAGTCATGAGTGAATTATGGATGGCCAGAAAGATTACTGAGGGATGTTCTTGGTACAGTTGTTAGCTATAGTAACAGTGTAATTGATATATACCATCAGAGCTTTGAAAGACAAAAAAAAGAGATGAACTTGCATATTTTTACCATGTCTGGTAATGTTGCTCTTATTTTACAAATCGTGTTCCTTTTACTAAATACTGTGGAAAGTTCTACTGTTCCATTGTGAGAAGGGCTCTTTAATCACATAAATTACTAAGAAACCTGATATATATATATAAAGCTGCTGCAGCAAATTTTGTGCCAGCAACCTGACATGGCTGTTGAACATTGGTTTCCATTTTAAGATGGAGTGGCTAGCTTTCTTACCATATAATCATATTTCAAAAGCAAGTTAAAGGAAACATTGTAGGCTTCATTTCAGAATGATGTGCCTTGCTAAGCACTCTTCTGTCTGAAGTACAAAATACTTTCTTTATAAATCCACAGAGATGTCATGAGGAGGGTGGGGGTTTTTAACTGCTTTTTAATTGTTGTTTTGCTTTTTTTTGAGATTTTGTTGTGGCTATAGGAAACAGTTTACTAACTGCTTAGTGGCTTTTGATCTCTGTTTGTAGAATTTTTATCCCAAGTACTAGTTACAGATTCATTTTCTTAATTCCTGACAGTGTGAGAATTAAGAAAAAAAATTAAGAAAAAGTTCTGAAGCACTGAAAGAAATGGTCTTCCTTTTTGAATACTCAGATGTATCACATGTTCGGTTGGGAACTATAGACACTCACAGGGATACTTTGTGTCTCAATGGTATGTCTTGAAGTACCCCAAAGTACTATTTGAGTTGCACTTCTTTCACAGTAAAAAGGCTCAAAAAGCCTTGTGTTTAGCATTGCATGAAAATCAATTGCAGAATCACATTGGCTCATTTTGTCCTTCCTTTCATTCTCTACTTTTTTTTAAACAGTTTGGAGCTTTGTGAAGGTCTCTGCATTTCTTTGTGAATTTTTTATTAGAACAAATTCTGATTTTCCTTAGTGTTCCTTCATCAGGAAGTTGTCTGGTATGCACCCAGACAGCCACATTTCCAAGTTATGTCCTGGTCACAACTCTGAAATCAAAGCTTGGCTAGAAAGAAATGGCTCTGAATATTATCGGTAATGAGGTTTTTAGGTAAAATTTAAATGGTTCTTCAAAAACAAAAAATGAAGCATTTTTTGCATTCTAGGATTTATGTGTAGTGCCTGGAGGATGCAGGGTGTGGACATCAATATCAAAATTTTTATTTTCTCACCATGTACCCATTTACCTTTACTTTATCACTTTGTTATACCAAGATTATGTGTATCAAGTTTGCAGTTATTACCAGAGAAACCACTGTATCTGTTCCAGGTGTTCTCTTATTCATGAAAAGATGTATAACAATTATGTGAATGGTGGTGAGTTGAAGCAAAGACTCTGAATCCTGCTTACCCTGCAGAAGTTGAACAAGCAGTGTTATATGCTCTATTTGGAATGGCACACAGTTGGCAGGATGAGGAATATCACTATGTTGGCCAATGTAGCTAAGCCAGCAAAATTCTTTGGGCAAATCCAATTATACTAGCAAAAGATTCTTATTTCTGATGTTTATTTTGTCAGCTGAAGTTCCTCTAAAGAGCTTTTGCCAATGAAAGATGTGTGTCATTGCAGTATGATTCTGCTGGCAAATCTTTATACATGGACAAGTTCTTTGTCCTGCAGCTCTGAGTCCAACTGGATAAGCCTTGTTTATTTTGTCTTGAAAAAAGCACATCAATTAGGCTTGGAAGTAGTCCACTTGTTCATAAAATCTGTTACTTTATTGCCACTTGTGGCACAGGGCTTTTTCTTTACTGCTCATAGTTGCTTCTTAAAGTAGCTCCTTCCTGGTTTTATTTAAAGCTAGAACGTTAAGAATATATTTAAAGGAAATGTCAAACTTCATGGTTCCCAAGAGCTTTTCATCTGTCAGCTTACAAGTTAATATGATCCCACTTTTTTCATCCTGTTGTTTTTTCCCCCACTTACACAGAATGCAGGTGTGGATCCTTCAGGAGTAAGTCAGGACAATGAGCATGTGAAAGCTTTGGCTCTCGTGAAAGCTGAGAGTTACCACCGTGGGAGTCCTGAGACACCAGTGCTAATCAAATGGGGACCTGATTGGGAGTGAAGCTCAGAGGAGAGCACCGCAGGGAAGGGTGATAAAACCTATGCTTATTAACATGCGATGTTTATGTAGTGTCCTGGTTTGCGCATTGGGGAACTGGCAGATGTAGTGCAGGTGCTGTCTGGATTCCAAGATCTGCAGCTGGCCTCTGTCATGTGTACTGATGCTAAAGTTTTTGCAGGTTAGGGTGTGTGAACTATGCTGGCTTATCATGGCAAGGAGATAGAATGTCCTTTGGACTTCATGTATCTGGATGGGAGAGACAAACTTTCCTGGTTTACCATAACAAATTCTTCTCATCCCCTACACCAACCCTTTGCATTTCCATTAAATATTCTTGTTTAGGGCACAAGGTGTAGTGCTGCTGTTTATTCCCATGTTCTTGTTAGTTTTTACTGTTTTCAGAAGTAGTCTTCATCTCACTCTTCCTGGATTGTAGTATCTAACAGAGTCCTTACAATTGTGTGGCGTATTGTTAGTGGAAGAGTTCTGTGATCTGTAAGGGAACATGGAAGGAGAGAGCATCAGCTCATGTAAGTTGTGTCTGGTCAAGGAACTTTTCAGTACCATAAGAGGATAATAAGAAAAGGAGAAATAAATAGGAACATTCTGAGGCACAAATCTGTTGAACCAAAACATAAGGGAGACAGATAAAAGGACCAAACCTGATCAGTCACTAACTGAAGAGGGTAAGTAGAATGTGGGAATGTTTATTTCAGTGAGATTATTTGATCGTAGACCTCATGAAATGGTATTATAAGGGAAAGGAGGAAGCCATAAACAAGATGTAGAGAGAGACACAAACCTGCCAAGCAAACTTAATGGAGATAAAGACAAGAAACAAAACCTGGTCTGTCACACTAACTGATGAGCTGTCAGAAAAGTGCATACAAACAAGGATTCTGTGACTGATAAGGATGCAGACCTGAGGGTCCAGGTTGTTGGGGCAGGTCAGTGAGACTGTGCTAGCTGAGGAAGTGATAGGCAAGGGAAGGGAGTTGGGAAAGGAACAAAACAGGGCCAGACAGAAAAAGGGCCAATATAGGTAAACTGTGGCCAGTCTTTACACTTGTCTGGCTGAGCCCTGTGCCTGATCCCTGCAGTCTGTCCTGTTTTATTAGATCTTTTCTTAACTACTTCTCAATGTAATTTCACTTTCTATACCATGTGTGTGCAGCAGCTAAGTGAGTCCAGCTTGAGTAGAAACTAGGCCAGCAACTGGCATCTCACTGGAGGTGTTGGCACCAACCAGGTTTGCAGTGACAGCAGTTGAAGGGAGTGAGGCTCTTGGTGGCAGGAGCTGGGGGGGCTGTAGCTGTCTGTATCTATAGTGCTAGCTACAGGGGACTTGTGTGAGCTTATAAACTGTACCTTGTAATGCCACACCTAAGTTAAACTTCTGCCTCTGCTGCTTTCAATGGGAGAGATGCAAAAAGGCAGTAATGCTCATGAAGCCATCTGGGCTGCAATGGCTCCATCTAGTCACATAAGTCATTTCCCTTGTCTTGGTTTTAGGGTTGTGGGGCACAGCTCTTGCAGAGCTTACTAGACCTAGGCCAAGGTCTTGGATTATGAATAAGCCACTGCATTTGAATGTAAGTGTCTGTTCAGCCCAAGAATTTACTGTTACTGTAGGTACAATCAGACTAATAGAAGTGTTGAAATGTAATTCAAATTACAGTTGTTAGAATTCTTGGAGCAGATAGGATATGCAGAGTACTCAGTTTACTAGCCGATTAGATGCTTATAGTTAAATTTGAAAATGCTTATAAATATTGATGCTTACCAGTGTATATCATGAGGAAAAATAGTTTCCTTTTCAGTATGCACTCATGAAGAGGAAACATGCAGCTGCAGATTTCTAGTCGGCCTGGTAGGGTTTGATAGCATATACCCATCAGATTGTCCTTGTGTAAAGCCTTCTATAGGAAAGGGCTGTGCTTGAGAATACTCCTGAAGTATTAGTTTACTTTTCAAATACATGTCTTTTGCAAGCTACAGAATAGATGTACTTTATTCTCTGAATTTGAGATGGACAGTATGGAGAAGGTGCTTGTGCTTCCCAGGACCATTAAGTAGGAATATACAGGGAGTTGGAAAGTGATTTTCAGATATTTGCAGGAATTACTTTGGTAATAGTACCCTTCTGTGATGGTTGATAATCAGTGTGTGGCTGCAGTATTTATAATTTTACTGGAAAAGGACAGTGAAAAAGATACACCTCAAAGGGTGTTGTCTTGGTGAGAATACGTAGTTTTTCCCAAATAAAATGGAAAAGCTTTTAGATAAAACATTACTGCAAGAAATGTATACAGAAATAGAACAAACACTGTTTTACAAGCAGCCATATTCTTTATTCACTTTTGTTACCATTACATTTGTGAGAGTTTATAGGGTACAGAGATGAGAATGAGACAAAACTGTACTGGGTATGTCAGTGAAATGCTGACTTTTAGGGATGAGACTGTAGGTTTTAGTGGTCTGACATATACTGCTCCTTTTACTATTAAAAACCTGATGACTTTGTCCTGATACTGCTTCCTTTAAATATGATGTAATCTGTGTTCCTGCTCATCGTGCTCTTCTTGTTAAGTGTATATTTAAAGAAGGGCAGTGAGTTTATCTTGTTAGTTAAAAGCTAGATAGAGTGTTCTTGATAACTGTCTTCCAGTCTCTTCTTGTTGCCTGTTGGACATGAGAAAAATACTAGCATATGGCTGGATAAAGTATCAGTAGTCCCAGAAAATATTTTGAATACTAACAAGAAACAACTAGAGTGATTTGGGATTTGGAGAGCTCCTGTCATTGTGGAAAGTATTGTATTCCACAATAATAGAGTAGAATGAAAAAACATACTGTCAATATATAGTTATTCCACATGCTGATTGAAAATAACATAAAACCAAAATTATACAGGATTTACGTCTGTTATTAGTTCCTTGTACTTTCCTGCATGCTGGTATTACCTTGATACAGTGTTCACATGAGAATTGGTTTCTTAATAAATGCTGAGACAAAACACCAAGTCTTCAATGAATTCAGGTTTGTGTTGGGGTTTTTTGTAATATCTGTTTGCAAATAAGTTGGACTTAGCTTTAGGTCATTTCTGTACTTTCAGTACAGAAAAAGACACTATTACATTTTAAGTCTCTGTACATGTAGTTCCAAGAAATTATTTTAGTTTTATTTTCTTGCTGATGGGAAACAATTTTGACTAAAATTACTGTTGCTTACTGCAGAGGGCAGTTAGCAGTTACAGAATTTGAAGTATCTGTGAGAGCTAGTAATCTGGAGTGATGATGAAGGCAAACCACTTAGCAGTTTGCATCTCCACTGTCTTTGAAATGGTGCACTCCTGAAGCAAAAGGAAAATAGTAATAATACTACTGCTAATAATAAAAGAACTGTTTTTCCAAAGTAGTCTGCTTTCTACAGAGCAGAGTATGTTAGTGTTCATGCTTGGGAAAGGTGTCACATTTAAATTAGGGCAGTAGCAGTGGGAGATCCCCACCCAGGTATGTGTAGACCGTATTAGGACAGGAGTGGTTATTTGGTTAGTTCAAGGTTTTGTTTTCTGATAGCTTCACTAAATCCAGTTTTTTCCTTCCTCTGTTTGACATTTTCTTTTGCACTCACAAAATCCCAGCATACCAATTTACCAGCATTTTTATTACCTGTCTTTTTCTGGGAATAGGCTTAGTCATCATGGTGCAAAAAATTGGGCCACAAATCATCCTTCTCTTATTCTTGTAGCATAGTTCCTTTAAGATTTGTCCTTTGTTAGTGTTCTCTGAAGTCTAATAAAATATGTGTTTTCACAGAAGCTGTGCTCTCAAGGTGCTTATTGGCTAGCTCTTCCAGTTTGGTTTTTTTTTTTTTGTGTTGAGCTTCTGAGGGCAAGCAGCCTTCTGGAAAAGTCACCCTTTGCCTGGACATCTACTGTCATGAACTGCCAGGTGCAGACCTGCCTTTTCACCTATTTTTCTCTAAAACATTAAAGTGCAGTTGGTTAAGGAGTTCAGAAGAGATTGAACAACAAACAGATGCATCATCAAGCTGGTTCCCTAGGGAAGCTGATTGCTTTAGATAAGATACAGTAGGGGAAAACTACAATCTGTGTTAAAGTATTTGAAAGCAAGAGACTGAAAAGCTCTAAAATTTTGTTTAAAATGGCCACAAGTCAAAGAGAGGAAAAATACCTTTTTTCTCTTGAACATCTGGACAAAATTTCTAGTTCTTAAAAGGAGTGTCCTTGCACTGGAAAGAATGCTGGAATATAAACTTATATGGTGGTGGAAACCTACCAAGAAGCATCTTAATAGAGTTCAGAAAACAAAATGCCCCTGTAAAGCTAGGAGCCAGGAGAGGTCCACAGTCCAGTCTAGAACTAAGTCTGAAATGAGACCTCTTAACAATCTAGGGGGAGGAGGCAGTTCTGGAACCCAGAGGCATTGCAGACAAGTTGTTTTCTCTGCTTCAGCTATCTGCAATTACATGCAAATGTAATGGAAATAGTGCTGTGGTGGACTGAAACAGAAGCGTTCGAGTGAGTGGACAAGCTGGAGAGCAGCTAAATACTATAAGTTTGCTTGCACAAGCAACTCTGTCAGAGAAGTTCACATGATGTTTGGACTCAAGGATGGTTCCATGTGTTTCTAGTTTTTGTTTGTTCAGTTGGTGATCTCTGAAGTATGACATGTACTTTTCTATACTTTCAGTTGCCATGCCTGTTAACAGCATGATGTGTTTTAATTTTGGCAGAATAGTGGGGTGGAGGGGAGGGATGTCTATTGCATTTGCTGATGGCTTCATAGGCATTGGTGGGAACTTCTGAGAAGAATGACAGCTTTATGGAATTGTTCAATAGCATGGACACACAGTGAAGAGGAAAAGGAGTTGTGCTTATAACCAACTGGGAAAACATTCCTTGGAGGTGAATGACCTTCACATCACTAGCACTGGAAACTTCAGGCACTATGTAGGAATTCCACACCTGTGGAATTTTAATGAAGTACACAGACTTAACCAGAGATTGATGATTTGTTTTTTTCAGGTTATGTGTATGAATGGCTATTATTACACAAATAACTAGATGGATGAAGCATCTCTGTGCTGAGATAGCAGAATTAAAATAGGCTACAGTACAGAGCAAATGTCTGACTAGCTAAGTACAGACCTGATAGGAAAAGGATGCAATGCAGAGAGCAAGCTCTGTGTGGCAGCTGCTTACTGACCTTACAGATTCCATTGCTGTGCATATGTGCAAATGTTTGTACATATTTCCATGCTTCTGTAGCCTGTAAGTGCTGAGGCAGGAGGAATGTAAAATAGGTGATGCCTTATTTTCTTCATGTTACTCTTTTCTGATGGAGTTTTGATTTTGTGTGGATGTTGGAGTTTTTATATTTTAGTGCTGCTAAAGTATAATTTAGTAGTAATTCTTCCAGGGGTTAGGGAACCATCAAAAATCTGTGTTTATAAACACAATATAGAGGTGAATACTTTCAGGTGATAAATTTCATGGTGTTTAAGTCTTCAATAAATCACTCCTAATGCTAGCTGTGAAGCAATAACTGAAGTATGGCTTGTAATTCACTCATCTGGAGGTGGGTTTTGTTTTTGTTTTGTTTTGATTTTCTCTGCACTGGCATAGAGCGAAGACAGTCCTAGTCCCAAGCGACAACGCCTTTCCCATTCAGTCTTTGACTACACAGCAGCATCACCAGCCCCATCACCACCAATGCGACCATGGGAGATGACATCAAATAGGCAGCCTCCTTTGGCTCGACCCAACCAACACCACTTCTCAGGGGAACGATGCAACACACCTGCACGAAACAGGAGGAGGTAAGCAAGCTGTGTAGCTTGGGAAACAAGTTCTTATTCTTTCTGATTTTACCTCAAGGAAGGTGTATTTTGGGCAGCACTGACTAGATTAAATGTGGTAAACATGTTAACATTTCCTGGGCTGTAAGATACTGCATTTGTGACTAAAAAGTTACTGGAAGTAATTCAGGCTTGTGCATCATCATGTAATTTATGTGAACAGTCCACTTGAGGAAAAGAGTGCTCAAAACGTGTTTTATTATGAATCTAATTCTCTATTACTCTGCACTGAGGCAAAAAGCATGTAGAAAAGTGCAATGAAAAATCTTTCTCATCTGGGTACTTTTAAAGGTGTTAAAGAGTTGCTTATGTAATACCATCGTTTTCATTAAAGTCACAGTTATATTTGTACTTAAAACCAGTCAAAATAAAGATGAAAGATACTAGCTGGGGAGATGAAGAGGTTAGCATAGTGTCAAATGTTTGCTGAGGTGGGTGATTCACGTGTAACAGGATATAGATTTTCATGTTGGTTTTACCTTGTGGCTCATTAACTTCTCAAAGCAGAGCTTTCAGAATAAGTTCCAGTGGTCATGGAAGAGAGATTGGAACTGGTGCCTGGACAGATAACAGTCTAGCAAAGCATAAAACCACAAACTTTTTTGCTATTCCAGTTAAACAAATTATCCAAAACAGAAGCTTTCATTTCCTCACATTCTGCCTCAAAAATACTGAGTCATCTTATGCAAGTTAAAACACACTGTCTCTGTTTGTTTCTAAGAAATGTTTTGGCTTGGTTTGTACTAAAAAAAAAAAGTGAATATGCTTTTTAATGAATATAAAATTTAGGCTTAAGATATATTTAACTATTTTTCTTCAGATTGCACAAATCAGATTTGTCAACAATGATCAGCCAGTAATTTTGAAGCAAGGAATTTTAGAGCCTACTAGTTTGGTATCTTTGCTTCAGCTTCATGAATTTGAAAGCTTTCTGTCAGTGGCATGCAAAATATGCAGCTCTCAATGCAGCTTGTCAGACTTGGGAAGGAGGTTGAATTGTGAACTTAAAAGGGTTGTTGTGAAGACAGAAGATCAGACCTTTTATATAGTTTGGTACAAGGATGCTCTGTTAGGGGCATTTGGTCTACAGCATTATCTTGACATCAAATGTCTTGAACTGAGATGCCTAGAATATTTGCATTTGGTCGTGTTTGTTTGGTGTCCAGTCAGCTTACACAAATTTCTTCGCAGTGTTCATTAACATCTGCAGAGTTAAGCACTGTGCTTAACAAGATAAATGCTAGATAGCAGAATCTCAACAGTTTGGATATACTGTGGGATGGAGGATAAGAACAGAAATGTGTAAGGGGTGAATGTGCATGGGACAAGTGTCTTGACATTCAGATGCAGTCAAGTGTCACTGGGGTAGTAGTCTGTGGCTTTTGCAGGTAAGCCATTTGCAAACAGCAAGACACCTCATTGCAAAGCCATCTTCAGTCTGACAGGAGCTGTTAGGTTGGCTGCAGCATTGTGGACACAAATTGTTACTCTTTCTAGGGCCAGCTCGCCTGCTCCTGGGTAGTAACCCAAGTTTTTGCTCTAATCAGAGGCATTTGAATGTGTCAGTACTTTGTTTCCCTGCACTTGAGCCAGGGCATTTTTTAGCTTGGGTGCAGTGTTACATTTGAGCTATCTTTAGGTCAGTTGCAGAATAGCATTGGACCCAGTTTCTTCTTCAGGAACCAGGATTTTTAGGGAGAACACCACATATGTGTTTCTTGTTTTGCAGGAGTCTTTTTGAGTCTTAAGAATGCTCTGGAGTCATATCAGAACTAATAGCCATTCTTATGGAACAAAAGTTTGATTTCTTAAGATCATTATGAGTACATCTGTTATTAATGCTTTAGGTGAGGTTATGCACATGCTTTTGAAGCAAATTTCCTGTTTTGCCTGCTTTGTTTTCTCTTCTCATTGCAGAGTGGTTTCAAGAGTTCACCGGGTTTTCAGGTTAAAATAAGATGAAAGGTGCACTCCAGCTGCAAATGGTCATTGAGCTTAAGGAAACAGGCTAGGGCAAGTGCAGACAAAACCTATGAAGTGTGTCTAGTGTGGACATCACTGCCCCAATGTCATCAGCATTAACTCTTCCGTCCTACCAGTTGGCTCCTATTGGTCAGGACAGATTGTTTTGGGTTTTTTTATTACCTGGATTTTTTTAACTACCTGGCTTACTATTTAGACCTTACGTCTTGGTATCAGTGATTTTGTATTGTGCCTAACATAACAGTGCCCTAATTTTTTGTGGGTTTTTTATTCTGATTCATTGTAAGCAAATACATACTGCATTAAGAAAGATAGCCTTCTGGTGTAAATTTGCAGAAAGATTATTTTTGTCTAGATACTTATATGTAGTACAGATAAATTATGAATGTAAAAGCATGATGTATGCCCATATGAAACAGAGAAGGCCATTCCAATTTATCAGTCATTGTGAAATGGGAGGATCTGTTGCATTGCTGGGCCTTATCTTTCATCTGTGCTTCCTTTCCTCCTTGTCTTGAATGTAATTCTGAGCTAAAAGGATTCAAGAATGTCTTACTGCAAAGAAATCACCCTTGTTAGAAATACTAAGATCTGCACATACTAACTCTGCAGTTATGGGTACCTTTTGATGACTGTTCTTACCTGAGGGTAGGAATTCCTGCAATTTTTTCACCACTTTATCCTGTCTCTTTGTTTTAACCTGGCATTTACCATGTTTATAATGTGCATGTAGTAACAGAGGATTTTTTTGGTGGCTGTTTTTTAAAGACTTTAAGCACAAGTTCATTACTGATGTTTAATAATAGTTTAGACCCATGACTTGACAATTATTCTGAAGTAATTTCCAATAATTCAGAAGCTAATAAAGCTATGTATCCTGATGCTCTGAATTTTGCTGACTGAAAGTATAGTATAATTTATAATTCTGCACAGGAAATAATACAGCTTTGCTTTTTACCAGAGAATGATACTTCTTTTTTCATTTAAAAAGTCATTCCAGAAACTTTGCCAGCTTTTATGGGCATTTTCATAATTCTGGGTTCATAGAAAAGTAAAGCCAGGCCTTTTAACCAAGACAGAGGCAAGACTAGTTTTATGAGAACTACCTTGTCTGAGAAGCCACCTTGTCTAAGTGCTGGTGGCAGTCAAGAGAATTTCTGTTCTTCTGAAGCACTGGTGCTTTCGTAACTTTCCTCTATTTTTGGAGCTTTTCCAAAGAAAAATCCTCACACAGACATTTTTATATTAAAATATTCAGACCATTTCTATTTCATAGCAGGAAATAGCAAATTTAAAACAACCTGAGCACTCCAAACAGGAACATCTTCTGCATTACTAGTTCCATGGTTAGAAATTATATGCCAATTTTACCTAAGGAGAATGTAGCAGTTGTATCATATTAGTAATATAGCAATAGAGGATGCAGCAAAAACTTAATGAAAGAAAACTGGATTTAAGAAAAGTACATTCGTAAGAATGTAAATTTAGGTTCTTGATGCTTAGAAGAAAACTCAGCTTGTATGTTCTGCTATGGTAGTTTATAAAAATAACGGTGGCTATGCATTTTTTAGTTTGTTTGGGTTTTTCTTTGCTGTGTTACAGCCTGGCCTTATGCCTTCTATCTGACCTGTTGAGAATTAGCATTTGTTTCAGTTCCAGAGGCAATAATGTCATAAAATCTGTGTGAAGTAGGGTTGAAAAATAGTGGCTTGAGACATTGTATCATATACTCACAGTAGCATGTGGATAGCTGGTAAAGTGATCTCACTTCCCCAGAGTATGTCTGTTTCATGCAGCAGGAAAATTGGACTCAACCAGAGAAAGACCTGGGATTTGCCAACAGGTTTCAGGTTTATTTGATTTTTATTCAGTAATAGCAGAAGTTCTGTTCCATGCACTGTTGGAGAGGACGTGTTCCAATAATGATCACAGATCATTTTTGTCTGTTCTCTGCAGTTTGGGTCCTTTAGCCCGTTTCATAAATGGGAAACCATTTCACCCCATGTAGCTTTAATTTGCTGTTGCTTCTGGGACCTGTAACTTGTGTGTGTCGTGGAGATTGGAAGGCATGTGCTGGAAGTACTGCAAGATCATTTTGTGCTTGCAGTGCTTTCCCCTTCCAAATAAATGAGAAGTGACTTGTTCAAAATTTCTTATAGTGAGTTTATCACCTCTTTGTGCATCATTTTCTGAGTGCTGAACCTGAGCCACTGGTCTCTGATTTATGTAAGTTTCAGCTCAAGGTATTTGCAGCTCTGCCCAGAACATACACACATTTATATAAGAATATATAATCAAATCTTACACACCTGTAGATCACTTGCTCAAAAGAGGTATGTGCTTTGGTCTAAATCTATCTATCTACAGAAGTTCTCCACTCCAAGAAAGAAAAAATACTGCAATCATGATTTCCTGGGATCTTCTGGAGAGAGTTTTAGAAAGCACTCAGTTATGTAGTGAACATGTGAGAGCTGAAAAATTAATTTGTTTCTTCAAAGAAGTCTGCTGTTTTTCCTGCTGTCACTAAGCAAGCAATCATTCTGTGGCATGGTTGAAACAAAGACCCTGGGGAAATCTGTGATCATTTAATGAAGGATTTTTACCTAGATAGAATAAAGGCATGGAAATACTATGAAGATTGCTGTCTTGACTTTTGAGCACAACTGCGGCAATCCAAGTGTCATATTTTTTAACAAGGTAATATTTACATAGGAGTTCTTCTCTTGGTTTCCCTAACAGCATTAAGCTATGCAATGTTAAGCGTTTCCATACTGAAAAAACTATCATTTTTAAGGATTCTAACAGTTCCGTCAGTAAAAGTTTTATTCCAATCTAATAAGCTTGTTCTAGTAAAATTTTCCAGTTTAAAATTTTCTTGGTATTTTATTGTCTGAGGTTTTAGTTATTAAGAAGGATTTGTGTCGCTTATATAACCTCTAATTTTTTTAATGCATTTCCAGTCCTCCTGTTCGACGTCAGAGAACAAGGAGAGATCGTTTGTCTAGACATAATTCTATTAGCCAGGATGAAAACTATCACCATCTCTCCTATGGACAGCAGCAAGCAATAGAAGAGCCTCGAGCCTTTCGCCCACCGAATGTATCTCCTCGTATGTTGCACCCAGCCGCTCACCCACCACAGCAGAATGCAGTGATGGTTGACATTCATGATCAGGTAAAATTTTTAGAGTACAAACAGAAGGCTGTTCAAGATGTGTTTGGTTTTGGGGGAGTTTCCCAACATCTTCAGGAACCCTCTCCTCACTAAATAGTTCACTTCACCTCATAGTTGACAATGAAGGTCACAGAGCACTAAATTCTATTTGACTTCTTACAGAGTGGTGGTTTTTGTTGACTATTATGTGAATGATGCATTGCAGTAGGCAATAAAAAAAAAAACCAAAAAGAAAGTTCACTCTTCTAATAAAGAAGATTGATACTTAATAATTCGTACTTAACAATTTGTCAATGTATTAATTGGCATATTTCTCTAGGTCTCTGTCTAAAACCTTTGAAATCAGTTATTTTGTTTTCGTAATTAGTTTCTTGTGATGAGGATGTGAGATGGTACTTGCTAATTATGTGTTCGATTTCACGTGAAATACCTCACCTTAGCTTAGGAGTCATTAAATTGTTAAAATGTATTATTTAGAAGTAGAATTCACAATGCCTGTTGTTGGTTGGCTACATAACAGCAGAACTCACAGCAGTTTTGTTGCATAACTAAATTAACCATTCAAGCCTAGTCAATTCCTCCTTAAATTTTATGAAAAAGTTACATACATAGTTGGTCCAGAAAGTAAAGAATTCCTCTCTGCGACAGCACTTTGTATAGAATTCTGTAATGAGGACCTGTAAAAGAAGTTCTGGGCCCTTCACTACAGAAAGGACATTGTGGTGATGGAGCATGTCCTTGGAAGAGCAATGGAGCTCTTGAAGGGGCTGGAGCACAAATCATATGAGGAGTGGCTGAGGGAGCTGGGTGGGTTTACCCTGGAAAAAAGGAGGCTCTGGGAGGACCTTAGCAATCTCTAAAACTACCTGAAAGGAGGTTGTAACCAGATGAGGGTTGGTCTCCCACGTGGCAAGTGACAGGACAAGAAGAAATTGTGCCAAATTGCACAGGGATAGTTTAGATCGGATACTAGGAAAAATTACTGAAAGGATTGTCAAATGTTGGAACTGGCTGGAAGTAGTGAAGTCACCATGCCTGGAGGTTTTTAAAAGACACATAGGTGTGGCAATTACAGACATGATTTAGGAGTGGCAGTGCTGGGTTAGTGGTTAGACTTGATGAACTTAGGGGTCTTTTCCAGCCTAAATGATTCTGTGATCCTGTTGAGGTAACCTTTGTTGTTGTCTGCTAAATTAACAGGCTGCAGCACAAGTACACTAGTTGCTACATAGCCATGACTAGACCTGGCTGTGTGGATGTCCAGATCTGAAGCTGCATGTGCTCAGAATGCAGCTCTAACATCCCTGCTTAAATGGTGGTTTGCATTCTGTGCAGTTGCATAGCACTGATGTGTCATATGATGTGTGCAGAGCAGTTCTCAGCAGGGAAGTATTTGCTTTTGGGACCAAGTGCAAGGATGGAAGCCAATGCCATTCTAGCCATCTCACAAACTTATATTTTTAACAGTTCTTCTGCTGCAGATCAGATAATGCTCTTGCTTTATGTCGTAAGCTTACATCATGACAAGTCTGGCTGAACAGTTTTCCATCCCACTGCCACACACCATCTGTGCTCAGATGTCAGTATTTCCAGACTAAATGGGGTCTTCCATGGTGCTACTTTACAGTTCAGGGGCATGAATATTTTGAGAAGTCATTTTCTACTATTATTTTGACCAATAAATGTTCCAGGATCATGCACAGCATTGCACTTACACCCAACTTTTGTTGCAGAGCCAGAACTGGTTCAAGTTCAGTGTCTCTCCTGAGAGTGGTTTCTGTCATTGATACACAGGTTGAGATTTTAACCTCTGTTCAGTGATCTGTGTTCTGTTTGTCTGGCTGTACACTACCGGTTCGATAGTTTAGCTCTCTTTACTCATTCTCACCTTCCTGAGGAGCTGTTCTTCCATTTTAAACAAGCAGGTTCTATTTTGGCTGGTCATTAAGGAAGAGAGAGATTTGAAATAATTACTTTCAATTAATCTGTGCTGCCTGACTCTTAAGTCTTTTCAGTTTTATTAGTGTTAAAAGATTGTTTAGTGTTAAAAAATCCAACAGAACAAAACCAACAACAAAATTTCAAACATGCAGAACAACCCGTGTGGTTTGTTGGTTGAGAATATCTTTGAATCTTAGTTTGATGATTAAATTTTAGGGATTGCCACTAGTTAGAGAATTGGGTTACATGGTTTCCTAATATGAATCTGGATAGTTAGGGTCTACAGCCTCTTAGTCATGTTAACTTTTCCTTTTCAGCTTCCTGGTTAGCTGTTCTGTTACTTAGGTTAGGAATTTAGCTTAAATGTTGTCCTGAAAGTGAATCAAGAGAGCAGTCTCTTTGGAAGAAAGAAAATCTTTAAAATTGTTTTGTTGTTCAAAGATACAAGTCTCTTGAATTAATACTGAATCAGTCCCTTCAGAAATAAAAAAATAACTTGAACTGCTTGTAGATTAGCTTTTATGTGGGAGTTACTACCTTCTTATTTCATAAAATTAACCTGGGGGAAAAAAGGGAGGGTGGGCAGGTCTGACATACTTCTGAGTGACTAAGGTGCCACTGAAATTTTAACATTTTAAACTGAGAGATCCCTCTTGCCCAGAAACTTCCAATCAATAAATAACGTTCCATTGATAAAAACATTTTAATGAACAGAAATTACAACCATGTGCCTTCTTTTACACTTTCTTTGTGAATATATTATTTTTCTGAAATGTAAGTAAAAGCTTTTAATCGTACTGTGCTGTGTTAGTGTTAAGACTTTGCAGTAAGTTATTAAATACTTTTTTTTCCCCCTTTTGCTGCAGATCCATCAGGGCACAGTTCCTGTTTCATACACAGTGACAACTGTGGCTCCACATGGGATACCACTTTGCACAGGCCAGCACATTCCAGCCTGCAGCACGCAGCAGGTCCCAGGGTGCTCAGTGGTTTTCAGTGGCCAGCACCTTCCAGTTTGCAGTGTGCCTCCCCCAGTAAGTGGGTCTCTGTAACTACAGCTGCTTCAATCTTTTTCTAGTATAAATCTATAGTGTCATGCACAGTACTTCATACAGCGTCTGGTGAACATTTTTGATGTTGGTGTAATGCTGGTCTCTGCCAGCAGTGTGTGACTTTGCTTTCCCTGTGGTGCATTCTGTGACATGAATAAGCCTGTGTGGCGCTGAAACAAAACCCTCGATATGACCCATCTATTTCTTTAAGCTGCTTATTGAAGAGTAAAGGTAATTTGTGTTTATCATGTCCAAGTGCCATTTATCCCCATGAGAGGCAACAAGGTCTGCAGCATACTGCTGGCTAGTCTGGAGTATTTGTGAGAATCAGTTCCCCTTACCTGCCAAGTTGGTGAAAATCTGTTACATAAACTGCTGTGTATCCCTGAGGCAACATGAGAGACAGCCTTTTTCTTCTGTTTAGTGGTGGTGTTAGTGTAGCAAAGCAATCTCAGAATGAGTACCCAGAGACTGGAACAATACTTACACAGTAAATTCAGCAAGGCAAGAAAGCAACATGTCCTAAGAAACAACAACAAAGAAAAATCTGAAACTATATTGGGCCTTAGGGAAATCCATCCAATGGATACTAACAATCTTACCCTCTGCTTTGAATAGGTATATTATCTGTGCAATTCATAAAATGTTTTCTAATTCAATGATGCAGTTGTCCTTTTAATACATATAGGACTAAAGCTCTAGTTTTTATTTTGAATGTACAACAGCTAATAAGTGTGTTGAGAGAATAGATGCAGTACAAGTGGATATAAACAGTTACGTTTCTGTAGCATCAGCAAGCAGACTTTATGCTTTCTTCTGTTAGAGCATAAAATTGAGGAACAGTTTTAAGTTAAGAGGGGACTCTGGGCATTGTCTGGTGGTCACCTGCTGCAGTACCAATTTCCAAGTATGGAGATTTCACAACGCCTCTGAACTTCTGCTCCAGTGTTTGACTGTTCCTGTAATGAAGAATTTCCTCTGTATGTCTGCTTGAGTTTTCTTTGCTGCATCTTGGTCCCATTGGTGCTTGTGCTTTTTCACTTTGCTTCTTGAGGAGGATTTGGATTCTTCCTGTCCACTCTTGAGAAGTAGTTAGACACAGTGGTAAGGTATTTGCTTAGTTTTCTCTTTTAAAGCAGAACAAGTCTAGTTCTGACACTTCTTCTATGCAGTTTCCTCCAAGCTCCTGGTCATCATGTTGTCACTGTCTTTGTTTTGCACTGGGACGCCCAAAACTGGGCCTAGGACTTGAGATTAGTGTCACAAGTTCTGAATGGAGGGGCAGAATCACTTCACTGGTTTCACAAGTTGCGTTCTTAGCAACGCAACCCAGCATGCCATAAGCCTTTTTGACTGTGGGTATTGTGTACATGTCCACCACAACCCCAATATTTTTTCTGCAAATCTGACTGCAACCAATTAGTCTCAGAGTGTCCTGCTCCACCGAGTTACTCTCTTCCAGTGCCAGACTTCACATTTGCCTTTGAACTTTACATAATTTCTGTCAGCCAATTTCTCCAGCGTATAAAAATTCATCTCAAAGGTAGCCTGTGCCCTCCAGCATGTCACCTGCTCACCAGCTTAATCTGTGAACTTCCCAGTATCCTTTTGTTATTTTCACAATATTTGTCTCTCTCACTGCATGTGTAGCTATGAAGTAAACAAATGCCATTTAGTAAATACCTTCATCAGTTTTAAAAGTTCTTCCAAGGACAGGATGGCATCCAGAGGGACATGGACAAGCTTGAGAAGTGTGCCTGTGTGAAATCTCATGTGGTTTAACAAGACTGAACACAAAGTGCTACACCTGGGTCACATCAACACAGGCTGGGTTGAACAGATGGAGAGCAGCCCTGTGAGAAGGCCCTGGGGGTGCTGGGGGATGAGAGGCTGGACATGACCCAGCCATGGGCACTCACAGCCCAGAGAGCCAAACGTGCCCTGGGCTGCATCCAAAGCAGCGTGGGCAGCAGGGGAGGGAGGGGATTCTGCCCCTCTGCTCTGCTCTGGTGAGACCCCACCTGGAACACTGCATCCAGCTCTGGGGTCCCAGCACAGGAAGGACAGGGACCTGTTGGAGTGAGTCCAGAGGAGGCCACCAAGGTAATCAGAGGGGTGGATCATCTCCTATACAAAGAGAGGCTAAGAGAATTGGGTTTGTTCAGCCTGGACAAGAGAAGGCTTTGAGGCACCCTAATTTCAGTACTTGAAGGCAGCCTACAAGAAGGGCAAAGAGAGGCCTTTTACAAGTGCATGTAGTGACAGAACAAGGTGGGGAATGGCCTTAAACTAAAAAAGAGTAGGTTTAGATTAGATACTAGGAAAAAAATTCTTTACTATGAGGGTGGTGGGGCACTGGAATGAGTTGCCCAGAAAAGTCATGGATGCCCCATCCCCAAAAGTGTTCAAGGCAAGATTGGATGAAGCTCTGAGCAACCTGGTCTAGTGAAAGTTGTCCCTGCCCAAAGCAGGGGGTTTGGAACAAAATGATCTTTAAGGTGCCTTCTAACCCATTCTATCATTCCGTGATATGTCCAAACAGAAAAACTCTTTTAAAAGCTTGCATGAATAAACAGGTAATTTTTATTTCTTTCTGCTTGAAAGCTAGGTGGCCTCATTTGCTCTAACTTAAAAAAGTGACATGGGCATAGCACAAATCAAACATTCCAAATATATATAGGAACTAGGGTACTCTTTACCGCATAAAATCCTATTTTGATGTTTCCCAAAGAATCTCATGTATTGAGGAGGACTGTGAGATGTTCTAGCTGCAAAATTATCTTCAGCTATTTCAGAGGACAGTTTTCAACTTAATAAAATACAATAAAAATATGTTATAACCATAGAAACACTTGCCTACAGTATTTGTTTTTTAGAAAAATGATGCAGTAACTGAGGGAAAAGAATAGTCAGCATTTAAGGAAAAATAGTAGTCAAATCAAATTAATCTACTACTGTTTTGGTGCATTTGAAGATTTATGTTTAGTCATGGTCACAGCAAATTGAGATGATAGTTCCGCCTCCACTACTGAAATCTAATTTTAAGTTGGTTCCTTTTACCATTTTGTGCTCTTATAGTCAATATGCAAATGTATGCTGTGTGACATGACTAATAAGAAAAAAAAAGTGAGATATAAAACTGGGTGGGTAGTGTTTCTTTTCAAGATTTGATAATGAATATCTTAATTAAATGCTGTTTTAATTGTTAAAAGTGTAAAAGACACACCTGACATTCTCATAATGGATCAAAGCGTAACAAAAAAGAGATTGGAGGTTCCTTGCTCTGCCATATAGAAAGGTGGAAGTAAAACTGAACAGTGCTATCAAGCACATTCCAGTTCCCCTGCAGTGCCTTCATCATTTTATTGTTCAAACTTTAGTACCCAAAGTTGCTTTTATGTCAGGATTTTAAAGAAGGAGAGAAAAAGAACTATTTCTCATAGTATCTGTCACTAGGGAGCTGCTTTCAGAGCATAGGACTCACCCAAAAGTGCAAAACCAAGCAGACTGTAGGAATTATTCATAGTACATGAGGCAGCAGAAGTCTTTAGGTACAGTCTGACAGCTGAGAGTCCCTCAGCTGCATCTAGAGCTTGAAGTGATTGCAAGACGATTGCTCTGGCATATTATTTTGATGGTGATATGTGGGAAAAATAAAATGAACTAGGATAAATGTATCTTCTCATCACTTAGGAGCCTGTCTAATCCTGGAGTATCGAAAATCCAAACTCCTGCTGACCTCATGAGCACCTAGCAGATGTCACACTATGCTACTTCCTAGAGCCTGTTCTGTACTCATCACTGTTCCTTGGGTATTTGAATGAGTTTTTATTTATGTGTATTTTGGAGGCTTTTTCAACAAGGCAAAAGAACTGTTCTCTTATAAGGATACCTTTCCATAATAAATACATAGAATATGGAACATTGTATAGGGAATATTTGTGCTACAAAAATATATTGTTTTCATTTTGTTTCAGATGCTTCAGGCATGCTCAGTCCAGCACCTACCTGTACCATATGCAGCATTTCCACCCCTCATTTCTAGTGACCCATTCCTTTTGCATCCTCCTCATATCTCTACACACCACCCTCCTCACTTACCTCCTCCAGGACAATTTGTTCCTTTCCAAGCACAGCAGTCACGGTCGGTAAGTAATGCTTCTTACCCCACTCTCAGTAGACCTGGTGGGCTGGATGGGTACACAGTACTGATACCTGATTGAGGAAACAAGGATTTTCTTCCAAGCTGTAACCACTTGGTTGATGAAAAAGATGAAAAAATACTTCTGAAGTTCAGTGTTTTGCTTCAGATTTCGTCATTGTCTGTGCTGTTTTTCCATACGCTTTTACTTCTCTCAGAAAGATGGGTATTTTCTTCACCATCAGGTATTTTTTCCCAGGAAGCAGAATAGAATCCAGAGGAGGTTGTGTAAGCATAGTAAGCATGTCAGAGAAAAGCTCAGCAGAGAAAGAAGTACTGAATGTTACTTTAATTACATGCTTCTTTTGTATTACTTCTTGATTAATTTTTAAATGACCAGTCCTTTTCCTGGAGCTTTTTTTCACACTTACAAAAGTTACTGATCTTGTCTGCTTAAGCAGATTTGGCTTAGTGATAGGGACTATGCAAACATGGGAAAATGTGACCCTATTTTGGATTTAGGGGGAAACCAGGTTTACAGTTTTGGCCTACCACACTTTCTGTGTGGTTATCTGAGTACTGGACCATTTGTTTGCCCCACTAAGTAGAAGATGCAGATATTTCAGTAATGCAGAAATAGGATATAGCTTTATTGTTGCAAACACTGCTGAGACTCCTTCATGCTGTGTCTCAGGTGTGGATAGGGTTGTAATCACTTCATTACAGTCATGGGAAAACAGTTTCCATCATCATAACAAAGTGGTTTTCTGTGGTAGTAATCTTTATAAGACTTTCCTTTACAAAATGTGTGGACTCAGGTTTTAGCTTGAGTTGCTTACTTAGGTTTTTACCCACGCTTGTCTGTCAACTTTCAGCTCTGGCAAAAAGCTTGCATTGTAGTGGTTTAAGAATATCTTGTTTGTTCTGCATAACAGGAAAACAGAATATTCCTTTGGTTCCACAAGGTGGCTTTCTTAGCTGAATTTCTTGAAATGGTGGAATTCAGTGTCAGTAACAGAAAGATGTATTTATGAAACAGGGAGAATTTCTGGTTGTTTCTTGGGCACTTTTGGACCTGACTGATGTAATAGATTTGACTAGCTACAAAACTAATCTGGAATCTCATGCTTCTGCAACCTCTGGACTGCTTGTTAGGACTACTTGCATGACCCTCCTAGGAAAACCTCTGCTTAATTACTGGACATCATTATCAGTTTCATGTACTGGAACCACCATGTTTCCTCTCCCGATTTTCAGTTTTTCTGGCATAATTTCAGTTCTTGTCTATGGTGGTTTATTTTTTTCTCTCGCATAGTTATACAATTGAGAGGAGCCTGGCAAGAAGGAGAGCAAATATTTTTCCTGAAAAATGCAAGATACAGGAAATTACAGCCACTCCTATATTTGCTAGATCTCATAAATTCCTGGTCTATAAGCATGGCTAGCTGGAAAAGGTGAATTTATATCAAATGTGTAGTGTTGTCTTTGCTTTTTTGGGTAGTGTTAATGACCTAGGAATTGTTCACAGAGTTACTACAAAATTGATCACAGCAGCACAGAATATACAAGTGGGACTGCAGTTCTTTATTGGGGAAAAATTTCATCTCTATTACTGCAACAAAGGCTATCTCTGGTTTTTTTTTAGCCGCTTCAAAGGATAGAAAATGACGTAGAATTGCTTGGAGAACACCTTCCTGTAGGAGGTTTTACATACCCTCCCTCAGCCCATCCACCAACGTTGCCTCCCTCAGCTCCTCTTCAATTCTTAGCCCATGATCCATTACACCAGGAGATGTCATTTGGGGTAGTAAGTATTGTTTTCTATGCTACGTTCTCTTTCATGCTGCATTAACATTCTTGATCTTTATTCTAGTAGTACATTTTGTTGAAAAGTCACACTTTTGCAATCATATTCCGTTATTGGAATAGCTGCATACTGTGGTATTTTCTTTTAAGCTTGTGTTAATCAAGTTAAGGATAATTTAATGACACCAGCAAATTATTTCCAGTAACGTTATCTGCGGAGTGCAGCAGCATTTACTTAGAAAACTTTCCATGTTGTCACACAGTCCATGATTTCTATTGCAGGGAGTAATTAGTAATTAGTAATTAGTGCAGTTTAGAAAAACTGCTGTCACTTTTGTTAATTCTTCATCATATGTTGAGTTTCTACAGCTCAGGAAAGCCAGAATGCTTTAAAAACCGTTCTTCTCTTGAAGCAGTTGTAGAGTGCTTCCATAATTTAGACCACAACATACCATACTATACTATACATACTATAAAGATAGCCATGTTACAAACCTTGATTTAAGTCAGCTTTCAGGTGATCTACAGGTGGTTCAGCTGCAGCAGTACAAAATAAAATTAAAAGTGGTGCAGGATAGTCTGTGTTGAACTTCGTTGAATTGTGTGTTTCTGTGGTGTGTCCAGTGGTGCTACTTATAGGATCTTTGTCTTGTACTTGAATCTGCAATTATATTAGTCCTGAAATGGGTCAGGGGTTTGTTGTTGTCGCTGTTCTTGTTGTTTTGTGTGGGTCACTTTTTAAAAACAAACAAACAAAAAACCTCTCCTGCCTGTGTGATGCTGGGAGAAATAGCTAGATCCCAAGTATGGGTGCTGATATTATTTATTGTTTGACATGTGTATCAAGTTGTCAGTGTTTTAGAGGCATATTATTTAAATTTTAAATAAGAATTAAATTTTAGACCCTGCAGCTGCAGAATATACAGATATCTGTCTTTAATTAATCTCCTTGAAATCACAGAACCTGATCAAATGCTTGCTGCAGTTTTTATAAAGGTTCACGTAAGTGTTCACCATTTTAAAAAGTGGTCAACTTATGGTTAATTTAAAGATGCACAGATTTTCAATGAAGTTTTCAGTCACTATGAGACACTCTGGAGACCAGGACACTTGAAAGCTTCTGTATGCTTCGATGCATTAGTCAAATTATACATGTTTTGCTGGGAGTCAGACTTCCTTCATTTTTAAGTTCAGTTGTTAAAATAGGTAGGGAACATAATACCATTTTCTGCAGATAGTAGCATGTGTCCTCTCTGATGCTTCAGCTCCATGTTGTTTATTGCTAAGGAGTAGAATAGAGACTTACTACAAGTAACCACGTGGCCTTTTATAAAGTAATACTAAATCTTTATAAAGCTTTATTTGCATTAACATTAGAATGGAATAGCTGCATTTCTGATTCTTTTTCATTCGGTGAACACAACAGTTTCTAATTATGTTTTTGGATTTCAGAATTCGCAAAGCAGTAAAATTAATATTTGTTATGCCTAGTTTAAGACTTCAACCAAAAGGAACCTGGCTCTTTTGCATTGTGTTTATATTCATAAGTTAATTTTATGTATGACTGTGGCTACCTAATCATAATGTAAAATTAGGGAATTTTAGGTTAGTCATTGGGGTTGTTGGGGTTTGGTGCTTTCCAGTTTCAAACATGTAAGAAGAAAAACGTGTTTGTAAAGACTTAGGGTCTTTGTTTCAAAAATAAGGTCTGAAGGCCCTCAAATATGAATTCAATAGAGATACATGAATTTCAGTTGTAGAAAATACAAAACAATTTTTAGTAAAAGATGACAGAAAGTGCCCTGATTTATCCATGGAATGAATGCATTGAAGCTTCTCACCTTGAGTGACACTCACCTTGAGTGTCTCTCTAGGTGTGGTCAGCTGCAGAAACTGTACTGATTAAACTTTCCACATACACTTGAAAGGCTTCAAGCCTTTAAGCCTAAATGTAAATATATACCACTGCTTAAAAGTTAGAGGTTTTTTAAAGATATTTTTAAAAAATTTTCATTTTAAAGAATTTTTTAAGGGCTTCTTTACTCAACTGCTTGTGTGGAAGCCTGCATAATAGCCCTTGGGCTTTTATATTTACAACAGGCTCAGCAGTTCATGTCCTGTTTCCCAAACTATACTGACTGTAGACCAAAACACAAGAACTTCCAAGGAGTTCTGTTGTATATTACTACTTTTTGCACAGGTTGGTCTGATTGTGTATTATAGATGGGAATAGTAATTTCAAATTGAGGCTGAGATTCTTTTGGATTTTAGCAGAGGCTGGATTTTTTAAATAATGCTTTACTGAAAGTGGATTTCATTATTGAGGGTGGAGATTAAGGATAGAAAATGTTGAATCGTGGGCTCACAGACTGGAAGGCTGGAAGGGTGATCATCTGGTCAAGCAGGGCCACCTAAAACCGTGTGTCCAGGACTACGTCCAGCCAGCTTTTGAGTATCTTCCAGAAAGGGAGACTCCACCATCTCCTTAGGCAACCTGTGCCAGTGCTCAGTCACCCTCAGAGTAAAGAAGTGTTTGCTGATGTTCAGATGAAGCCTCCTGTGTTTCAGTCTGTGCCCAATGTCTCTGGTCCTGCCACTGGGCACCACTGAAAAGAGCCTGGCTCAATCTTCTTCGCACCCTCCCTTCAGGTATTTATATACTTTGATAAGATCCCCCCCCAAGCCTTCTCTTCTCCAGGCTGAACAGGCTCACCTCTCTCAGCCTTTTCTCACATGTGAGATGCTCCAGACCCATCTTAGTGACCCTTTGTTGGACTCTCTCCAGTATGTCCATGTCTGTCTTGTGCTGGGGAGCCCAAAACTGGACACAAGTTCCAGTTCCACAAGTTTCAGTTGAAGCTTATTTTCTTCTTTCTTGCAGCCTTACCCACCTTTTATGCCTCGAAGACTCACAGGGCGCAGCAGATACCGATCACAGCAGCCAATACCACCACACCCTTACCATCCCAGCCTATTACCTTATGTGCTGTAAGTGAAAAGTACATTTGCTTCCATGTAGGCTATTAAGAAGGCAGCAAGCATCTTGGCACTTCCTATGGTTGGACTCTACCAGAGACCAGGCATATTTCACCTGTCTCGGAGGAAAACTTGCATTTCTGTGTAAACTTTTCAGCCTGTTTTGAATGACCTACACCACTGAGCAAGATAAAATACAAGTGAACAGTTTTTGTCCAGTGTAGTTTTGCAGGTATTTTGAGGCACAGTAGCCTCTGGTTTCTGAACTCTTGGTAAAGTCTTCAACAGATTTTAAATCATAGTTCTGTGATACTCTTACAGAGGCATGGTTACACTGTAGGATCACATTGTAGGAGTCTTCACTTATGGAATAAATTAATTTGGTTTGGTTCTTACTTATAAAATACAAGGGTGGGAGCTTCTGTGATGTGTTACTCTTTATTGGCTGAAGTGCTACTCTGTCGCAGCTGTCACATTTCTGTTCTGCTTCTGATTAGCTGTTTCTGGAAAAGATGTGGAACAATTAACATTTAGGAATTATCTGTAGTGTGTTATGGTAGACTCTCTGGAAGAGTTTGGGTCTATGACATGAGATGTATTATCTTCTAATGTTCTGTATTGGAAGTAAGAATTAAATGTTTGGAAAACAAAGATTAAGTTTCTGGTGGCAAAGGTGACATTGACAAGGAAATGATCAAACACTGACACCAGATCTGTAGTTTCTCTGTGCGCAGTGTCAGACGTGGCATGAAAATGGCACCAGAAATCTGATTCAGCAAAGCTGTTCAGCTTTGCATCTTGCAGTCTGAGAGTAATGTCATAGCTTCTTGCCTATTCATTGTGGACATAATGTGGCACAGTAATTCCTGATTCTACTATATTAGTGCTTTGAATTTGTCATTTCCGTGTGTGTGGATGAAGTTTTGACCCATTGTACTGTCTTGGGGGGTAAAAATACAAGCAGAAAAACATCTCTCTGATCTCTCAGTTTGAAGGGGTTCGGCTTTAACCAACATCACAGTACATGAGAAAATGAATTTGTGCTTGCCTTCAGTATGGAAGTTTGTCCAGTAGCAAATCCTATTTTTCTTCATCGTGTATTTTAGGCTTGCAGAACTTGAAAGACTTTTGTGTTGGAGACCTAAATGAACTTAGCATTCCTCTTTGATGGTCTTTTATCCACTTAAAGAAATACATTTAAAACCAGAATGTCAATTTTTTGTCAGTTTTAGTTCTCCGTAGTGTGTGGTAATTAAGACATTAGTTTTTGTAATAAAGCTGAGCTTGGTTAAAAGTACCAAGTGAAATGTGCATGCAGTTAAAAAGTCAGCACTCCCAATATCAGAAAGTAGCAGAAAAAGCTTTTTCTGTGACTCTTTCACTTCAAATGTCTGTTCTTGACTTCAAACGTAACATTTTTGCCAGTTCTGAGAACATGTTGACTAGAGAGGCATCAGAAAGGTTACTTTACCTCTGCCAGATGTTTCTGTGCTTTCCTTCAGCATGATGCTGAACCTTATCCTTGTTTGCTCTCGTGGTAGATCAATGCTCCCAGTTCCACCGGCAGTTGGACCAGCTTTCAGCTTTGAGTTGGATGTGGAAGATGGAGAGGTAGAAAACTATGAGGTTGGTGTGTGAACTACAACTACCTTTAAAGAACAGATGTTAGCTCAAGCAATAGATAAAATTTTATTATATTTTGCTTTTAATCCTTGTTTGTCTTTCAAATAAATGTGATGACTGTGAAGACAGAATCCAAAAACAGTCCTTCCACTTTCTTTTTGTAAAACTGGATACTAGAGTGTTTAGCTTTCTTTCTTGTCTATTGCTCTTCCCCAGAATTCACCTTTCCAGGCTAGTAATCATTAAATTGTTCAACTTTTATGTTCTACATGCTACTCTTCTCCTTTCAAAATTTAATTGATTTTAAATACCAGACAGAAGTGAAACACTTTCAAAAAGGGTAAGTTACTGGTTTTATGAGTGTAACTTTCAGAATAGTTTTAATATCATAGGATTAATTAATCTAAATGTAATGTTTATAAAACTGCCTTACTGCCTGTTCTTCTTGCCGTCAGAAGGGGATGGTAATTCACATCTAGAGATGCAGAACCCTCTTAAATACCCTAGACAATTATGGGGCTGTTCCAATTGTTGTTTCTTTGCTGGTTCTGAAGCTAATGGATTCCATTTGATTTCTCTTGAGTTAGTCATCATTAACCCTGATTTTTGCATCTCTTTGCCTGTGCTCCCCTTAAGATCTCTGTGTAGTTGTACATCTTCAGTTTAACAATGAGCACTTCTGTAATAACTTCTGTGGTGGTTCAGAAGAAGCAATGTCTTCTGAGAATTTGGGCCCTAGTTTCAGCAGTGTAAGAAATCAGTACCATTTGCAGCTTTCACAGGGTCTTTTCTGTGCATTGATTCTGTATCACACGTTTCCTAGGCCCCTCATGAAGGAGTGTGAGTTAAATACATGACAGACTGCAAATTATATACATGGAAGGATTTTAGTTGCAATGCTTGGCTTACAGAAAATTAACATAAAAATTAGCAGCCAAAAAAAGCACTTAAAGTTTGAAGTATGTATTTGTTTTCCAGATTGAGGATAAAATCTCCATATTTTAATTCAACTAGCCCTCAATGTGGAGTGGAAATCATAAACTGTCCCATTAAATTTATGATTTCTCTCACAAGACCAGACTCAAATATTCTTACGAAGGAAATTAGTTGACAATTTTTTTCTGGTTTACCAGCATTGTTCATTTCATAGCAGGGTGAGGGGATCCCTCAGAAGCAAATTACTTACTGAGCTATACATGCAGTCACAGTAGTAATTGGAAATTGGGTCCTTGGAGTGGGTTTTGAAATCCCAAAGATAACACGTTAAATAATTACAAAGATGGTTAAGTTCGGAAGGACTTTCCAAGGAGCTTGTACTGTATGGGAGAACTAAAGTTCTAAATATTTCTTAATAGAAGGGTGTTTTGTACTACCAGCTGGGGTAGTAAGATGTGATGGCAGTCCCAACACCAACAGAACCAGAGCCTGTTTGATCAGTGAATTTTTAAATGTCTAGTTTCCATGTTTTGCAGGCACTGCTGAATTTGGCGGAACGTCTGGGAGAAGCCAAACCACGGGGATTAACAAAAGCAGACATTGAGCAGCTTCCATCCTACAGGTTCAATCCAAACAATCACCAATCAGAGCAGACACTGTAAGTATATTGGTCTCTTTCAAAGATCCGTGATTTAGATGGTTTGATTTTCGTTTCTTTAACTTGCAGTCACAGCTAGGTCAGAAGAGCAAGAATACGTGCTTTGCAATGTGAAAGCACAGTAAATAAGAAAAGCAACAAAACACCCGTAAAACCCCACAGAGTCAATTCTCAGTTTCCATTGTCAGATGTCAATCACTGTAGCTACTGAAGGAGTAAAATAGCTGCTGTGTTGCAATCATACCTGTAAAGTTTTGTATGGAATTGCATATTTGTTGTTCTTACATAGCAGATACATTTAAACTTCATTCTGTTTTTTAGATGTGTGGTGTGCATGTGTGATTTTGAGTCAAGGCAGCTACTTAGAGTCTTACCTTGTAACCACGAGTTCCATGCCAAGTGTGTTGATAAATGGCTGAAGGTAAGGAAAAATCCTATCTCAGATGAAATTGATTATGTAGTTTTATAGGAGAGGGTGGGGATATTTTGCTGTTGCACTTCATTTCACCTTGTTTCATGTTTCTGATACTTAGAAATGCTAGCAGAGTGGAAGCACTGCTTAGATAGGATATTATTCTAATAATTGACAAAGATTGTTTCTTCATAATCTTTGGCACAAGGGAAAATGAATGTGAATACAATTATTTTCATGGACAGCTCTTGCTGTGTTTTCCATTTGCTTAAAACAATAACTGTGCATTAGAGTAATACATGACATTAGAGAATACTTGGAAAAAAGTAAATAATATAGGAGGTATGACATAGATGATGATGGTGGCTTCAACTGTTACATAGCTTGTCTGGCAAGAATGAGTACCGACACGTTTCCTTCCCCACTTTGCTATTAATGTTAGTTTCTGGGGCAAATAAAGTGGGTTACATGTGTATGTTTATGTGTATGCATATACACAAAAATGTAATACATACAAATAGAAATTATAGTTTTTCAAAATTATTTACCCATCTAAGAGAATCTGAACAAAAAAGAAAAGCTCAAGAATCAGGGCAGCCCAGTAAGAGCATAGGTGAAATAGCAGCTGTGCAGAAGGTGAGAAGAACAAGAAATACAAGTAAATTATGGCAGACATTTCTACCAGCTGCATTTAGCCAGATCTACTTTCAGCAAGATATTGATTACCATCTTGCCTCAGTTTTTTTACTATTTTATTCTATTCAGCTTTAATCTATTTAGTCTGTTGTGCAGAACATTGGAAACTGCAATGATACTATGTTGATATGGTCCTTAGAGAATTACAGATGCTGTTTGTTGTTTTGAAAAAAGAAATAAAAACACCTTGCCTTTATGGCATCATGTCTTAGGCAAGTGCTGAAATGTGCAGAGAATGAAAAAATCAAATTAATATTGATGGTATTTTTTTTGCTAACAAGATATGAAGAATAACGAGAAGGATTTGAAAGGTGGGATATGAAATTGCCGTTTGGCTACAGTATCCATGGTAGTCTATGTCTAAAGCTTCTACAAAATCTAGGGCCAGTGAAACTATTTCTACAGCAATGCTCAGAATTTTTGGTAGAAGTGGTCCAAAAATATCTGAATTCACGTACGTGCTCAAGAATCATCAAGAGGAACTAAATACCTGGTTGTTATATCGTCATATTAAAACCCACATGCACACACCCCACATAATATTAGCAGTTTCTCTCTGCTAGATGTATGCAGTTTTATTCTCTTACTACAAATTAAGAGTAGACTCTTTATGTATCAAAGTTGTGTTCTTCAGCATCCCCTCCTCTTCTTGAGCAGCGTTCACACTGCATGTGTCAGCGTCATTGCATGAAACTCTCTAACTCAATTGTGGTGTGGAAAGTGAGTATCCAGGGATAGTATTATCTAAAGAAAATATCATTTGACCCAGCCTGTGAGATAGTGGATGCTATAAGTCTATTATGTGGACTTTTTTAAAGATAGCTCTTTTCAGGCTATTGATGCAAAAAAAAAAAATATACTTCTGATTCATAGAACCCCTGATCTGCAGATTTCTGAAAGTTAGAAGAACATGTCAGGAAAGTATGATGCATGCTTGTCTTGTTCTTAATGCTCTTTCTTACCTGACATCTCACTCAGGAATCAGACAAGTATGTCGAGTTAAGCTTTTTTGGGACTCAGTGTAGTATGTTTAAAGTTAAGAGTTAGTCCTTTCAATGGCAATAGCATTTGGAACCACAAAGTGAAAAAAGTAGATTTAGTTTAGTCTGTTTTCAAAATCATAGTGTACTATTCTAGCGGTGAAATAGTTTTGCTGATGTTCTTGTCCCATTTTAGAAACTGCATTTTCTAACAGATCTTCACATGTGGTATTTTGTAAAGGTTGTGTTCAGAATGAGGTGCAAGATACACAATGAAAATCTAGGGAGGTGCAGTTAAACCTACTAAAACTTGCATTGACATCATTATTCCAGAGCTGAGTACAAAGTAAGATAGACAAGGTTAAACCATCCTAGTGTAGGATGAATAAGGCAATACTTTTACACCATGTGGGTTCAGTTACAGTGGTACAAAGATGGTATATGGAAATAAAGATTATTTTGCTTGCAAGCTGTACCGAATTACCTGTAACACCAGTCTATTTTAGTTAAGCCTCTGCCTAAACTTGGTTACAGTTAATAAGTCAACATCTGGGAGTGATAATAACTGGGAAAGTATTCTGTGCTTTGGTTTTGCTTCTGTTCATTCATCTATGAATTTGAAAACCTTTTTAAATGTATCTTGATTGTATAATTATGTCCACATCCACTTAATTCACCTCATCCAGTCAACATCATGTTCATAAATTCTGCAAGGGAAGGTTAAGATTGTGGCTTTCAGCACTTGTACTGTTATTCCACAAGATAGAAAAAGAAGAAAATTACTGGTTTGTTGCTATTTTTTACCAATTTAATCTCATTTTTTTGAAGAGAGTATTTGCTATCTAGGACTATTTCTAGAACTATGGAGTCAAATTGATTCTAAGTTTCATTGTATGTCACTTTAGTGAAAGATCTAAGTAAAAAGTTAGTGATTCAATCTCATTACTTTAAAAATACTCTTCTTGGGCTGCCTGTTGGTGATGATGGAGGAGTAAAGAAACTATCTAAAAAAAGTTTTGTGGCTTGTATGCATGGATAATTGACAGTACTATCTTCTTAGGTAGTTTGAGCAAGTAAGAGGAAATGTTCTATAACAATGCATTTGGTTGCCCACTTTAGCTAAAATACTTCCCTATTTAAGCAAGGTTGAAGTCTTAAGGAGAGAAGATGTAATACAGTGGAGGAAACAACAGAATTAAAAAGAGGGATGTTATCCTTTTATTTTTTGTAGTATTCCTAATTCTCATATTTCACAGTATTTGGCTGCTTCTTACCCTATATCCTCTAGTCAAATATGAATATATGAGAAATGTGTTCTTCTATAAAACAAAAGTCATCATTCCAAAGGAGAGCTTGACACCATGACCTGTGTTCAGCCTGAAGGCTTAGAACAACCTTAAAAGGACAATTTGCCTTTATATTTAGCAGTCTAATAGGAAATGCTGTATTATATATGAGAAAAGACAAACTGTAACTATACTTCAGCTTATTTCTGATGGACTAACACCAAAGTAGTGCAATGGTTTTTAGAGGATTCTAGTAGTCCTATAGTTTCATTATTCTAAATGCAGTTCATTTTAACTATAAATTTCTATAAAAAATATAAAACAGTAAATCCATTTATTGTGCAGCACTCTCTAGTTACAGTACAAAATTAAGTCTGCCTGGAAGAGTGGCAAGTTAGAAGGTCAACATTACAATATTATGTCCCCCTTACTCCTCTTTTGGCATGAAAGAGTCATGTTAAATGCCAGGAAGGGAAAAATAATTTCATGAAAGACACAAGAATGTGACTAAATTTAAAGCACATGTTCATGTAGGATCTTGAAAAGTTCCTTGAAAAGCAGTGGTGTGGTGTCCATAAGTATTCATTTTATCCTGGCACAGTAGATCTATTTCTGCAGTTCCTATCAGGAAATTACTCCTACTGAATGCTGTTCTGTGGTGCAAGTGGTTGTTACTTCATTATCAATCTAAGTGAATAGCTCCTGATTCATTAATCCACTGAATGTTGAATAACACGCCTTTTTATTTTAAACATTATATTAGCCAGATTATATTTAAAATCATGCACATGAAATGACCAGGTAAGGACATTTTGAAGTATATTTTGAAACTGCTAGTGAAAGAGAGAGAAATAAAATCTTAATTTATACTCCAATCCATGATTTACAAAAATTAAAATTAAAAAATTAGGGACAATGGTAACAGTTGACAGCAGGAAAATTGACAGGAAAAATAAACCTTCACTTTAACTTCCATTACTGAATAATGTTTTTCAGTAATAAATAACGTATTACTTTCATTGGATTTGTTATTGTTTGGATTTAAAATATTTGATAAAGAATTCTGGCCTACAGAGTCATATTTCTTGATGCTCTTTGCTTGTATTTTCATTGAAAAATCTGGTTTCCTTAGAAGACTTGCTGTAGACAGTGGTTGGTCCTGCAGTTTTGGTGGCTATGAAATAGAGAATTTGGGACAGGGAAGAGTTCTCTTCACTCTTCCCCTTGCAAGGGAAGTATTGACTCACAGATGTTACATAATTGTCTGGGGATTTTTCTCATCATTTGCTAAAATTAGCCATTATTTGAAAAGGGGAATGAGAAAGCAGAAATATTTTCCCCGTAGCTTAAGAAATACTACTTCTTATCTGTCTTACTTTTTAAGGAAGCTATAAAAGTAAACAAGTCACAGGACTTAATTTTCAGTGTGTGCTTTACTGAAGAGCTAAATCTAGACCTGCTGGTGTGTGTTACTTGAATACCTGCTTGGTCAGGTCATCTTCTCTTTCTTTGTATTTCTTTTTTTTATTCCCCTTCCCCTTTACTAAAACCCCCTCCCTTTTTCCCTGGTTTGCTTTCAGCTTTGACCAAATCTGTATGCTGATTTTGTGTGACGATAACGGAATAAACAAAGTATGATGTCATTCCTGATCAGTAGGGTTTGTGATAACATGACGTCTTCACACAGGATGTTTATTTGCAGCCCAAGATGTCTCAATTTGTTTTGGTGGCTTTCTCTACAGCATACAGTACAGGTTGTTAGTTCCACCCATCTGACTGCAATATACTGTAACTGTGAATCTGCATTAATAAAACCACCATCACTTAGCTAGAGCCTAATTTGTTGTCTTGCTTTGTCTTAAAAGATAAAAGGCACAATTACTTTTTGTAAATGTAATTTTGAATTGGCAAACTCACCACACCAAACATAACAAAACAAACTAAGAAAAGGCCTAAGCACATCTGTCTTCTCTTGAATTGGTCTTCAGTGGTCATAGATGTCAGTGTCACATACACATTACATTGTATTTGTCAGTCTTAACCCTCTTTAACTCTCTTTTGTTTTTCTGGTTTTACAGGCGAATCGTACCTGCCCGATTTGTAGAGCTGATGCCTCAGAAGTGCATCGTGATTCAGAATGACCAATCTAAGAGCACAAATCTGGTTTGGGTGTTTCTCGTTGCCTGTATATATGAACTCTCTATTGAACTTATCTACCCATGTGGCTTCCAGCCTACCCTTTACACAAAAGGGTCAGTGGACCTTACTTTGCACTGTGTGACTTAATCAATTATAAAGCTTATAACTAGTCTTCACAGTTATGGGATTGTTATACTAACAAGTGTGAGTGGAACTCCAAAGATTTTGTTTTTTTTTAGCTTAATTTTGTGTGTGCACTAACATTCCCTGGGTTTTGTGTGATCATTCCGAGTATTGCTGCGAGATTACTGTGGATGTGATCTTTTAGCATGTGCTTTTATATAAAAGAAAAAGAAAAAAAAAAGTGGTAGCTCCAAACAATATAGCAATCTACCTTATATAGAGCCTTCAGATACTGTGAGTGGGGATGAACGGTGTGAGTGTGAGAGGCTGTGAGAGGTTGAGTGAAGTGTGCTTGTGACAGGGTGTGCGTGCGTGTTTGAGAACCTATATACCAGCATGTACTGAGAACGTATGTGTGTAGTAATAATTATGCTGCAATGTATAATCTTGTGTGTTATTTAAACAGTACTAGTACTGTACACTGGTTCCTTTCCTTGTGTTTGCAGTTGCACACTGAATGCGATGGGTGCAGCAATTACAGACATTTAGTATTTCCTCCCCAACGTACTTACAGGTGTAAAGACCTTTCTACCTACTGCTACTCAAACAGCTGTTACGCTTCCCCTTCATTGGAGGCTTTAAGTGTGTACCACTAAAGAATGCATTGATTGTTCATACATGAGTAACTTTGGGGGTTTTATCATATGTTACAAAGTCTGGATTTTTTAATGGCTGATTTCCAAGTTATTTTATCAATATAGAGTTGCAATATCGCATTTAGCAATATTAATGTTTTCAATTGCTAATATGAATATCAATATTTTTCTGTTTTCCTTTTAAATTTTTCTAGCTGGGTTTACCAGTTGTGTGTTTCTTCCATGAAAGGAAGCAGAAAGTACACTGAGGGTGTCCTGGTTTTGTGAAACAGCTCTTAACTTTTGGCCATTGTACTTGCTAAGGACATCATCTTTTAGCTTATAAACACTGGCTTTAATCACATACATTCTTTGTCATCTACAAGGAAGTTTGTATGTAACTAAAATAACTTGTAAAAGGTTACAATTTTATTCCTGCAACTTCATGAATAAAATACAATTTTTAGCATTTTCTTAGAGAAGTAGAATTTCATATTTTTTTCACCATATCTCAAGAGGAGGTAGGTTTTGGTCATTAACCGCAGAACTCAGTTGCCCTGATGCTGCTTCTTTCCCTTCCTTATTTCATGATGAGTGTAATAGGAAGAAGGGACTCCCTTGGTTTTTGCAATCAAGTTTCCAGAGTACTCCACTATAGGAGAAATTTGGAATACTTTCCAGAACAGTGCTGTGAAATAGAGGGGATAATGTCTATTCAAGTGCTCTGAATAGTATTTTATTTGGGCCATTGAAAAAAATTAGCTTTCTTTTTAACATTCACACTGTTAACATCTCTGATACATTCTAGCAAAATATTTAGGTCTGCATATACCACAGTTACCAAAAGGATGCACTTTTTGCAATTAAACTCTTTTCATAAATTCAGTGTCATTACTTTGGTTGCAGCACCACAAGTGGCACAATTACCAGTATTGCTACAACTTGCTGCCAGTCTCAGCTTTAAGTTTCTTCTTTATCATTTCTGATGCTTTTGTATGCTGCTATGCTTTAGTATCAGTTACAATTTCAAACAGTGTTAGATGTTCTCCATGCTGGTTTTTCTCTTTGAACATTCTACAGACCAGTCACAGCTCTTTGTGCAGCTAAATAAAAGCACAATTTTGCCCTGTTTCAGATGTTTTTCCGTCTGTTTAGTTATGCTGATGCCTTTTCCTGGTCTTAAAATCAAGAGCCAAACATGGTTAGAAGGGAAGAAGGAATTTTACCTTGCTATTTATTTTAAGGATCCTTAGGTGCGCTGAAAGTGCACCTCCAGGTCGAATGCACCGCAATGCACACCGCAATGCCCCCCCCAAAGATCAGGTATAACATTATAGGTCTTACTAATTAGCATATCTATCAAAAATTCCCCAGTGAGAGGCTTGAATGAGCCCCCCTCCCCAAGGAACCTTCCCCTGGATGGTTCTATCTTAGTTTACAGAATGTGATCTGGAGAGGACCTTGGGGTCCGGGGCACACTAACCCTCACTTATGAGGCTTCTAAAATGTTTAGTCTCCTAGCTGGACAGACAAGTCCAAGAATGTAGGCAAAAAGCACTAAGAATACAGATGTTGTAAAAAGGTATAACAGGGGTATAAAAGAAAAGGCAAAAAAATCTTCATGGCATCAATGCAGATAGTTCTCAAAAACAGTGAAGCTTTCCATACCTATCCTTACTTAGGAACACTGAATAAATAAAAATCCACTTCAAAATATTAGAATTTCTTTCTCCTCTCTTCCAGTGGAGTTAAAGAATAGGCTTTTCACAATAGCGCCTAGCAGGTTAAATTACATTTAATAAAATTTATTTTTTTAACAAATAAATCATGTTGTTTAAAAAGCATATGCCACATATGTCTTACAAAACTTAGCCTCTTTTATATAACTGCAAAAGAAAAAAAAATCCTTGTGTACAGATTTAAAAATTACTAACATTTCTGTGTTTAGTATTCAGTTCAAAGCATGGAAAAGGGTACTTTTTCTAAACTTGATACAAGTGAACAAGACACATCCTTCTGAAGCCAAGAGAAAGTAGTTCTCTTTCTGGAACTAGAGGAATGTCCCTTTTCCCCCTACTAAAATTCAGTGAGACAGTGGGAGATCTAGGAGATTGAGGGTCTAAGTTGGTAGAATCCTGCAATTAATTGTTGCACTCTTATGGCTCATCTCTTCTGGAATGGTTCTTTGGTTTGCATGGATGAATGTGGACTTGCTTCCCGTGGTTAGTGTGTACAAACAGCACACGTGCTTATGTTCTCAATCAGCTCAGACAAGCTACAACCACATCGTCTGTGGTGGCTGTCAAGGGCAGGGGATTTCTGTTCAGCTCTTAACTGCCATGTCTTATGCACAGCTGCCATGGTGCCTGACAGCACCTGAATTCAGCAACACTTCTTTTATGTTCATTGCCTTTCTGCCATCCACTGATTCTTTTTTCTCCAAAAAACAAACAAAAACATCCAACCTCTAATATGTTTGCTTTATCATATTGGCACTGCTGTGTTTTCTTTGCATAAACTGTCAATTTAATTTGACGTCTTAGTGGATATCAAGGCCTACAGATAATTCCAGTGTCTCATTTTTTGGCTTTCTTTAGAAGAAGAAGTAAGGCCATGTGTTGTATGTCATTTTGTACAGGGTCTTGAATGTGACTTCAGAGCTGTTAATACAATGCATAATACTTGGGATGAGATTTACCAACTGTTTTAATTGTAGAAAACAGTTTCAACTGAGTTATCTTTGGGCCTTTGTAAAAGCTGTGGTTTTTTCCTTTGGTACATTGTTACCTCATTTTGCTACTTGTGTTTCAGACTTGCTAATTATTATGAAAGCTTATGGTTTTTGTTGGAATCATTTTGTTAAGTGTTTTCTTTCAATCATATGCTATTGTATCATTTAACATGTAGTTTTAAATGTATTATAAATATCTGTAACCAAATCATTTGAAGGCTTGATAAATTTTTAACAAAATTTGTACATTTTTTATGAGAGTTACTAGTAATGCTTTACTAGGTAGTGCAATGAATTTTTATTTTTAATCCCTGTGCCCAATTTTGGAGTTGAGAGAGTTGTTCAGTAATAAATGTATGATGTACACTTACACAATTTTGTCCTGTTCTTTCTCTGAGGGATGTATTGTTTTCTTTTGTTACTGGGCATATTTCTGTGCATGATCATGCAAATTGAAATATTATTGGCAACAGCCACTTGTGTTGTAGGGGGACATGCTGCCCCCTTAACTGTAGCACACAACTTTTTTTTTTTAATCTTATGTTGAGCATAAGAAACTGATATGAAATCCTGTACCATATTTTTAAGAATGCGAGAACTCAAAGTACTCAAAGCCTTGCCTAAAAGGACAGCGTTCTAAAGATCTTACTTTGCCAGAAAAAATTTGCAGGGATGAAGGCTCTCCTTAGCTGTACTATTGGCACTATGTATCAGCTGAAGATGTGTTAACTTTTGCAGTGCCCTAACAGTAGTAAATGATGCATCCTGAGTTATAATGGGTTTTATTAGCCAGGGTCACATGAGAAACTGGTTGTGAAACAAAACAAAACAAAAAATTTGTGTGATTTTGGTTTTAAGATAATGCAAACTAAGTTGACAGGTGTAGTTACTTAAGAGGTTTTCATTTGCACAGGACATTTAATAGCTGCATCAATAGCAGGCGTTCTTGGTACTCAGACATATTTGAAGATTCATTTGTGCTTTTGAGAATCCTTATGCAGGTTCACACACATAACTTTTGGATTTGGGAGACACTGGAAAAGAGAAAGGTGTCAATCTGTGAGCTCGGATACTTGCAAAGCCACATTTTTTGCACTCAAGTATATTGCAGAGCAGCTTCCAGGATCATCAGTAGTTTGGCCATGACTAGCCTGAAGAGCAGAGTTGCCCTCCTCCTCTTTCCTGATCTGCTCTCTGCTCCCACCCTCTTTGTGTCACAGCATCTCACTCTCTTGCTTAGCCTGTGCAGTGTCTGTCTTTGCTGGTCCTGTGTTACCACTGCTTGTGAGTCTCCTGGTGTTCTCGGTAAGTAGCTGGCAAATCAGCTTTCTGTTGCTAAGTTCTAGTAAATCATATCACTGCCACCAGATACTGCATCCTATGTACTCTTCTGTGGTTCTTTTTTCTTGTCTTGCTTTCAACTACTGGCTACAGCTCTGGTTTCTCCATCTTGTGTGTCTGCTGTAACCCTCCTTCCCCCACAGCTCCCAGTGTGGTGCGCATGACCATGTGACTTTCAGGTGTGGTGTTTCCTTGCAACTGATCCTTGATTTGCATGCCCACAGTACTTATCAACTGATTCAGGAATGACAGCTTGTTTAAGAACAGATGGAGTTCCTCATTTCTTATTTTGTCTTACATGTGCAGTAGATGGGCTTGGCTTTTCAGGAGCAGTGGCACTGCTGCAGCTTTTGTCCAATTCTAGCCTTTGCTAACCTTGGTAGGTTTAGATGGCTTTATTTAATGGCATAAGGATCTTCCCTTATCCATGATTCTTTGAGGAACTGGGGTACACTTCCAGTTCAACTGCCCTTGTCCTTATGGGGGAGTTCAACTTGCCAGAAATCAACTGGGAGCATCACACAGCTGGTACAGCCCAGGTTGTAACATTCTTAAAAAACCTTGGTGACAGCTTTGTCAAAGCTAAGGGAGTGGTTGGGAAAGATTCACTCCTTGCTGTGCTGCTTGTCAGCAGAGAGGATCTCGTGAGCAGGGATTGGCATCCGTCTTTGCCATACTGACCACGAAGCAGTTGAATTTAAAATCTCTGTTGATGGGAGGGAAAATGCCAGCAAAACTTCAGCTCTAGACTGCTGAGGGAACTAGTAAGTAAAATCTCTGGGAAAATGTTCGGGCAGATGCTGGGGTCCATCAGTGCTGGTCCCTTTTTAAACATCACTTCCTAAGGGCACAGGAGCAGGCAATTCCTCAATGTTGGAAGTCAGGCAGGTGAGGCAGGAGGCCAACTTGGCTGAGCAGCGATCTTCTCTTGGAAATAAGGCAAAAAAGGAAAGTGTCTGCCCAATGGAAGTAAGATCAGGTAACACGAGGAGAATGCAGAGATTCTGCTTTCCACTGTAGGGAGAAAATTTATGTGGCCAAAGCTCACCCAGAGCTGAAGCTGGCCGGAAACAGGGACAATAAAAACAGTCTTTTCAAATACATTAATGACAAAAGGCAGTGTAGAAATAGCATCAGCCCATTACAGGATGAGGAAAGTCACCTCACAAACACGGACAGGGACAAGGCAGAGGTGTTTAATGCATTCTTTGACTCAGTCTTTAACATGGGTGATGGACCAAGGGGGTCTCAGTGCCCTGAGCTGGAGGACCATGACTGTGAGAAAGATCAGCTCCCAGTTGACCCTCACATTGTGCAGGATCTGCTGCTCCAGCTGGATCCCTGCAGATCTATGGGGCCTGATGGGATTCATCCAGGAATCCTCAAAGAGCTGGCTGATACCATCACAAAGCCCCTCTCCATGCTTTTTGAGCAGTCTTGGGAATCTGGAGAGGTTCCAGCTGACTGGAAGCTGGTGACATCCTAATTTTCAAGGAAGACCCCGAAAACTACAGTGAAGTCTCACTTTGGTGGCCTGTAAAATTGTGGAAAAGATTTCTCTGGGAGTACTGAAAAACATCTGGAGGACAACCCAGTCATCAGTCACAGCCAGCACACCTTCCTGAGGGGAAAGTCCTGCTTGTCAAACATTATTTCCTTCTACAACAAGGTAACTCACCTAGCTGACCAAGGGAAGCCAGGTGATGTAATCTTTTGGGTTTCAGTAAAGTTTTCCATAGTGGCTCTCACAGTGTCCTTCTGGACAGAACAACACAGCTGGAAAAACACATCATGGGATGGGTGAGCAACTGGCTCACGGGTCAGGTGCAAAGGGTTACAGTGAATGGGGTGACATCAGACTGGTGACCTGTCCCTGCTGGGGTTTCACAGGGCTCCATCCTCAGCCCTGTGCTCTTCAACATCTTCATAAATGACCTGGACACAGGACTGGAAGGGATACTAAGTAAGTTTGCCGACAACACTAAATTGGGAGGAGCTGTCTGCTCCCTCAGAGGCCTTGCAGAGAAACCTGGACAAATGAGAGAGCTGGACAGTCACCAACTGTGTGGAGTTCAATGAGGGAAGGTGCCAGATTCTGTGCCTGGGACAGGGCAACTGGGTGCGTGTAGAGACTGGGGAGTGAGAGGCTGGAGAGCAGCTCATGGAATGAGAGTTGGGCATCCTGGTTAGTGGCAAGTTGGACATGAGCCAACAGTGCCCTGGCAGCCAGGAGGGCCACCCATGTCCTGGGGTGCATCAGGCACAGCATCACCAGCCAGGCAAGGGAGGGGATTGTCCTGCTCTGCACTGGGGTGGCCTCACCTCGAGTTCTGGGGGCAGTTCTGGGTGCCACAATATAAGAAAGACACTGAGCTCTTAGAGAGCGTCCAAATGGGGGCAACGAAGACGGTGAAGGGCCTTGAGGGGAAGCCATATGAGGAATGGCTGAGGTCACTTGGTCTGTTCAGCCTGGAGGAGACTGAGGGGAGAGCTCATTGTGGTTTTCAATATCCTCACAAGTGAACGGCAGACACCGATCTCTTCACCCTCGTGACCAGTGACATGACTTGAGGAAATGGCCTGAAGCTGAGTCAGGGGAGGTTTAGGTTGGATTATCAGAAAAGGTCCTTCACCCAGAGGGTGGTTTGCCACTGGAATGGGCTTTCCAAGGAAGTGGTCATGACGCCAAGCCTGGCAGAATTCAAGAAGGGTTAGGACAATACTCCTGGGTACATGGTGTGATTCTAGGGGATGGTGGCATGCTAGGCCAGGAGTTGGGCAGAATGATCATGATGGGTCCTTTTCAACTCAGCAAATTCTCTGAGTGTATGAATTACTGCACCCACAAAGCTCTGTGCTTTTTCAAACACACAAATAAAAATGTGAGCCATGAGTTCTGAAATACATATTCTGCCTAAAACAGTGTCACCTGCTGGCTTTTTGCAGTGTATTGCACTGGGCCACTTAACACATCAGTATGTCCCAAAGTGCAGTTTCCAGCTGTGAAAGGATTCAGGTACCATCAGACTTCTACCTAGAACAAAATTTAGCAAATTTTCATTTTGGAATGGACATCTTGGAGAGGCTCATCCTGGCACCAGCAGAAGAGTCTGAAGTTAATGGTTGTGCAGATGCCCAAGCCAGCAAAGTCCTCCATGATAAATGTCCTGGGAGATACCTGACAAAGCTCCTCCATCTCACCGTTTCTTCCCATAGATTTGTGTTTGCAGGAGAATCATGTTCACCAAGCCATGCTTGCTAAGGTTTGGAGAATGTCTGGTTTTTTTTGAGAGGCAGTTAAGGGAAGAATATGGAGAGAGAAATTAAGAAGCAATTCACAGCTCATTTGAGTTCTTGGGCCATCATATAGCCTTGTTCAAAACCTGAATATAAATCTGTGAGTTCAACAAGAGAAACAAGAAGAAACTGTACTCAAAACAAGGAATGGAAATCTTTTTTTCATGTGCAACACACTAGTAACAAAATGAGGCACACAGACCATAATGTTTATATGGTCTACTATCTTAAAAATCCTTACCGAGTAGCTGTGATAGTTTTGCACAGTAATTAGAAATTATTTCTGTGAAAATTCTTAAAACAATCATGCTAATTGAAAGAAGTAATTATGCATACTGGTTCTGCTAAAACACATGCTTTTGCAATACCAAAAAGTAATGGTTCTCTTACAGCTTGCTCTTGCTCTGCAATTTCCTGACCTACGGTTGATCATAGACTATATCCCTTCTGCATACAGAGGTTATTGGTAGTCTATGCAACATATGCTTCCTTTCTACCTAAATCTAGTCCAACATGCAAAGCCAGGAGCACTTTGGGCCTGTACGATTTCATTTTGCTTGGCCTTACGACATTTTGCTTTATCTCCTCTTTCTGAAGAGCCAGGCCAAATTAAAAAAATGGTTACTGCAAACTGCTTGTCATCTTCCTCTGGACACTGTACTAGTTTGAAAACAAACCAGTGGGAGGCACCAAGTCAGAATAACAATTTAATAGTGAAATTAAAAAAAGAGGCAGAAAACACTGGTTCAAACTGACAGCGTCAGGATACAACCCGACACCCTGTTAGTCAGGGTGGTGCGAGCAGTCCGGTAAGATGGTGGCTGCAGTCCTCCTGAAGTGGTGGATGTGGTTCTGTCAAAGCAGTGATCCTGTAGAAGGGTCTGCTCTTCCTCAGAAGGTCCAGTGGTGGCAATGTAGCTCCTGTCCTCTGGGAATCCAGTGGAAAGGGTGTCTGTGGTGTTTGGAATCTCAGATTATATCCAGGATGGAATGCTTGGTTCCTCCCCTTTGGGTGGAGCATCTCACAATGGGATGATGAGTCATGAGGCCAGGCGTTGATGGGCCATTAACAGAAGATAGTCCAGAGGGAGGAGGCAAGGGAACACTGCCCCAGCCGATTTCAACAGCTCATGAGGATGATAATAGAATACACTGCAACCCAGGACATTATCCACCCCTTATTCTATTACCATCTACATCATCCCAAATCAGTACCTCTACACACACACACACACACACACACACACACACGTATGTATACAATGAAACCCTACACACCGTTCTCACCTAAGATTAGGTCTCCTTGTGGTACACAGTGGGTTTCCCCATCTTTCTGCATTACCCACCAAGTGCAACCAGGTCCTTGAGCAAAGACAATCCCACGGATGGGTTTGCCTTTGCCTGAGGTGGGATTAATCCAAACAGTCTTTCCTAAAATACCTCTCATGTGTACCACAGGGACTCTATCTCCATCCACTGTGTGCAAGGGTTCAGACTCGGCGGGACCAGCTCGATTGATGGACCCTTGGGTATTGACCATCCAGGTGGCCTTTGCTAAGTTCACTTCCCAATTTTTGAAGGTCCCCCCACCAAGTGCCTTCAGGGTGGTTTTAAGTAGTCCATTGCAGTGCTCAACTTTCCCAGCAGCTGGTGCGTGGTAAGGAATATGATATATCCATTCGATACCGTGTTCTCTGGCCCAGGTGTTTATGAAGCTGTTCTTAAAATGAGTCCCGTTGTCTGACTCGATCCTCTCAGGGGTGCCATGTCTCCACAGGACTTGCTTTTCCAGGCCCAGGATGATGTTCCGGGCTGTAGCATGAGGCACAGGGTAGGTCTCCAGCCATCCAGTGGTTGCTTCAACCATGGTCAACACGTAGTGCTTGCCTTGGCGGGTTTGGGGAAGGATGATGTAATCAACTTGCCAGGCTTCACCATACCTGTACTTTGACCATAACCCACTGTACCACAGAGGCTTCACCCGCTTGGCCTGTTTGATTGCAGCACAGGTCTCATGTCGCTGTTGGGGGGGTCACACACAGACAGTGCCTCTTTCAAGGGCCAAAAAGCCGTTTATTAAACAAAGCAGCCTCTTTTATATACCTTTTGTATGTTATCATTCATGTTACATATTCACTGGCTGCTAAACTGCTACAATAGACTCCTTGGTTATTATTAACTTCAATATACTACCATTGGCTACCTATAGCACAAGCATTCAAGCATTCAGTCAAATAACAGGTGCAGATATGTTGCTGTTTTCTCCTTTTACTGTTTAACTTTCATGCTTCTGTTGATACTCCATTCTCATGGGTAAAAACTAATTGTATTTCTTCTCACGAACTTTTCTCACAGTCCTTGTCTAGCCAAAGTAACAGGCCTGAGCCATAATTTTACAAAGGCAACAAGGCCTTCCTTTTGTAAGGTTTTACTTAAATGTCACAGTCTCACAACTGTGGATGACCTGTGAGATCCTGTCCATAGTAAGGTCCACCCCTCGGTCATGGGCCCATCAGTATGTTCCGTCTCTCCCCTGATGGCCAGAGGTATCATGGCCCAACGAGCTAGGAATAATTTTCCCTTGTGCTGCCAGTCCAGATACACCTGAGATACTTTCACCTTGGCAGCTCGGTCCACCTGCTTGTTGTTGCGATGTTCTTCATTAGCCCGACTCTTGGGTACGTGCGCATCCACGTGTCGAACCTTCACATTCAGCCTCTCTACTCAGGCAGCGATGTCCTGCCAAATCTCAGCGGCCCAGATGGGTTTCCCTCTGCGCTGCCAGTCGGCCTTTCTCCAGCGATCCAGCCATCCCCACAGAGCATTAGCTACCATCCATGAGTCGGTGTAGAGATAGAGCCTCGGCCACTTCTCTCGTTCAGCAATATCCAAAGCCAGCTGGACAGCTTTAAGCTCTGCAACCTGACTCGATCCACCTTGTCCCTCGGTAGCTTGTGCAGCTCGTCGTGTGGGGCTCCATACTGCAGCTTTCCATTTCTGGTTAGCACCTACAATTTTGCAGGAGCCATCAGTGAAGAGGGTATAATGTCTTTCAGTCTCCGGTAGCTCGTTATATGGTGGGGCTTCCTCAGCACGGGTCACTTGCTCTTCCTCTTCTTCAGAGGCTGAATCCAAAAGTCTCGCCTTCAGGCCAGTTTGTTATGATTTCCAGAATCCCAGGGCGACTCAGGTTTCTAATACAGGTGTGCTGTGTGATGAGAGCAATCCATTTGCTCCATGTGGCATTGGTGGCACGATGTGTGGAGGGAACCTTTCCCTTGAACATCCACCCCAGCACCAGTAGTCAGGGTGCCAGGAGGAGTTGTGCCTCCGTGCCAATTACCTCTGAGGCAGCTTGGACTCCTTCATAGGCTGCCAAGATTTCCTTCTCTGTGGGAGTGTAGTTGGCTTCAGACCCTCTGTAGCTTCGGCTCCAAAATGCCAGTGGTCGACCTCGAGTCTCACCAGGCACCTTCTGCCAGAGGCTCCAGGACAGACCATTGTTCCCGGCTGCAGAGTAGAGCACGTTCTTCACTTCAGGTCCTGTCCTGACTGGGCCAAGGGCTACCACATGAGCGATTTCGTGCTTGATTTGGGCAAAAGCTTGTTGCTGTTCAGGGCCCCAGTGGAAATCATTCTTCTTGCAGGTAACAATCTGGCTGTACTCAGGAGTATGCATCCTCCGAAAGCCTATGGCACCTAGGAAAGCTTGAGTTTCCTTCTTGTTGGTTGGTGGAGACATTGCTGTGATCTTATTGACAACCTCGGTGGGAATCTGACGTTGTCCATCTTGCCACTTTACTCCCAGGAACTGGATCTCTTGAGCAGGTCCCTTGACTTTGCTCTTCTTGATGGTGAAACGAGCTTCCAGGAGAATCTGGATGATCTTCTCTCCTTTCCCAAATACCTCTGACGCTGTGTTGCCTCACACAATGATGTCATCAATGTACTGCAGATGTTCTGGGGCCTCACCCTTTTCTAGTGCAGCCTGGATCAGTCCATGGCAGATGGTGGGACTGTGCTTCCACCTCTGGGGCAGTCGGTTCCAGGTGTACTGCACGCCCCTCCAGGTGAAGGCAAACTGGGGCCTGCATTCTGCTGCCAAAGGAATGGAGAAGAAGGCATTGGCAATATAGATGGTGGAGTACCACTTCGCTGCTTTGGACTCCAGCTCGTACTGAAGTTCCAACATGTCCAGCACCGCAGCACTCAGGGGTGGCGTGCCCTCATTCAGGCCACAGTAATCCACTGTCAGTCTCCATTCTCCACTGGACCTACGCACTGGCCATATAGGGCTGTTGAAAGGTGAATGGGCCTTGCTGACCACCCCTTGGCTCTCCAGCTCACAAATCATCTCATGGATGGGAGCCACAGAGTCTCTGTCGGTGCGGTACTGCCAGCAGTGCACTGTTGCTCTGGCGATTTATCACTGTATCCTGCAGTGGTAGGGAGGAGGAGAGAGCTCCAGCAGGCAGGAATTGTGCAGCAAGATTGATTTATTTAATTATTTTACAAACTCTTTTATAGACCTTTTTCTTCATAGTCTAACTGGACAAAGGATCAGCCACCCCCTGGGGTGATTGGCTAGAATCCTAAAATATCCATTGTCAAAATATTTTTCTACTGTACCATAAACGTAGTTCTACAAAGTTGCAGGTGTTCATAGTTTACAGAACTCTGCAAATATCTTTGTGAGAGAGAAAAGTATCTCACGGGCCTAGAAAGAAGCAGGAAAATTTCTTGCTAACAGCATTTTTGTATCCACAGCGATTGGCACCTGTTGTTCTTCAACTCTCAGCAGTCCCACAGCAGAGGGGTCAATCTGAGAGGCCAGGCAAGGTGCTCAGTTGTCTGATATCTTCTGTCTCTACAGCAGCTATCCCAAAAGCCCAACGATGTCCTTTTAGGTCTTTGAAATATCCGTTTCTGAGATAGTCTATGCCGAGGATGCACGGGGCCTCTGGGCCAGTCACGATGGGGTGTTTCTGCCACTCGTTCCCAGTTAAACTCACTTCAGCTTCCAGTACAGTCAGCTGCTGGGATCCTCCTGTCACCCCAGAAATAGAAATGGGTTCTGCTCCCACATACCTTGATGGCATCAGAGTACATTGAGCACTGGTGTCAACCAAAGCCGTGTATCTTTGTGGGTCAGATGTGCCAGGCCATCGGACCCACACAGTCCAAAAGACCCGATTATCCCTTTCCTCTACCTGGCTAGAGGCAGGGCCCCTCTATTCCTGGTCATGTTGCATGTTGCTCCCTTCTGGTGAATACGTTCCTGAGGTCCTTTTTCAAGAGGATCAGTCATACTATCATTCCTATACCATCTGGAGTTCTGTGTGCGAGAGACCAGAGCAGTGTTGACTCTAGATGCGCTTCTTGTGGTAGCTGTCCCTCTTTTTAGTTCATGTACCTGGGCTGCTAAGGAGGAGGTGCGTTTTCCATCCCACTTCCTCATGTCTTCTCCATGTTCCTGAAGAAAAACCAGAGATTACCTCATGGAGTGTATCCTCTCTCCCTGGTTGGGGGACGCCGGCTCCTAATGGCAGAGACTCTTGTTGGTTCTGGCGAGATGTGGTAAATCTCTTCCTTAAGTTCCTTTTTCAATTTCTGATGGCCTTCTTCAATCAAGCTCCGGACTTGCTCAGCCAAAAGACTTGTTTCCACGGATGAGACATGGGTGCGAAACGGGGCTGTGACGGTGTCCTCGTAAATCCTCAGTTTGTTCACCAAGACGCCCACCCTGTCCTCGCCTTCCCTCCATTGCAGCGTTGCCAGGTAACGGGATTATATCTCTGGTCCAAGGCGTGCAAACCTCAACCACATCTGTGACGTGCACTGGACACCATCTGGGCTCTTAGGAAATCTCTCGTCTTCTGAGAAAATGATCTCCAGCACAGCCAATTCCCTCAGGCACCGGATACCTTGTTCCGTTGTGCTCCATTTTCCTTGGTGCCCCTGGAGGTCTTCTTTACAAAGGTACCTGTCCCTTACACTTGTAAGCAGTCGCCGCCAGAGGCTGAGGGTTTCTTGGGTTCTCCCGATCCCCTGGTCAATGACCACATCCCGGGACAGAGATCCCAGTTGCCTGGCCTCACTTCCATCCAGAATTGTGTCATTGGCTGCAGCGTCCCAGATGCGGAGCAGCCAGGTCAGGATAGACTCGTTCGTCTGGCGGGTGAATTCCCTCCGCAGGTCACGCAGCTCACCCAGGGATAGTGATCGAGTGATGATCTCCGGTTCTGCTTCTTCTGCTGGGTGCGAAGGTCCTGCTGCATCCTCGTCAGTCACTATGCGGACTGATTTGCTTTTTGATTTCTTCTTCTGAACGGGGGCAACTGCAATCGGTTTAGGCTGTTCTGGTTCAGTGACGGTTTGTGTGGTGACACTGACTGCAATTTTGGTTCCTTTCTCCTCTGTGTCAGTCTGCGTAGACATCAACGCTGTTGCTTTGCTTTTGGTTCCTTTCTTCTTTGTGGCAGTCTGTACAGACATGGTGTTTGTTGCTTTGCTCTTTTTTTCCTCCTTCTTAAGCGGACGCTGCACCACACCAAGTAGTGCTCTGTTTCTCAGCATGGTGTACACAGTGCAGGTCATAGAGAAAAAAGAAGATAGAACAGACAAGAAGATTATGCTGTCGTTAACATCCAGAGGGAGCTCAGTATTTTCAAAAACTGCTGTGCCTGGCCTGAAAGACTGGGAGAAACCACTCTCTACACTTCCCACTAGGGGCTGGGTGCGATTGTTGAGGAGATCCCAGGCGTAGAAGCCCAGACTAGGACAGCCAAACAAAATTGCGTATATATTCCGAATGGTATTCATTGCCTCACGTTATTATGCTATAGACATAATAAACCAATAAAGCAATTCTCATACCATTCCCTGGTTTTAACAGGAGCAATACAACAGGCAGGTAGTTCCCCATGTGAGGAAAAATGTAGAGAGCAAGGTATAGTACCGATATAGACAAGATGAGCACCATGGTGAATAAGTTTCTATTACAACAAAATTGTAATTATGACTTTCTCTCAGGTCAAGCTGCACATTGGGCGCCAAAATATGTACTAGTTTGAAAACAAACCAGTGGGAGGCACCAAGTCAGAATAACAATTTAATAGTGAAATTAAAAAAAGAGGCAGAAAACACTGGTTCAAACTGACAGAGTCAGGATACAACCCGACACCCTGTTAGTCAGGGTGGTGCGAGCAGTCCGGTAAGATGGTGGCTGCAGTCCTCCTGAAGTGGTGGATGTGGTTCTGTCAAAGCAGTGATCCTGTAGAAGGGTCTGCTCTTCCTCGGAAGGTCCAGTGGTGGCAATGTAGCTCCTGTCCTCTGGGAATCCAGTGGAAAGGGTGTCTGTGGTGTTTGGAATCTCAGATTATATCCAGGATGGAATGCTTGGTTCCTCCCTCTGGGTGGAGCATCTCACAATGGGATGATGAGTCATGAGGCCAGGCGTTGATGGGCCATTAACAGAAGATAGTCCAGAGGGAGGAGGCAAGGGAACACTGCCCCACCTGGTTTCAACATCTCATGAGGATGGTAATAGAATACACTGCAACCCAGGACATACACCATTGCATCTTGAGCCAGTATTGATAGATTTAAGGAAATAGAGCAGGGAAAGGAGATTGCAGAGCATGAAAAGAAGCGATTGTGCTTCGTCTTTAAGACTTCAGCATGGAGAATGATCCATTAGACACAAAAGGAGTAAATGCAGTTGAATACTACAAGTGACACAGCATCAAAAAAAATAAAGATATCAAAGTTTCAGTCTTGGATGATTGCTCACTCACATACTAAAATTAATTCTATCACCAGACCATCTGTCTGTTATAAATGGGGGTCTCATTCAACAAACGAATGTACTTCTACAATGCACAATCATTAGCTGCATACGAAAGGACAGGAAACTGTAAAACTTCTATGGGGTTTGACATTTTCTGATGAATATCAATTCCAGATGCTGAGGAAGTCACAGGGAACACAATCACAGTAATGAATTTGTATGGTCATACCATTCTGCGTACCCTCATTTTTCTGTGACATCCTCAACCAGTCAAGTTTCATCAATTTACTGATAGAAGAAGAGTGAAACAAATAAAGAATTGTTGTGTGACTTCACTTTACCGCAGGGGAGGGATTAGGGATGAGAGCCAGAAGCACAAACCTTCAAGTTAACTGAAGGTCACTGTGGAATGTTTAGCTGTTAAATTCATCCTGGGGTAGCAGGTAGGAGTGCTATTTTGACAGAACTCCATACCTGAAGTGAAAGTGAAACATAGATTTAGAAGAAACATAAAGATTTTAGTTATAGGCTAGCTGTGTTGAGATTAGTTGGAATAGGAAATAACTTGGGCCCAGTGAGAGTTAATTAAAATAGTTAGGAGAGCTGGACCTGTAATGGGTTTTAAGATGTTAGTAACTGATTACCAAATAACTGACGATCTGTCATTTGCATGTTTGTTTAGCTGTGCTTAGAATGAGGAGTAGAAACATTGATAAGTTGGTGTAGGGAACAAGGGCAATCACCAATTTTCTCCCTTTGTGGGAACCCATCCAAAAGTCACGCAAGAAGAAACTTAGAGGTCACTAAAGTAATTAGGATTGTTAAAACTCAGAAAGGCAAAAAGGTCAAAATGAGGAAGATGAGTTACTTCATCTTTTTTAGGACCACTGACCCAATTCAAGACCACCGACTCAATTCAGAACACACACTACACATGCTTAATGACATGTAAGCTCATTTACATACAAGTGGAGAATGGGAGGTGTTAATGTTATGAATATACATTTGTATTTTGGATATTCATAATTTTTGTAAATAAAAAGCTCTGTGTTTGCTTGGATGAGGGCCCTGAGTCTTAGGGAGCTATCCCACACAGAGCCTGACGCCAAATAAAACATACACTTTCTAACTCTAAACTGTTAGAGAGTTTCTGTCCGTCTCAGTTGGATATCAGTATTAGATCGATATTCATATTTTGGTAAATCAAAAGGTGCAATCTGTTTGAATCCATTAAGAAAAGAAGCAATGATCAGCTTTGGTGAATCTTTCTCAGGGTGTGAGAAATTTGGAGCACAGACAAGATTTGCTCAATTAAGGAGACTATTCGCTGACTAAGGAGATTATTCCTTGGGAATCCATTAATACCAAACACCCCTGGGCTCTGGCTTTCCTGGGGATTGTCGTAGTGAGCCCATAATTTTGGTTCTGATGGATTTTGCAGGATCTGATGCCGAGGGGAATCTCAACATCAACTGTCTTACAGATCACAGCGTCCCTGAGCTTCAGAAACTGCTGAGTCTGTTGCTGATACACAACAGCTTGTGGCTAGAATTACTGCCCTCAGTTCATGGACTATTAGGTAGGTGGCTCTATCGAAGAGTGGAAATGGAAAGATACACTTCCATTTTGTTCTTGTTTTAGGACCTGGAGGAAAAAATGAGCCGAGGAGAGTTGAGAAGACTGTAGCCAAGCACAGCAAGCCCCTGCTGCACTGTGCCTGTTGGATGAGGCAGAATGCATTAACCAGCAGAAGGCTTCCAGTCTCCCTATGAACTGCAGATGGCAGCAATTCAACAACTAATTCTTTCTGCATGGGGCGTTCCCTCCACTGCCCTGTGCATCTCGCTGTGTCTCAGAGCTGCAGTTTTATAACACAAAACCTTCAAACACAGTGCAAGTTCTACATACTCCCATCCCTCCTCCTCCCTTTTGTCTTCCCCCACCTCCCCACATGGCATGTTTCCCCTTCAGTAGTGGGAGGGATCATGGATTATTGCCAAACTGAACCAATTTCCTGCCCATTGTGACAACAACAGCACAGAACAGACACAGCTAAGGACAATATTACTGCCAATGTGACAAAGCTCCTTGTGAGCTGTGCAGACAGCTCAGCCTTGCTGCCTTGTGGTACTGCTGGGGGAAACCGGTCTCTAAGCCCTTTCATAGATGCTGTTGTGTGTGCTATGAATGTTGCAGAAAGTGTTGAATCTGTTACAGTCCTGCTGAAGCTCTGTGGCACAGCCATGACATTAGGTAATACCTTTCCACCTCAGAGATATTGCTGACATTGCTATTAGGTGAATGAGACACGGAGTGGTGTTCTCCTCAATAATTACATTATTACATAGTAATTCACCTCTTACACCTCAGGTGGTACATAGATGGTACCTACCTGCTGATATTCCTGGACTCTTTTTCCAAAAATCTGCTCTGCAGGTTGTTATCTACCACATCTTAGTGGGGCAGTTTCTATTTCCCTGGAAATGTGTAATGTGCCTTTTGGGCAGGAACTTCAGCTGCTGTACTTTGGCCCCTGAAGGGCAACCATCTGTTTGTTACTCAGGCAAGAACCACCTGCTCTGCGATTGGCAGTGTTGAGCAAGTATTACAAAGGACTGATAACCAGGATAATATCATGGGTAAGCAAAGGGCAGAGGACACAGAGAACAACTATTCTAAGAAAATCTTGGTTCCCAATGAGTGCAGATTGATTTCAGTGCTATATTTGCTGGGCTGTCCTAGGAGAGTGTTTTTGATGCTACAGTTCATCAATAACCTCGTGGACAAGCAAAGTAGAAAAACAGAAAGTGAAATCAGAATGTTGTCATAAATAGAGGTAGATGGGAAAAGATAATACAGAAAAAAAAGATCTTTGCCTTACTGCCAGTTAGAGCATTGTCTGTAGTGAGCAGAACGTACCACAGAAAGAATCCATGGCTGAAGTGCAGCAACAGTGAGAGAAAAGAAGAAAACAAAATTAAATCAGTACAAAATCGGGAGAGCGGGCATGTGAAATGCATAGATAAGAATGCCAAGAAGAAATACGACATTTCCTAGCCCCAAATGGCAATCACTCTCTCAGTTGCATATCCAGACTGTGTGTTTACATTGAAACTTGCTGTCTCTTCCTAGCTGTCTTCTTCCAAGCAAACCACATGAAACCAGTCTTGCTTGATCTGAGCATCTCCATGCTGGATATGCAGCCTTGATCCTGTCTGGGACTTAGAACACCAGGCACTAGAGAATCCCTCTCCTGCCTGTGAAAGCAGTAACCCCTGACCATCACTAGGGCTTTGCTGAGAGTTGTTTGCCTTGACCCTGGGACTTGCCCCTAGCAGAACCTCATCTTCCTCAGCCCTCAAGTCACATCAGTCGGTGGAGTGATGCTGCTTCCTGTGCTCCAGGCCGTGGTTGCCCACATGAGGCACTTGGCTGACACAGCACTCCTTGCACCGGGGTGGGCAGGCGGTCCCGTGGGTCTGAAACTCCTGCCTGTCATCAAAAGGCAAATTAGCAGGAAGTCTGCCGGGGTGCTGGGGGAGTGTCATGTGGAAAGCAAGAGCATGTGACTGGGGAGGAAGGAGCCAGTTGCACTTTAATGCTCTCCTGTCAGCTAGTCTTCAGTTGTGGTATCATGCTTTGAAATGTGGCTGGAGTCCAGAGAGCTTGTGTAATAAAAGTGTTTTGCTTGCGGCAATAAATCTGAAGTAAATCAATGAATTACAACTGGTCTATTTTATGTAAGTGCCTTGTTTCACAGGGGGTCTGGGATGGTGCTCCTCCTGCTCTGAAGGCTTTCAGTGCACAAGCCATGGATAAACTCTGATAGATGCTTCTAAGGCCAAATCCATGGCTTGTACTGCAGCCCAGGGGCAAGAGGAGATATTCACTTGTCCATTGTCAGCACAGAGGTCCCTTATGCAAGAAGAGGGATGAGGAGCAGCAGGGTTACAAAGAGATGCTCTTTTGAGACGCTGAACACATTAGGCTAGGGACACTCAGGGATACCCAAAAGCTAACCCAACCCCTGCAGGCACAGGTAGCCCAGGATGGAGCAGCTGTGAGGACACCAGTGGGAGGACATGAGCAAAGCCTGGCTTGATGGGGTAACTGGGAACTATCTCTTAACTATCTCTATCCCTGCTTCAGTGAAACCTAGGACGGTTCCTTCACCCCTCCTTTTATGTTTGACTTACAGCACTATTTTAGGGAGCAGGTGGGGAGGCATATGCATCCTTTTCTGGCACCTGTTTGTGAAAAGCCATGGGTTAACTCTCTGGAGGGGCTGCTTGTGGCCATGCTCTGCTGCTGTCTGAGTAACAGCCTGAACTACAGGCAAAATCTTTTTGCTTAGAGGAATGCTTTGAAACATACTGTTTTTAATGGCACTGTGTGGCTTGGTGAAGAGACCACTTCTTGCAGGGAGAGGAACCACTCCGCAGGGAGAGGAGCTTACCTGAAGCACACACAGCCCTCTTAAGTTTAGCTGGGAAGGCTTTTTTTAATCAGACCCCAAACCAGGGAAAGCGAAGGGGTTTGCAGTGGAGGCTGCTAGTGTGCCCCTATTCCCTGCATGTGCGCTGCCTCCCAAGGGATGTAGGGGCTAATCCCAGGCCCTCCTCTTTCTGCCCCTTTTCTGTCTTTATCTCCTGTCCTCTGTCTGAGGTCCCTGTGCTGCCAGTAACAGTTGACAGGGCTGAGAAAATCTTGTTGGACAATATTGTGAATGCCTCGGCCTTTAATAGTTTCAGGGAAAGCTGGTAAGGAACATAACACCTAAGAATGCCTTCCTAGGTGCCAGTCTGCTGCCAGAGAGCTGCTCTCAGCCCTCAGCCACCCAGAATGAGCATGAAGTGCTGGCATGTCAGAGTGCATTTGGGGAACCCTTTCCCAGACAGGATGGCTGACTGCAGGTGCAGGCAGGGCTACCACCTCCCCAGAAGTTATTCTGGAGAAATACCATCCTTGAAGGAAGACTCCCATCTCTTCTGCTCTTCCTTCCCCACCAGCTGATGGATTGGGGCTTCAGGTTTCAAAGGAAACGTTTTCAAGTCTCCAGCAATGTTTCCCATCTCATGGTATTCAGCAAACTGGGAGGCTTTGGTGTTGACCTGTCTCTGTACAAGCGGCCAGAGAAGCAGCTCAGTGAGGCCACTGGACATGGACAAAAAGGCTCAATGAGCTGTTAATGAGCTGAGTTGTGGGCTTCCCAGTACAAAGGAGATATGGACATACTGGAGAGAGTCCAGAAAGGGCCATTAAGATGACTAAGGGTGGTTGCTGTGGAGCCACATCATAGCAAATACCTATTTGGAGGTAGCAAACAGGAGGGGAAGGAGATTTAATTTCAAAAATCCGTTTGTGCTTGCAAGCACCAAGTGCCTGGCTGTGGTGCACAATACATCTCTTCTGCTGCCAGGCATGCATCAGGGCTCTGGCTCCGGCTACAAATGCCCCCTGTTCTCCAGATGGGCTCAGCTGCAGGGTCCCCGAGCCAGGGCCAGAGCTAGGGCCAGCGTGCTGCTGCAGGGGTCACTGCCTTCTGGGGAGCCCTACCAGCAAGTCTGAAAACAGCACCTCCTGCAGAGCCCCAGGCTCTCAGGTCCTTGTGTGTCTCTCCAAAGCCAGAGGAGCCCTGCCACAACAGAGCCAAAGGCAAGGCAAAACTTGGTGCTGTTGGGGCTGTGCAGAGCTGCCTCTCATGTTGGCTGAGGGGTCACCTGCAGCTCAGCATCCAATGCTAGGGGTTTGCTCCAGGGCCACCATGCATCTCCCAGACTTCCCAGCTGCCAGGGACTTCACTGGGGCTCTGTAGTGGCCACATGACCCAGCCCTGACAGCAAGGAAAAGCCCAGTTGCTCTCTCTGTACCCAGCAGACCTTTGCGCCCACCCTTGTGCCCTTGCTGAGCACCCTGTCCCTGCTTCCCACATCTCCCAGCAGTCGCCAAGCCTGATTACCAGCATGCCTGCCCTGAGCCCAGGAGCCTGTATTTGGAGCTCCTCTAACACATGAAGAACCTTTCCCATCCCTCATGAGCAGACAGCTTCTTCTGGAGCAGAGGCAGATACTGTAATTGGCCAAAATAAATTTTTTAACACAATTTGAAGCATTAGAAAGTAAACGTTCTTTATCTGCAGGACACACAGAGGATATCTCTTTATTCTGTGCATCTTGTGAAACTTCACAACAGGGGTTTTATCCATCATAATCATACATATTCATTATGTTATAAATAAAGTATGTAATTCGTGCTATTATGTATAAAACTGAAATGTAATAAAACGATGCAGAGGCAGAGTTTAAACCACCCCCCCCACCAACCTGGCTGAGAGGAAAATTTCACAACACTAGAGCAGTTGAACAAGAAGTTTTTTCAGCACAGAGGTAATCAATAGGTGAGGATTCCATCCCAGGTGGGGTTGGATCTTGTCACCGGGACATGAACACTATGAAGACTTGATCACCATCTTCTGATATCTACATCTCATCTGATAATGAATCGGACATTCCAGGAACTAAAAATAACGGTTCCAGGAACCAGAGATGGCCCATCCATCATCAGAGATGGCCCACTCATCACCCAGGATGGACAATTCACCAGACCCAGGAAAGGCTTTTGTGCAGCCCAACTTTGGGACAAGAAAACATCATGAATATGCTAAATTGCAAGAAGAATAGAATTAATTCAGACTCTGCCCAAAAACTGTATAAGAAGGGACCAGCCGAAGCAGCAGTCGTGAACTTGGGAGGTCTGGTGCAATAGAGATCAGATCTATGAGTGTTCACCCAGCTCCGACCCCAGGCTTGGGGCTGCTTTTCTCGATCATGGCTTTCTGTGTGACCGGTCTTTTGGCCATGGAATAAAATCTATTTCTTTATTAAATTTAAATTGGCTGAATTTCTTTATCTCAATTAAAATGTGTTTCTTGTCTAATACATAAACATCACTTTCCTAGAACTAATTTGCATGCATCTGCCTCCTACTGGAAGTCTTTTTATGGTCCTGGAGGTTCATCAGGAGGGGTCTCTGGTGGTCATATTCCCTGCATACTTCAATATTAAAGATGACCTTTCGTCAAACTTTTTCTTTGGGCATGAGCTGTTGCTTCTTGTTACATAACTTGCTAAAAAACCACTGTAGACCTCGTTATCTGTTTCTCCGCTGGTTCCAGCTACATTTATCATCCTGTGTGCATACCTTTACATCCTTTTCTCTTTTTTGCCAGTTAGTCTTTAAGTGCTATTCAGCAGCTTCACAGGAGCTGAAAATTTCTATTCTCTATGTTAGTTATCAAGGGATAGCTGAACTTGGGTCAGAATGACCATGAGTCTGTTCTCTTTCTGCCACAGGGAGCAATGGCATTTCCTTTTTCTTTTCCTGCTCTGCCTTGAGCTCTGATCCCCTCTGGGAGAACTCTAGGATCCGAATTAAGGTGGTGCCTGCCCAACTGCCCTGCCCAGTTGCAGCCCAAGACCTCTCAGGAGACTAGAAGTGCAAGCTCATTGTCAGCTAATTGCATGTAATCGAGAAACCAGTAAACCGCTTTGATTCTGCATGCCATGTGAAGGTGAACATGTGAGGTGAACACAGTTCCCCTGTGACAGGGAAGGACTAGGATTAGTGAGAAACTCTGGGGAAGGACAGCAGTCCAACCAGCATCCATTCATGGTACAGTATTAGAGGCTGTGGTTACCTCAGAAAGAACATTCTCCTGGCCTGTAACCATGTTTATGCCCACTTTGGCTTGTCCCAGAGGGCACCTTACCCTGCATTTTGTTTAACCCCAGCCAGCAGCAAAGCCCCACGCAGTTGCTCACTCCCACACCAGTGGGATCAGGGAGAGAATCAGAAGGGTAAAAGCTGGAAAACTCGTGTTGAGATAAAGACGGTTTAACAGGAAAAGCAAAAACCACACATACAAGCAAATAAAAAGAAGAAGCAGTCCCTCCTATCCGTACAGGCTGGGGGATGAATGGACTGCAACCAGCCCTGAAGAGAAGGACCAGGGGATATCAGTAGATGAAAAATTAGATATGAGCCAGCAATGTGCACTTACAGCCCAGGAAAACAATTGTAGTCTGAGCTGCCTAAATAGAATTTGTCTTCCTCTAGAAACCCATCCTAAAGTAACAGCGTCAGAGCTCAGCCTTGAGGGAAGACAAAGGTATTAGGTGGGTGAGTAAACAACCTGAGAGCAGTGCATTCCCAGCCTGTCCCTCTGTGTGGCATCCCTTCTCTCCAGCATGTCGGCTGCCCCACACAGCCTGGTGTCGGTGGCCAGCTTGCTGAGGATGCCCTGAATCCCACTGTCCATGTTGCCAACAAAGATGTTGGACAGCACTTCTCCCAGCACTGACCCCTGCAGAACACCACGTATCTGATCATCTCGCAGCTGGAAAACTTGTTCAGGAGGCTGTGAGGGACAGTGAGTGTCACTAAAATCCAGAAAAACTACATTCATTGCCTTCTCTTCATCCCCTAGGTGGGTGACATCATCACAGAAGGACAGCACATTAATTAAACAGGACTCCCCCTATGTGAATCTCTGCTGGCTGTGACTGATGATTGCATTATCCTTTAAATGCCTTTCAGCAGCAGCCAGTATGATCTTCCCCAAAACTTTTTCAGGTACTGAGGTTAGACTAAGAGGTCTGTATTTCCCTGGGTCATCCTTCATGGCCTTGTAAACTGGAATAAAACTGACTAGCTGCCTGTCAACATACACCTCTCCAGACTCCCAAGACCTTGGTAGGTGATTGAGAGGGGTCCTGCTGGAACATCCACCATCTCCTTTGTCCTTCTGGGATGAAACCCATCTGGCCACACAAGACCTATGAACAGTCAGCTGCTACAGCTGGTCCCTGACAATTTCATTGACCACAAATGGAAAGTCACTTCCCACTGTCATGTTCCTCCCAACTCTGAGGACCAGGCAACACAAGGTTTATTGTTACTAGTAAAAACTGAGGCATAAAAAGCTTCAAATATGCTTACTTCTTCTTTATCCCTATTTGTCTGGGGTACTTTCAGTGCTTTAAAATGTGTGTGTTGAAAGGGTTTGCCAGTACACAGCCAACTCAGTGACACTACAAGGAAAGACAAAATTTTCATGTCAGTGTGAAATAATTCTGACCTTCTTTAATGCATACTATCTTCACAATACTGCAGAAAGTATACTTTGAAAAGTATGTGTTTGAAAGCATATTTTTCTAAAAATTAGAAAGAAATACATACTCTGATTTTTTTTTTGAGAGCCTAAAATATCTTTTAAAATGAAATAGTGGGCAGCTAAGCCACAGAAGAATTCCTACTTTCATTTAGTTTCTTAATGAAAATGTCAAAAGAGAACGAGCATTCAGTGCCAGTAAAACTAGGAGTTTCAAAATTTTATTTGTTTTTCAGGAAAAAAAACCTTGAACATGAAAACTGAGCTCATGTAGCCCTGCTAAAACATTTTTCTAAGTGTAAAATTGGAATACCTAAAATACACACATATATGCATGTTTCTGGAAGGTTCTCTTGATTCTGAATAAAATAGGTGTTCCCTTCATGGCCCTCTGGAAATGGGTAACCCTGAGGCAAACCAAACCAAGATAAACTCTGACTTCCGCAGTAAAAATGATTTATCTTCTTAAGCCAGTGAGAAGTGTGACGTCTATTGAAAACAACCCACTTTGATACAGGATTCTTGAGTTCAGCCGTATTTAACATTCAGCCCTTGTGTGGCAGGGACTAAAGGCCGTTCAGTGCATACACATTGTGTATCAGTGCCATTCAAATTGCAGTCCTCAATGTCTTTGCTGAAGTGGTGATTCCACTTGGTTTTGATTTGTTTGTTTGTTTGTTTGGCTGGTTTTTTGTAGATGGTTGCAAAGAAGTCCAGATCTGCACCAAAACCTGTAAATTGTACACTAAACTAGACTTCCCTCCTTTACCCCTACATGCAAGTATGAAGTCAGAACTTGTATTAGGAATTTTCTGTACAAAGAAATAGAGGATGCTATGGCTGAACAAAAGCCTGGTCTCTGTGTATTGCATGCTGGCAGCTTGTAAGAGACGGTCCGAAAATCCCTCATCTGCCTCACGATCATCGCCAAAGACAGAGACTGAACACAGCAGTCCTGGCCTGGCTGAGGTGGGATTGTCTGCCAAGTGTTGCCTACGGGTGTGCCCGCTGGGAACTGGTACTCATTCCTGAGGAAAATTAGTGCAGGTCACAATGGACTGCGCCGTTCTTGCTGCCCAGGCGGGAAGGACTGCGCTGAAGCGGAAAGGAATGACCTGTCCTGTACACCTCTCCGGTACACCTGTCTTGTACGTCTGTCCTGTACCTGCTTCCCAAAGCAACAGGCCCCATAACAATGGCTGTAGATTTCCCAACCTCTTGGCCAGTTGCCCCTCGCTTCTGAAAAGGACTACAAAGGGACCTTCTAAAATAACCAAGTAGAAGATCTCCCCACGGAAAGAAGACGAATCTATTGGCGGAAGACCACGAGGACTTCGTCTCATCTGTTGGTAGCTATTGCCCCCTCTTTTTCCCCCTCTCTACTTTGTTTGTCTTTCTCTCTCTCTCTCTTACTCTCTTCTATTGCATTACTGTGTTGTGGGCACTTAATAAAGGTGCACTGTTCTGATTAAAACTGAAATCTCTTGTGTTCTTTTACACTCTGAGATTGATAAACGAACCATCACGACCCCTGCTTGCATTAGCGGATCGTGACACAGCTTCACACACAAACTTGGCAGAAATGCACCCTATTTTGCAGAAGGCTTGTTGGATCCAAGTCAGGAGAAGGAAAGTGTCATTTCACCTCAAAACTAGCAGATGAAGACTCAAACCCATTCTGACCCTACCAGATTACTCCACCCACACGTCTTCCTCAGCTGGCTTTCATGCTGAGACTGTGCTGATTTAGGAAAACATTATAACTTCCTGTTTTCTTCTTGATTTAACTCTTCTCTCCACTGCCTGTGCTGGAGGATGATTATTCTTGGCAAAAACAGCCTGAGGCACACTCTGAGGCATTTAAAACCTGTTTTGAAAGACAAAAGGTGTTTCCTCCAGAGAGAGGAATGTGGGAGCTGAATGCAAAAAAAATCTTCAGACCTTTCACAACCACAGTACAGCAGCACTTCCCTCCAGTGTTAGACAGCAAAGTCCTGGGGGCAAATTACATCTTAAATTGGTGCATTACAACAGCACCTGGTAATCCAGTAGTATTTACACAAGCATTATTTAGTTTTATCACAACTTTCTTCTCCATAATTAATGATTTAAAACACTAGAAAGCACAGAGAATCTAGCTCAATAAGTTCATTTGTAACGGGAAATGCCCTAGGTACTAATAATGTGCAAATTTTAATGCTGCAAGTAATGGGCCCTGAAGTGTCCTTACAGACAAACTCATGACATTGTTTGGATAGATAGGCTAGAACACCTGAACTGCTAGACACTGCGTGCTGTCAATAGATGTACCGAGTCCAAGTGGCAGCTGGATTCTAGTGCCATTCCCCAGGGACAGATGCTGAGCCCAATGTGCCTTAATGTTCTTAACAGCAACCAGAGCAATAGGATGGGATACTCCCTCAGAGCGTTTGCTGTCATTACAAACAAGGACTGGATGAAGCAGAGGATGAGGAAAGATTAAGGGGCAGGCAGAGTCAGTCTTCTGAGGGACTGTGAGGTGCTGCAGAAATGTACCAGCATGAACCTCACAAAGATCAAGACAGGCATCTGGGCTAATCCAAACCATAAGGTAACTCAGCAACGATTAAGACTGGACACAAACAGGCTGGGGATTGACTTTGCCAGAAAAGGAACCAGGGTCCTGGGCTGAGTGTCTTCCATCAGTGTTGTGTGGCTTTGTGGTGATGAAGACTGGCCACGTGTTGAGGAACACATTCAGTGTGGGTAGCTCGGGGTGCAGGTGCAGTGGAAGCTGCAGGTTGAGCTCTGGGTGGGAGCCCAAGGCAAGAGTCCAAGAACTGCCAGCCCTTGGCACAGCAAAGGGCACAGGGACCTGTGGCACCATTTTTTGCCACTTCTCAAACCATTCCTATATTTTATAGATAAAATACTGGGTTAGGCATTCATTTCCATCCAAAAGGCTGGTCTTAGCTGGAACACAAGTTCCTGATATAGCTGAGTCCCTTCCAAAGAGAATTTCTGCCAGTGCTATGGGTTGTGATGGAACATTCCAAGCATTCTGCAGCGACAAATTTAAGGCTTGTGGCCATTCAGATAAGTGCATGTGCATGTTACAGTGGGGATTACTGTAACACATGTATCAAACAAGGCGGCCCGTGGAAAAGAAATATGTATAGGTTGATTTTTGCTAGATGTTTCAGAGATGTTTATTTCCCCAGCCGCATGGCTGTGGCTCTGCCGAGGAGCTCTCACAGTCACGGGACCCGAGGGTCCTTGGCCACACCAGGGAACACAAACCAACCAATGGGAACGAGGCTGAGCAGGGACAGGGAAGCCCCGTGTCTGTGCCCTCAGGGCCCCTCTCCCAGGGCTACACGGCAGGGGGGGAGGGACCCCGACATGTGCATATTTTTGCTTTTTCTTCTAATGTTCTATTCATCCCCTCTACTTGTCCTGAAGATTGTGGGTGATACAGTTATATGTAATTTTCTCTCTATTCTCAAAGACTTACACAACTTGATTGTTTATATTAGCTGTAAAATGAGGACCCATGTCTGACTCAGTTGACTCTGGAACCCTGTATCTAGGTATACCTTTTTTTTAGCCAAGGCCTTTTCTTCTTCTCCTTTTTTGTTGGGAAGGCTACTGCCTAGCCTGATAGCTGATCTGCTATCACTAGCAAATGCTTACACCCAGCCATAGGTGTCCACAGAGGCTATTTATATTTGCTGAAAAGTGAAGTAGGTTCACAGTTAGTCATCCTAACTCTGAGCTTGGTCTGACGCTTGAGAACTTCTGATAGGTTAGAAAGCCATTTTTTATTCTTTTTGTGGTGGCATAAATTCCTGGAGCTGCCCATTTTTGGATGGAAATGAATGCCTGACCCAGTACTTAATATATAAAATATAGAAAGGGTTTGAGGAATGGAGAAAGTATGCAGAATAATAACATCTCATCTCACTTGAAATACAAGTAAATGATATACAACCTGCCGTTGTAGTGTTAATCAAGATAATCTCACAAAAATTCAAATTAGGACCTAAAAGGGAGGGACCATATGCTGGCTTACTGTGTTCTTACTTTGCTGTTAAAATTTTGGATTAGGAAAACTGGATACACCAGTCTCATATCAAACAAGTAGTGAATGATAAACCAGTGGGTCAATAACTGAGTTTGAAGGATCTTTCATGATCTTGTCTTGACAATAATTTCTTCCCCATGACATTAATGTTAGCCTTCATTCTGTTACTTATAATAATGTTGTACGTAAGGGCAGTGGAAGATGCTGTGAAAGCTTTATATTTCCCTTTTTATGTATTAGCACATATGCTCAATCCAAGAAAAGGGACGAACACTCAGTGCAGGTAGCTCAGGGTGCAGCTGCAGTGGGAGCTGCAGGTTGAGCTCTGGGTGGGAGCCAGAGGCAAGAGGTCAGGAACTGCCAACCCTTGGCACAACAAAGGGCACAGGGACCTGTGATCCAGCCAGGGGAGCAGACACTGAGACACAGCAGAAGCCAAGGACTCAGCAGGAAGACTCCAGACTTTCTGGCACACAGATTGTGAGGGTATAGAAGCCCACATAATCCTTTGTTCAGGGTTCCTCCTTGAGGCACCAGCTGGAGCTGATACTGTTACTGAACTGTAAATAAACCTCCTCAGGGATCCAGAGATCTCAGATTCTGCTGTGGGAAACCTGGTGTTGAACTGTTAAAAGAAGCCCTGTCTTACCGTGTGGGTGCAGGGTGCATAGGGAGTCAGGCAGGCACCCTTCACTGGAGCTATCACTGTGAAGGGGCTTCAGTCCCAGCAGTGACAGTCTCTGGTGGTGTGACTGCCAGAGTGCTCCTGAGTGGTCAGATGGGAACGTTTACTTAACACACACACTCCTCTGGACAAGACACAGACTGACTCTATCAGGCAAACCCCCCTGCAGAAGCCACAAAGACGGTACTGGAGCTGAAGCTGGGCATTTCAAAACACATGTGGAAGGAACTGGAATTGTTCAGCCTCTGTCAGAGAACTTAGTGCTGTCTACAGCTCCTGTATGGGCGTAGATTGAGAAGATGAGACTGAAACTCCCCTTGGAAAGGCACAGTGAAACAACATGGCTCCAGCTGTAATGAGAAAAATGTTGATTGACAGTAGGAAAAGTTTTCTTTCTGAGGATGGTCAAACACCAGAACAGGGTCCCAAAGAGGATGTGAAACTCTTATTTTATTAAAGCAGGCATTAGTACTTTTCTTTGTGTATGTAGAACAAGAGCAAACAATGTACAGATATCTATAATGATTCCTAAGATTCCTATGACTGTAGTGTGGGGTCTGCATGAAACACTTCCCAAGAAAAAAACATGACTTTTGTATGTACAGGGCACTTTCTAAATCCTTGATTTTGTCAGCAGCTCTTTTGCAGGCATGAAATTCTGCCTGATTTCAGCATGACTGCCTTTGTTCTTCAGTGCTCCATGTTCTCACATACTAATACATATTCTGATTCTCAAATGCTCCACCAAAATGCTTGGTTTTTAAATATCTTCCCATTTTTTCACATCACGTCTCTGTGTGTGTGTGTGTGTGTGAATACTCTGTATTGTTTTTATTCACAGAAAGAACCAAGCACGTTAAAAAGAATGAATTTTGTTGAATGTAGGTAGGAGTTTTGGCCAATGAAAGTAAGTGTGCAAACTCTGTAAGAGCACGAGCAGTCTATTTTGATTTCTGTAAGTGACACTTCTCAGAGCACAAAATTCTAATTGAAAAACAGAAAGCGACAAAACATGCCCTGAAGACAATTTTTCCCCACATTTTTGTATCAGGTAAGTGTTTTGCTCAGCCACGACACTGAAGCCCACCCCTCATCGACGCTGTTGAAGTTCCACAAATCAGCCCGTTTTCCATCCCGGGCGCCGGACGGAGGCAGCTCCCACGGTCCCGGCTCTCCCGCTCCCAGGCACAGCTCCTGCGGCACTGACTGCCCGACACCCCCGCTGCGGGTCCCCTCTCCGGCGGCGAGTGACGCGGGCCGGCCCTGCTCCCCGCCCGCCCCTGAGGGGGCAAGAGGCACGGCGGGGCAGCGGCCGCCCTCCGCCGCCACAGCCGCGGCCACAGCCACGGCTCGCCGGCCCAGTGTGGCACTGCCGCCCTCTGCGCACACCCTCCATCTGCCGGCCCCGCATCCGCCTCTCCCTGCGCCCGCCTGCCCCGCATCCGCCTCTCCCTGCGCCTGCCTGCCCCGCATCCTTCTCCTCCCCACCGTTCCGGCCGCCTCCGGCATGGCGCAGGGGGCGCCGCGGGCCGCAGCGCCGGGGGCGCGGGTGTGCGGTGTCCATGCCGGGCGGCCGCTGGAGCTGTTCTGCGAGGACTGCGGGTGCTGCGTGTGCGCTCTGTGCCCGGTCCTGGGCGCGCACCGCGGGCACCGCGCCTGCCTCCTGCCCCACGCCGTCCGCCGCACGCAGGTGAGTGCCGGGAGCCGTGGAGAGGGGGTATAAACCGGGAGCCGAGCCAAGAACTTCCTGGTTCGGTTTTATATCTTGCCGGTTTTCCCCTCGTTTCTGAAACTTGTGCCGCTGAGTGTTCTTTTGCCAGGGTGTGATGGTGGTAGCTGTGAGTATTAGTGAATTGCCACAGTACTAAGCCGATCTTCAGCCTTCAGCCTTGCTTTGCTTGCCTTATAAACACCTTGTGGAGTTCAAGGTTTGTAGGCTGTGTTGACTAGCAGAACAAAGTTTCTGTACTTTCTGTACTTCAGCAAGTGCTTTGTAGACCCCATACAGACAGGGTCAGCCTGATGCTACTGCACAAGGATATGGTTCGTGCACGAGGAGAAAGAGTTAATCAGTCACACCCAAACGTCCCCAAAACAGATGTATAAATCAGGGGACAAGGAGGAAGTGGCTTTGACTGTTAGGTCACATGCAATAGCATTTTATCCTCAGACCTTGTACGTGGAATCAAGAGGAGTGTGGTTGCCCCAGAAAACGTGTTTTTATTGCCAGGCTGGAAGTACCTTTGACAGAAACACAGATGCCTCAGGGGCAGGGGAAAGGTAACTTCCGCTTACCCTCTGCCCCCACCGTTGTAGCTTGCTAGATCACAGTGACTGTCTATGCAGAGTTCTCTGATAACTCCTCTGGGATGGGAGCAGGGGTTGTTGTGGGTTAACATCAGTAGGCAGCTAAGCACAACACAGCTGCCTGCTTATTCTCCTCCCTTGCCCAGTGGGACGAGGGAAAAGAAGAGGAACACTAAAACCAAGAAATTTCATGGATTGAGACAAAAATTTAATAAGAGAAAGAGAAGTGGAGGGAAGAGAAAAACAATGAAACTGATGCAAAGGCAGATACTCACCAGACAGTTCCTGAGCAAAAGACAGCAAACCCACCTAGACACCCCACTTTCAGTTTTATTGCTGAACATGATGTCATATAGTACGGAATAGCTCTTTGGTTAGTAGGCGCCATCTTCTGCTTGTGTCCCCTCCTAGCCTTTTGTGCACTCACAGTATAGTCACATCTGAAACACGGCACCACATGGGCTGCTATGAGGAAAACTGGCTCCATCCCAGCCGCAACCAGCCCCGCGGGTCTTTAAGATTTTTTTCTTCATCCCAGTGTAGCTGTCCACCAAATATCCTCAGGAAGATTTGCAAGCTTGCCAATACTCCTGCTTGTGCTTTGTTTTACTTGGAGAGCCTGCCAGGAGGCTCACTGGGGCCTGCATGCTGTGGTGCTGAACTTGGGAGACTGAAAATGCTGTAACACAGAGGTTTGATGTTCAGCAGCTTTATTTATTTATTTTTTTATTTTTATTTTTTCAGCTACAATTTCAGAAAGTTCCTTCCTACTCCTTTTGTGATATTTTGGAGCAGAGTTACTTAGAGGTTTTCTACAGAAAACACTAGGAAGAAACAGTTCCTACCGAACTTCCTGCTTGGAAGTTCACACAGATTGTGAGCCAGTACACAGGTCACGATAAATCCTTGTAGCATTTTATTGCATTTCATGTTAGAGAGCATTACAAGGGCAGAGGGCTGTGCATTAGGCTGCCACAAACAGCAGCACAGAGGTAAAACCATTTAAGACGTCTGAGCGATGCAGAGCATGGCTGCTGCCTGCTGGTATGCTTTCATCCAAAGTGTCCCTCTTGCAGCGGGAACTCACTACAGTGTTGCTTTCCCTTCAGGCCAGAGCGGCAATGTGTGGATGATACAGGTGTTGTGCAGTGGCAACCTGATCTGAGGCAAAGTAAAGTGCACAAAGCTACAAGCTGTGCTGCTACCCTGGGGGTCTGATGGACACAGGGAAGCACGTGCTGTTGATAAAGAGTTGTCTCTGCACGAAATCAGGAAGTGAGCAGGGTAGAAACTTGTACTCCCACGTGACCCTCTATCCCTAGGCGGTTTCTGCTGACATCTACTGGCTTAGGGATGCAGAGATTTTATGCACAAACTATCAATAGTTACAGCCTAAGAGACGGTATTTGACTACTGATTTTGTTTGCTGGGAGCAGTTATTCCGTATAGCCCTTGTGATGTGACATCAGCCAGGCAGCAGTTCTTCCACTGAGAATCTTCCACAGCTCTTTCAACAAATCCTAGCTGTGAGTGCTGAGAAGAGATGGGAACTGTTGTGTGAGGTCCATCAGCTGCGTCATCCCTGGAGCAGAGGTTGTTTAATATAGTTGAGAAAGACACTCCCTGTGCTCTTGAATGCAGCACACAGGATCACCATTCTTTGCACTTGGTATGTGTTCTGTGGGCCTGACTGGAGCTGGGAGTGTCATCTCAGAAATCCTTGCTTTTACAGTGTTTAGACTTGAATGAGTTAAGGCAATCCCTAAAGGAAGATTTTTGGAGTTGATTCCTCAGGGTGAATGACATGGGTTGCTGGCAGGGTCTTCAATCGTTAGGAAGGAGTTCTTTCATGTACCTCTGTAAAGAAGGTAATGCTTAACCAGAAATGCTTGGGATTGATGTAAGTATTTGCATATGGTCACTGTTGTGAGGGTGTGAGTGCACAAAGTGATGTCTGTTACTAGCAAAGAAGGTTGTCTTTTTCTCTGTGGTCTTTGTCAGCCTTCTGGGAAGGGAATGAGGTGTAGGCTGCAAAATAAACTAAGGAAGGCTGGTATCTGGTAGAAGTCCTGAATCTTCTAGTGGTGTAGAACTCTTCTGGTTCTTCAGGGACAAGACTGGAAAATTGTGGCTGGAATAAATAGCATGTCTTTCTCTATGCAAGAATATTTATCTGCTTGCATGGATGTATCTGTGCCAAGGGCCTTCCAGATGTGGAGTCTCTGGCTTTTGCTTGGAGCCCATTTTCTTCTGACTCTGTCATAATCCAATGACAAACTGCATGTGTTTTCTAAGGAGACACACATCAGAAATGCAAACTGTTGCTCATGAAGCAATGCTTTATGCTCTGTTTGTCCATGCTGCAGAGTATAAATGCTGTGCTGCCCTGGGGCTGTTGCAGTGAACTGGTACATGTGCATGCAGATGCTCTTGACTGGGTCTCAGCTGCAGAAGAGGACACTGATAGCAGCTACAGCTGGAGCTAGCTTACCTGGTAAATACTGCGGGTATTTACTTACTGTTTTAGCACCAGTGCGTGGAGACTGCAGGGCAGCATTGACTGTATCCTTCATGGTACTAATGACAAAAATGCATCAGCAGGTACACCAAGACTGTTCAACCTGCTGGGCAGAAGGCAGCCAATTTCAGAGGGCTGCAGGTGAGAAACTGGAGCAAGACATAAGCAGAACATTGATTATGCTGTGCTGGGAACACCACAAGTGTCACAGATACTGTGATTGATAACCAGCCATCCTGACACAATTAGCTGTTGTAGACATTCAAACTACAGCATCACTGTAGTGATAGTTGGGTATCTGATAGGTCATTTATACACTGGGAAGCATCCTGAACATTGACTGAATTTTGATTCTAGATGGAGCCTCCCACTGATCCTCTAAATAAAAGTACTTACTTAGCTGCCCTTCAGCTACTAAATGCATTAGCATGTAGTCTGGAAATGCACAGCACCACATATTTAAAGATGAAAATGGTTTTTTGCTTTGGATTTCTCTGTGCCTTAAGAAGATGGTGCTAATTTGCACAGCTCTCAAACCTTAGCAGTATAACCACCAGGTGAAATGCGGAGATCCTTATGTTTCATCACTATACGGGCATTAATAAGCCTCATTAAAGTCCATTCATTTAAGAGTTGTACCTTCCAACTCAGAATATTCTATTATTCTATGATTCTGAAACAGAGTATTTCAGTGATACACCCCCCTATGTGGAAAACAAGCTGGATACTTATTTTTGTTTTTTACAGATGTTGTTACGAAACAGTGTTTTATTTTGTTTCACTGCTGTGTAGGAACTCATGGCATTGTGCTTGAAGAATCTAGAAGAGAGAAAAGAGCAAGAAGCTGGCAACAGAAGGAACATAGTGCAGGCTGTAAATGATGTGAAGGTAAAGTGTGGTTTCCTTTTCCACTGGATGGTAATTTTCCAAGAGGTGACATTTTGTTTTCTCTGTAGCTATTCAAAGACCCAGACACCTACTCCTTCTCAAGAAAAGAGTGTATCCCCTGTATCCATCACAGTATGTTACACTGTCAAAGGGAGAGGAGAGTCTCCAAAGACCTGGTCCTCATTCCTTGATCAGTTTAACACCTCTGGAAGATCAAGGCTGAAATTTTTGTGCAGAGGAATAGCAGGTAGCCTCACCTGCCTACGTTATTCTGGCTTCACTAATGTATCTTGCATTGCACTGAACTGCTTTATTGAATTGCCTGGATTCAGAGTTGACTAAACACAAGAAGAGCTCTGTTGATTATGTCTCAAGAACAGGAATGTGTGCTAAGCTGCACCTCATTTATAGAGCATGAAATTACTTTTGCTCTAAGGAGCATCTGCAAGCAGTTCTTTTACAGAAATGTCGGTAAGAGCCTGAGGGGGCTTTAGAGACTTGGTTTAATGTCTCTTTGTTTTGGAGGCTTTCTCTTCCTATCAGCTACTTCTCTCTAGCTTGCTTTGAAAGGGGTCAAAGTCTTGCTACTGAAGGACCAGATCTGCTTCTTGTTGCAATTTGTACCCCGTTAATTCCAGCTGAAAACAGAATTTACTGCATAAATAGGCATCTTGGAATCTTCCCTCAAGCTTTTCCATCCAGACATCAGCAGGTAAACCATGTCTGCCCTCTTTTAAGTGGTAGACACATGTTTCTGAAGAGATGCAGAAACTCAGTAAAATTCAACCAAAATGTAGCACTGAAAGCCTGAAAGAAAAATGTCTGAAATGTTTATGGTCTGTTGAGCAGGGAGGAGACACTCTTCTGCTTCATCTATAGGCACATGCTGACAGGATCAAAAGGCAGCTGTCAGAAAAAGTGACAGAACTTCAGTTACTTCTTCGGGAAGAAGAGAGTTTGGCAAAAAACTTCATTGATGAAAAGACTCAGCAAGCCCTGGGAGCACATGATCAGCAGTTGGAGTCCTGTCAAGAACAGCTTGCAGCCCTAGAGACCCTCACACTTCAAATCAGACAAATACAACAGGACAGTGATCCTATTCGTTTGCTGGAGGTGGTATTGTATGGTCTCTTTCTACCTCTTACCGTGATAGCCCTTGGTAAATTTCTCTAATGATCTCTTCTACAGATCCTTCTGTATGTAAGCAGCGTCTTTCTAACTGTTTTTTAATTTGCTTTGTGTTGGTGTTTTGGTAATCAAATTTGGTTCCTGATTTTTGAGCTATGAGGTGTTCCTGCTATGGCATTGATTTCAGGTCTGTATGAAATTCATGTTAATTTTAAACAAATATGGAACAGACAGATATGTGTCTCTTAATCTTGAAGACAAATGCTGTATCAAGTCTTTCCTTGTCCAGTGTAATATGAAGGTCTAAGAAAAGGCAGGCCTCAGGAAACCTGAGGAGGAAAGTTAAAATGTGTAATTTATTTAATTGCAAGAAATCCTAATCATCAGAAGCAATAGCCATCACTTCACTGGAGGGGGCAGCACTTTACTTTTTGCCTACAGATAAACATCAGCTTCTCTCTCCTTCTCTCTCCTAGTATCTTCACCTTCCTTTGGAAGGGTGGTTATGCCCTGATACAAGCCAAAAGATGCCTCTGGTGCATTTTTGCATCCTTACAATGTGGCAGACTTGAGTTTCACAGCAATGTATACTTGAGTATCCATTGCTGTGATATGGCCCTGGCATTCTGCTGTGTGGGCTAGCAACATACCTCCACACAGGAGCTGCTCTTCATGATTTTGTGGTGATCTTCTTGTGGGGGAGGTTGGATTTTATTCTTCAGAATGCTTTTAAAACTTAGTGGTTTGACTTTGCCACTGATGGGATTTCCCACAAAGGACCCTGGCCAGGCTAAACCCATTTCCATCCTGGAGGGATCTCTTTTAACCATGGCCATTGGGTTCTCCATGTCTGGAGTGGCCACTGGCTCCACCGGCAGGAGGCGGTAATGGGCAGGCTAATGAGCTAAAAGGCAGGCTGAACTCAGCAAAGCTTGCCTGTTACAGCCCATAGGTTTACCTAGTGATGAAGCTGTCCTTGCTCTGTGGTGTATGGGAGCTGGGAGGGAAGAGTCCTTTCATGTCACAGTCTCTGCTAATTACAGCATTTGGCTTTCTGCCCTCAGAACTACACAGCAATTGAGAAGGAAATTAAGGAATCCAGCCACTTGTCAGAAGAGTGGCATCCAATACCTCTCTCGTTTGAACACTTACTTAACCATTATAAACACTTCATCAAAGTTATTCAGTCCATTCTGGAGAAACCATTGGAAGCCCGGCTTAAAGAAGGTACCTGGGAGAGTGCTCTGGATTTTGCTTTCTTTTGCTCTCTTTGCAAATTAAGTGTGCTTTTAAAGTAAGAACAGGACTTTTAACCAAATCATCTGGAGAAACAGAAGTGTTTGAGGCATGGGTACTGTTTTCTGACAGCATGGGTGTAATGCCGCCATAGCAGTGGTGATTTACGAATGTAAGGGGTCTCTCTTCAACACTGAAAACGATCTTTGGTTTGTCTGCTGCTTTTTTTCCCCCCAGTTCTATCAGATACTTCAATACAATTTACTGTAGTCCATCACACTTACAGAATGTATCTATTCTCTGAGTTACTGTTGGCATTGTAAGTGCTCTGGCACTGGGGTACCTCTAGAATTTTAAAGCCTTTTCTAATTAATGTACCTGGTGATCTGCCTCAGTCTGAAAAAAATTGATGATTTTTGGTAAAGATGAGTTAACGTGTTTTATTTAGAAATCCTTTTGTCTTTGAGCTATTTCATCCTTAAGTGACCTTTGTCATGATTAAGGCAAGGAGTTTTTCCAAACGGGACACAGAACCACAAAGCTAAATAACCATGGGGAAACCCTGCTGCTCTTTGAGTGAGCAGGCAACACTGGCCATCACATTTCACCCAGCTGCCTTTTAATAATCTCTTGTCTGAGAATTGCCACTGAGAAGAGAGTAGCAGGTTTCTGGGGCAAATGGTCAGACCTGATCTGAAAGGCCACTGCGGGATGTGTGTAGGATTGCTAGAAAGTATTGTGGAGGTGCTCTGCAGCAAGCATCTGCAGCTATCTTCAGCTGCCAGACTATTTTCATCTAATAGGGGCTACTTTTTAAGGAATCAGGCGTGATTACTTGGAGTTCTTTTCAGTTGCGTAGTTCTTTGGCAACACTAGTCCAGCATCTCCATGCTATCCAAAGAACATAACGTTAAAAGCATACAGAGTGAGTATCCCCTCCCCAAAAAAAGTAACATAGTTTGTCCATGAAGTTGGAAAATGATGGTTGAAAAACTGGCAGACTCCCTAAACTGCCCCTTTTCATCTCTGCCCAGATGTTTTCAGTAGCCTGAATCCCACTGCAAAGAAGGAGCCTGGGACAGTGCTAAAAACCATGACTCCTGTTGATCGGCTGCTTTTCTTAAAACGTAAGTATGATTATACTGGAGTCCTAGAATCTCCTAAGCTGGAATGGACCCACAAAAATCACTACTGTCCAACTTCTGGCCCTGCACAAGACCATGTGTCTGAGAGCATTGTCCAAGTGCTTCTTGGAATCTGTCAGGTTTGGTGCTGTGACTACCTCCATGGGGAGCCTGTTCCAGTGCCCAACCACCCTCTGGGAACCTTTTCCTGATATCCATCCTAAACCTTGCCTGACAGAACTTTAGACCGTTCCCTCCAGTCCTGTCATTGTCACCACAGAGCAGAGATCAGTGCCTGCCCCTCCTCTACCCCTCACGAGGAAGCTGTAACTGTCATGAGGTCTCCCCTCAGTCTCCTCCAGGCTGAACAGACCAAGTGACCGTAACTCTCTGTGTATAACTCTCCTTATCCCATCACCATGAGTGACCCAGATTAGGAATGTGTGGAGGCATCAGTGTCGGTGCCCTGCTGTGATTCCCTTGGCTTGCCTTTTGCTGTCCCTACCTAGTCTCCAGAGGTGTAGGCTGTGGCTCTCTGAATCCTAACCTTAACCCAAATGGCAGCTTGGTGCTGCAGCTGAGATACCCACCACACTGGTGGCCTAGATTAGAAAGGTGTGGAGGCAGCAATGTTGGCGGACTGCTTTACGCGCTTGGCATACATTTTCCAGCCCTGGTGTCCCTGGAGCTGTAGGCTCTGTGGCCAGCTGAACTCCATCCCTACCTAATGTAACATTGGTGCTGCAACTGGCATCCCCATCACAATAGATGACCCAGATTTGAAAAGTGTAGAGTCGGCAATGTTGGGGCCCCACCTTGCTCACACTAGAATACCTTTTCCAGACCCAGTGTCCTTGGACATTGGGATTTCTGTCTGAGCCCTAACCCTAAGCATAAAGCAACCTTGGTGCTGTGGCTGAGGTCCCCATCACCTTGGTTGAGCCAGGTGTGGATGCAGCAATGTTAGCACCCTGTTGTGATCCCCCTGGCATGCCTTTTCCAGCCTGCATTCCTGGGACTTGCAGGCGTTCTGACTGTCCCAAGACACTGCCGGCTCTGGGCTCCTTTGCAGGTGTTTTATAACTTGGACTTCCAAGGGTCATGATAAATGTAGCAACTATGTTTACGGCTTTGACTGCAGATGCAAGATCACCGACCTGGGAATATGACAGCATTCACCCGAGACTGAAATTGTCTGATGACCGTCTTGAAGTAAGCTGTAGCTGGAGGAGAATATTTTACCCCTGTGGTCCCCAGAGGTTCGATCAATTATGGCAAGTGCTAAGCAGAGACGCATTCCTTTCTGGGAGCCATTACTGGGAAGTTGACCTGCTTCATGCTGGAGCAGGATGGTGGATTGGCGCAGCCTACCCTACCATTGGCAGGAAAGGAGATTCTGAAGCCTGTCGACTTGGCTGGAACAGAGCATCTTGGTGCCTTAAGAAGTTTGATTTTGAATACTGGGCATTTCACAAGGGAGAGAGAATCCCCATCCTGATAGAGGATGATCCTGATTGCATTGGCATTTTTCTAGATTACGAAGCAGGAATCCTTTCCTTCTACAATGTTAGTGATGGCATGTCTCATTTGCACACGTTCCGCTGCAAGTTCACAGAACCAGTTTATCCAGCCCTGAGACTCTGGGAAGGGTCCATTAGAACATGCAAACTAACATAAGAAAAAAAGCAAAATAAAGCCTACTCTTTCATGCTTTTTCTGTGAATGCCACTTCAGCAATTATCTACACGAATTCATCTCTGTGGTATCAAAGTTGTAATTATGATGCTTTTAGTAAGTAAAAGAAGTTCAAGAAAACCAACTGTGACTTTTAATGTGTATGTATTTTTCAATAAGGAAAGGTGATCTTGCTTTTATAAATGATGTTGATGTACCACTGGAAGTGCCACATGTCCTATTTTTGTAGTTCTTTCAACTTGTAAGAATAAGTTCAAGAAAACCAACTGTAATTTTCAATGTATATGTATTTTTGAATGGGGGGAGGTGATCTGACTTTTATAAATGGCATTGATGTACCACCCAAAGTGCTCTATGTAATACTTTTCAACTTGCAAAATGGAAGAAGTCCGGTTGAAAGATATTACAACTTACTGGAACTTGGATATTGACTTTTAAAAAAGATTTTTTTTAATGAACTTCCTTCCCTCATCGGCCTGTAGAGGCTGCAATTGTGTATGGCAACAGGTTTAGTTTGGTTCAAGCCTCCAAGATTATATATTGCATATTGTTATCATCGACAAGATCAGATTTGGATAATAAATGCACTAAGTGAATTAGCTCATATTTAAGTGTAATTTTGGAAAAATCACAGACTGGCATTGACTGTTGGAAAGGTCCCTTCTGAAGTGGGAACTTCTGCGGTCACATTTAACAGCCATTAGCTGGTCTTACATGTGACAGAAACTCTGAATTGGACTTCTGGGTGGCCCTATTCTTCCCACTGAGTGGAAGCATGAGAAATAGCTTTGTGCAACCCCTAATAGACGATGAAATGTCTGCAGGGTTCACAGGTGCAATAAAAACACTAGGCCAGTGGTGCTTTTGTACCCCATTTATCTTTGTGTCCAATCCGCAATATTCACATAAAACTAGGAGACACAGCTTGTAAGTTTCTGTATATGGATATTTCTCCCCCCACCAATACCTTAATTAAAGTCCCAGAAACTTCTGGAGCCTTTGCTTACAGCAGTCTCCAGGACCAGCCCTGTTGGAGTGAAAAACCACTGCTACTTTAAACTGGCCAGGTAATCTTACAGTGTTCAAATACTAAAGGCCCTGGAATCATCACCAGTGCTGACAAAGGCAAGGTCTGACCATAGCCGGAAATGCAGAAACAAGAGCTTGTTTTATAAGCTAGATTTATTTTTCAAATTTGAAGTTTTAAAAAAAATCTTTTAACAATTGAGTAGTTTTTTAATGTAAAGCAAGCATACTGCATCAGTCACAGCTCACATATGACCAAGTATATGATTCAACCTCTGCTTCCCCATTTAAAGATATGAATACAGTTTTCTCAGAACTGCACAAGGGTAAGCATTTTGAAAGAGCTCATAGTTACATAAGCACTCACCACCAAATTTAAGATACTTCACCAACTCATGACCAAAGGTAGCAAGTTCCAAGTAACCATCACTAGCAAATGATTCCACCACAGAAAAAAAGCAGATGAATTATACCAAAGCAGTTCTGTGCTAAGCAAGGTAGTTGAAGAATGACTGGTCTGCAGCAGCTGCTGCTGCTATACAGTTCCCTACTGGTCCAAAGGAAAAGCAGCAGGCGATAGGAGTGGGATTGCATTTCTTACTTGAAAAGTGAGAAGCTGGGATGCAAGAGTAGAGCACACAAAAGGTGCACTGACCATCATGCTGAAGCATAGTGGTGTGATGTAGTCAGGCAATCAGCCTCAGCCATCTTACACACCAGTGTTGAGAGAAAAACCCCAATGCAGAGGATTTGCTGGTTAGAAAAAAAAAAATAGCTGCTCAAACTTTACCAGCATTTGGCTTCCTACCTGAGAAGTTGCCCCCCAGGTCCAAACAGAGGCATCCAAATGCTCTGCAGAATTGACTTCATATTCCAGACTTCACTCAACTTGCAATAGATGCTTTCCACAATTTCTGAAGCATAGGTTAAGCTCTGATCCATCTCAGATCTACTTTTCTTCCCTGCTCAATCTCTCTGGCCTGCCCTTTTGCCTTTCAGTTCACAAAAGGCTCTCTTGCCCCTTAAATGGGACCTTTCTAAATATCCAGTATGCTTCCTTTCCTGGTACTGTCTCTTCAGAACCTAGCTTTCTCAAGAAGCCATTTTCCCACAGAGTGCAGATTCCTGCAACCACTGCTTTATCATGACACTTTTAAGGCTTTCATCTTAAAAAAAAAATCCATCCAGGTTGCATTTGTAATTTTCTGTTCAGTGTATGTAAACTTTCACTTATCTGTATTCAACTCCAACTGAAGTCCTGCTATCAGAGGGGTTAGGCAAGTGGCAGAAAAGAGAGGAATATCAAAAGATACAGAGCTAGAACAATTCAAAGTGTAGACAAAATTCTCATGATTTACTGTATTCTTAACAGAAAAGGGAAACTGGAAAACAGCAGAGTGTGGTATTACATTTGGCAAAACTCCAAACTGATCCAGGTTAAGTGAAATGGAGAAGAGAGGATCATGGTATTTTCTAGGCACAATACTACACAGTTTCTAATAAAATCTGTATAATTTATATCCCCTTGTTTCTGAAATGTCCTGCTAATAAGAACCTGAAAATTCTGTTTGCATCCTCATAATTACACCACTTTCTTCTAATCTGCCATGCTGCTATACTTAGATACGTTGTGCAGTACTACACTGGGAAATATGGAGTGCTTTGGTTTAGCACTTCACTTTTTTTACATGATTATCCACTACTTGCTCAGTGATGGTTTCATCTTCTTCAATATTTCTTTTAATCTTCTGGCCCACCAGATCAAAGATGGATTCTGGGGGAAATCCCTTAGGCTCTCCCACCTTCACCGTCAGCATGTCAAGTGTCAATATTGCACCTTCAGGAATTGCCACTTTCGCCACTACTGACTTTCCCAGCTACAGGGGAGGAGGAAAAAAATGTTTAAGTTAAACACATTGCTAGGATTAGTCTAACAAAAGGAGGTAAAAAGTATTTTGCAGTTATTTGAGAACAGGATGTGTAGAACTGCCCTCTCCACTACTTATTCCAAATGAAGATTAAGTTAGCATGGAAGCTTTCACTGTAACCAGGCTGCTGGGAACATGCAGATGTTTCCTGAAACTGGGCAGTGGCTCACTGAAATTTTTCAAAATCACAGTGGAGAGAATCTGATTAGAACAACTGGTATTTCAGCTTAGTGTAAAAGCAGCTCACACACAATCGCGGAGACATATTGTTCCTACTACTATTAGCAAATACCTGGCACTGGTGAGGTCACAGCTCAAGTCGTCCTGTGCTCAGTTCTGGGTCTCTCGCTACACAAAGGACATTGAGGTGCTGGAGCAAATCCAGAGAAGGGCCACAAAGTTGGTGAAGGGTGTGGAGCACAAGTCCTATAAGGAGGGGCTGAGGGAGCTGGGGGTGTTTAGCTTGGAGAAAAAGGAGGCTCCGAGAGGACCTTATCACTCTCTACAACTCCCTGAAAGGAGGCTGTAGCCAGGTGGGAGTTGGTTTCTTCTCCCATGCGGCAAGACAGAACAAGAGGAAATGGCCCCAAGCTATGCCAGGGGAGGGTTAGATTGGATATTAGGAAAAGTTTCTTGTCAGAAAGAGTTATCAAGCACTCAAACACTCTAGAACATGGAAGTGGTTATGATCCCTGGAGTTATTTAAAACATGTGTAGACATGGCACTTAGGAACATACACTAGTGGTTGGAATTGGCAGTGTTAGGTTAGTGGTTGGACTGAATGACCTTATGGGTCTTTTCCAACCTAAATGACTCTGTTTCTTCTCAACTTAGGTAACCACTGGATGATAAATATAAAACTCCATTATAATCAAAATGGCCAACATTACGCAGTGAGAAATTTTTTAAGTGCAGAGGCAGAAACACTACTGCAATAAACAATTTGCAAGCTATTTTTCTGAATATGGAGTTATTAGCTAGAGATCTAAATTATCTGCAGGTTTACACAAACCAAAATCAGAAGTTACCTTTTCATTGCAAGCCATTTCACAGGGCAAGAGTTGTTTGATTGGAGAACCCATTGCTTTTTCCACAGTACGGATGGCTTTCACTAGCTCCGCCAGTTCATTTGGCTCCAGAGATGCTTGGTGGTCGCTTCCTTTCCATGTTTTGTCGAGAGTCACGTGGCGTTCCAGTACTTTAGCACCCATAGCAACAGCTGCCACTGAAATGGCTATGCCAGTTTCATGCCCCGAATAGCCAATGGGGATATCAGGAAAAGCTGACTGATATGCCTTAAATCATGACAGAGTGGGTCTGAATTACCAAGGTAGCAGTTTCAAAGACAAAGCAAATTTTAGAGTGATAACTGCAATGGACAAATACTGTGCCATAAAACAAGCAGGTGGTTATGCAGAGAGTGCAACTTCGTAAATTCAAGAAGTCACACTGCATTACCAATCACCACGTTCCAAATCTGACTAATATTATCAATAGTGACAAGAAAAAGGAAGCATGTCCTCCTCTACAACTTATGTTTCTCCTTTAAATTCAGTTCTGCTACTCAAGGTCTTTGAAGCCTGTATCAGTGTAAGTAATAGTATCCTATTTTCATCCAACAATCCAGTGGATTGGCTGAACTTAATCCAAAAGAGTTTTCTTCAACATTGTATTTAAAATCTGAAGCAATCTTTTAATCCATACATTGAGGACAAATTCTAAAGGCAATTAAAGGCAGCTATGCGGCATTCTATTAAAAATAATATACTCTGTGTGCATAAATCTAAGATAGTGCTTGAACACTGGTCAGTTTGGGAAAACTTTCTTACATCAGTATTTGGCATATTCAAATAATATTTCCAGTGAAGGAAACTATACTAGGGTATAACCAATTTTCTTCACTGCTCTGATAGTCACATGAAGTTTCCGGTCTAGCTCCCTATTTAGAACTATGTTCTCACTTCACGCACCTTCTTAACGGTAACAGTCTACATGATTTTTCTTTGCACAACAGAGCACAGGGTTAACCTGTTAACTACATGTCATGTTTTCCTCTGTCGAACTGTGAATACTCCAGCAATATCCTTTAAACTATTCCTCAAAGATGAGTTCTACTAAAAAAAGATCTGGTGGATATTTTTACTTCAATGCTTGCATTGTAATTTAGAGGAACATGAGACATAACTCTCAGAAATGAATTCCAGCATGCCTAAGATCTGGAAGTGTTTCTCCATAAAAGGGCACAGCCCTTCTCTGCTATCCCACCCATGGCATGCTCTGGGTTACTCACTGACCGATATAACACGGAGATTGACATCCTCTGGCTGAAGCGGGTATGCACTGGTACACTGCAGGAAGCAGAAGTTTGGATTGATGGGCTTCACGATCTGATAAACTTGATGCATTGTGTTCATCGACTGCATCCCGCTGGAAATCACCATTGGGCGACCTAGCCATTAGAAAATATGCACAAGTTTTGTGCTACGTCCACAAGAAACCTACCCAATATTAAATTAAATTCTTTAAGTACAGTAATTCAGTAAAACTAGTAAAACTAGAAAAGAATGCTGAGTAAACACTTTTTTTCAAAGTCTGAGGGTGAGTTTCTTTTAAAGAAACTTCAGATTTTTTCCCAAAAATCAATTGGAGGAAAAATCTAATAACTGAGCTACAGAGAAATAGTGATGTTCACCAAGATGGCTCAAATAAAATGCTTACCTTTCTTTGCAGTCTTTTCCAAATACGGAAAATTATTTGTATCTCCTGATCCTACTTTGAAAAATGGAACATCCAGTTCATGTAGAAATTCCACAGCCATCTACAAGGAAAAAAAAATCACTGTGTTTTAACACTCCACTTCAGGTGGATCAAGGGATAAAGAACTACTGTGCTTGGAAATAAACAACCTTTCAAAACAGCAAACCCAAAACTTGATTAAACAGGTAGATATTATGGACATCTCCCCAAAAACCACTGCTCCTGAAGTAACATTTGCTATCCTGACAGTATTAGTTTCTGACTTCCCTCCAGGTGAAGTATCATTATGGTGTCTTCTTTCATACTTCTGTTTTTGTGCAGGTCTTTGACTAGGATCACTGTCTCAAGGCAGTCTCTGGCCTCCCACCACAGCTGGTCACACCAGCTGTACATTCTGCTGCTTAGTTCAAGTGAGCTCCACCTCAGCTTAAAGACGAAGTTGCATACCACATCATTCTTGCTTTTTTTCCTTTTTTTAAACACTACCAGAGAGAGCAACTACCTGTAGATGGGAGTTCGCCTGTTGAAAAAGAAATGTGCTACAAGCATGCACACTGTCTTCCTGCCACACACATCCTGCAGGTCAGAACTATTAAACCACACAGTGTTTAAAACTACAGGCAGTAGAATAGATTTGCCACACTGAAAACTTGTATGAGTGTATTAAATAAGCACTAGGAAAAAACCCAAAAGTGCCCAAAAAGGGAAGTCCAAAATGAGTTTGGTTTTAGGAGAGATACTAGACAACAAAATATGCCGAAGCAAAGACTATAAAACCGTTTATTCAAATGCCAGTTAAACTCTGCCTTTGTCTAAAAATACGTGTGCTATATTGAAGACAATTCAAGAATTATTAGAGGCTCTCTGAAAATGGGTATTACGTCAGTAAGTGGCCTTTTAAAAATTAGTACTTTATCGGAAGAAAATTTAAATTCCAAACCTATCACAGGCAAGAGGTTATTTAAAGCCTCCATTCACCTCTGGGGAAAATAACGGAATAGTTACCTTTGTCCCCTGTCAACCACCCACAAACACTTTTAATTTCTTCAGCTCTTTCCTTGTTACAGTTAAATTTACTTAGTGCCAGAGCAAGAATGCTAACGTCCAGAAGAGAATCACATCTTATTCAGTCTAATTTTTCCACCATCAGTATGATGGAGATTCCATTTCTTGTACCTAAGATGTATAACATCTCTTTAATTTAATAATAAACTATTTAACATAGTTTATTCAGACGCATTGTGTATAAAGACAGTGAGTACTCTCTATTAAAAAGGCACAGATCTTATCCCAGGAGATGGCAAAAAATTAAATATGACAGGTAGACCTTGTATCTAAGGCCACTCTTCATTAGGTAAATATCTCTTGAAAACCAGCAGCTTTTCTTTAAGAGATTCAACAACCAGGAAGCAATTTCAAGTAACAGGAATGACATTAAAGGGAGTGGTTCAGTGAGATCCTGCTTTGTCTCCAGTACACACTGGAACAGAATAGATAAAGAAGTTATTCATAGCCATTGTGTTTACTTCACACATCACTTCATTAGTTTCCTCATATAGTTAAACGCAAAATTTAACCTCTTTGACATAGCTGGACTTCCAAAGATATATTAAATTTACTGAAGTTAATATATTCTCAAAGATTTATTATGTTAATTTATGCAATATTTTCCTTGAATTCCAAACCCCTGTCTTGCAAAAATGCCACCAGAAATCTTAGGAGCTGTGTAATGTAATTAGTGCTCAAAAAAAAAAGGCACAAATATGTATCAGTTCTGTTAATTAGCTGTACAAAGGAGCACAGCAGAGAAAAAGAGGGATCCCAGCAGCAGAAAGTGATCTTAGCTGCTGCCTGTGAAAGGTGTTCTGTGTTGCACTACAGCCTTTAGAAACCAGAGGTTTTAACATCAAAGAAAGAACGTGGGGTTTTTTTTTCTCCCCAAAGGCGCATGGGTCTTTAAGATCCCAGATAAAGAAGTCCAAGACTCCTGGGTTCATATACTCCTTTCTTAAAGGAGTGCACGTTGCTCAGCAGGTCTTCTAGACATCACCACTCTCTCTTTTCACAGATCTGTTTCAGAATCCATGGCACTGAGCTATTGCTACATACACAAAACATATTTGTCTATCATCAGACTAAGTGGGAGAATAAATTGTAAGAAAAGAAGAAAAACACTGATATATCAGTAATTCCTCCGATTGCAAGAGTGAGACAATGAACAGATCACCTTAAGGACTAAGTAAATCACATCCTAGTCTCATCCTGGATATGTCTACTTGCAGAAAGTCAGGGACATTGCTGTGCTGGCCATATGCAAGAGTGGCTAGCTTACTTCTCATAGGGTCTCCTTCAGTTTGGCTCTTTGTATTTTCTAGGCCTCAAAGAAAAGTAAAACAATCTATACAATCTCTCATTTATACTGACGTTCAAGTGTTACCTGGCCTTTCCAGCTTACACATTTCAATTTTATGTTGCATTTGTTAATACTGTCACTACCATCATTCTGAGGTAGGCAACATGCAACAGTTACAAATACACGTGCCTTAAGGGGAAACAGCAGCAGGAGTTTCATGGAGTTGTGAAGCTGGTGACTGACTGTTCAAGAGCCCACTGGCAAAAATGAGTAAATGATTCAGGAGTAACAGGGCAAGGTGCTGAGCCTCTCCATGAGATTAGTAAAAGAAATAGGGGCATAAACATTTCTGCTGCTTAGAAACACCACAGGGGTCTAGTAAACAACAAGGAAGGAGGAAAAAAAAGAGGGAAATATCAGGGATTAGAAGAAAGGAATCTGGTTTAAATACAGAAGGAAGTTTGGTATGCTTGAAACCAACACTGGAGTGCAGTCTGATTGCCATCTTGATCTACACTCTCAAAGCCTCAATTGTTTATGAATATCAAAATGAAGCCTTGCCCCTAATATTACTTACTGTGTATAAGTATCTCAGCACACATGGCAAGTCTTCCAAAATATTCAGCCATCTACTCAACCATTACAGAGACACATGTGAACTAGCAAATTACTCTAGGTCTCTTAGAAATTCATTGTCCATATATTCTCTTCATGTAAGAACTATCACACCTAAGTAATACCCAATGGACATAACAGCCAGACTCCCCTTGTCATTCCAGTATGGTTTACATACCTCATCCATGCCAGAAGCTGTGAAGAAAATGCCAATCTCCTCTGCATACTTCTTTAGCTCTCTATATTGGTCATGACTGAACTCCAAGTGGCGCTTATGCTCCCCATAGGTCTTTCCCCAGGAGTGTTTAGAGGTGTAGGGCCTTTCTAAGGCTTTCTTGTTGAATTTGTACTCCAGTTCACTCTTCTGGAACTTAGCACAGTCTGCTCCACAGTCCTGCAAGACAAGCTGGTGCACACTGAGTGGAAGTGCAAGTGAAACCGCACTCATCCTAAGTCTGAATGCAAGGAGTTAGTAACTGATGTGCCCATCTGTTGTGGAGTTTTTACATTATCATCACAGCAGTCACAGAAATGGTAATGAACACAGAGTGACTGTGGACCTACACACACACAAACCCTTTTATTTCAAAGTGCCTATACATTTCATAGAGCAGTAGTCTGGAGAGAAATCATAGTAAACCTACAAAACTACTTAGTCTCTTGCTATGCATGGCACTTATTCAAGAGTTGACTTCTGTGGTGTTTTTCCCAGATTAGCTGTCACTGATAATTTTACATTAAAAAAGGACACAGGATTCTGCGGAACAAGGAGTATGAATCTGATTCATAGACTCATCAAGGTTGGTTTTAAGATCATCCAGTCCAACTATCCACCCAGCACCACCACTGTAACCCCTAAACCACATCACCAGCACCAGACACCTCTTGAACACCTCCAGGAATAGTAATTCATTTGAAGTCACACAAACAGTGAAGATGTATACTCATTAGAGCAGTCTGCACTTACACCCCAGTCACAGAACTAAATACACCATGCCCTGAGCTGTGATGACGCGCAGTTTTCTATCTAATGGATATAACATCGAATTTCACAGGAGCTTGGCTGTCTTACTGAATGACACAAGTGTTACTGTAGTAAATCCCTAATGTCAACCAAGTCAAACTGGAGGTTAATTAGAGATGGTTCAGCAGCTGCCTGATACTTCCCAAATTCCCCGTGAGCTCCGGCCCCACCTGCGGGGCTGCAGCCATGACACAAGATCACAAAATCAACTAGGTTGGAAAAGACCTCTGAGATTATCGGGTCCTTGAGGTGACCGAACACCACTCTGTCAAAACAGACCATGGCACCAAGTGCCACGTCCAGTCTTTCCTTAAGCACCTCCAGGGACAGCGACTACACCACCTCCCTGGGCAGCCCATTCCGATGTCTGTTCACCCCTTCTGTGAAGAAATTCTTCCTGCTGTTCAGCCTGAACCTCTCCTGGCACAGCTTGAGGCCATGTCCTCTCACCCTGTCACCGGCTGCCTGGTAGAAGAGGCCGAATCCCACCGGGCTACAGCTTCCTCTCAGGGAGCTGTAGAGAGTGATAAGGCTCCCCCGTGAGCCTCCTTTTCTCCAGGCTAAACAACCCCAGCTCCCTCAGGCGCCCCTCACAGGACAAGCGCTCCAGACCCTTCACCGGAGTGAAATGCAAGGGTCTTCCTGCAGACACTCTGTGTTCCGAATAAACCTCCCGCGCGTCCCCCGGCCGCGCCCCGGCGCTCTCGCTCAGCCGCCTCCCCCCGCGCGCACCTTAGCCATGCGGATCATGCGCTTGGCAATGTCCAGGTCACCCTGGTGGTTCTGCCCGATCTCGGCGATGATGAAGCAGGGATGGTCGCCGCCGACGCGCCGCCCGGGGCACAGCTCGAACTCCCCAGCCATGGCGAGATGGCGACAGCAGCACCGCCCGCCCGCGACTGCGCCGCCGCTCCCGGCCCCGCCGCGCCCCCTCCCAGCCGCAGCCAATCGGCGCCTCCCCCATTGGCCCGCCCCATGGGCCACCTCCCGGCCGGCAGGGGGCGCCGTGGCACTGCGCCCTCAGCGCTTCCCGCCCTCAGCGCCTGCCGTGCTGCTCCTGCCGCGGAGCGATCCCCGCGGCGACATCGCCACCGCCGCACGGGAGCGGCTTCCCGGGAAACACACACCAGCCGGGAGCTCCACCTGAGAGACCCTTACTGTGCATTGATACGGATATATCATATGCACCAGATCCAGGTGCTTCTTGAGAACTTCCAGGGGTGGTGACTCCACCACCTCCCTGGGCAACCTATTCCAGTGCCTGACCATCCTGACAGTGATAACTTTTTTTTCTAATATCTAATCTGAATCTCCCCTGTGTCATCTTAAGGCCATTTCCTCTTGTCCTCTCACTGCAGACGCAGCAGGAGATACCGACCCCCACCACACTACACCCTCCTTTCAGGAGCTGTAGAGACTTGGTTCAGACAAAACTTTCAATGATACATGGGAAAAAATGGTAAAATGTAAAGCAATGGCTAAGGCCGCTTCTGAGACTATCTTACTCCAAAATCCTCCTGTGACAGACATGAAGATACACTTGTGACATTCTGGGCCTATCTGTTAGGTTTTTAATGGAACTGAAAATCAGTAATTTCAATTGTTAGGATTTTGTGGTACATGTCTGGTGTTTGTTTGTTTGTTTTATCTGATTGTTTAGTTTTGTTTTGGTGAGGGATATGAAACTGACTTGCATCTTATCAACACACAATGTTAGCACCAGATACTGCAGTTACAGTACAGCCATTCTTTTTGCTGGTGTTGGCTGTTCTCCCAAGGGAAAATTGCATCCTTCTGAGAGATTGCAGTGACTGGCTGAACACAACCAGCAGACTCTAAGCTGTGTAGTACTACATGAGAAATAGCCTAAGAAATTGCCTCAATTTCAAATCAGAAATGGCCTTGATGAGCGACATACCGCAATATGCCAGTGGCTCTCAAAAAGGATGCTGTCTTTTACAAAGGATTGAATTTTGTACATTATGGTAAGGACACTGTATAAATATTTTTTTGTGCATGTGTGACTAAGAATTGCAGACCACATAAAATGTTTGTATCTGCATAAACCCAGCCAATTCTCTAGAAATAGGTCAGTTGTCTGAGACTGTCTCATAGACGAGAAACTTTCCTGACAACAGAATTCATGCCAATAATTTCAACTGGTCAATTACATTGACTAGAGTCACAGGTGGATACAAATGCAGGCATAGTTTTTTTAGGGGTGCTGAACGACTGTTACAGAAAGAGATCTGAGTAAAATACAGTCCCTATAAAAATGGTTGCATTTGTGCAATGGGTAATACATACTTCATGTTTTTATGAAAATTTTCCAGAGAAAAAATAAAAGGTTAAAACTATACTGCAGGTATTACTGCTATACCCCATATGGGCTATAACAGCATAATTTCAGGGATTGCATAGAGTTGAAAGCCATACTGTAATCTGTTGAACTTTAGGATACTAAAAATTAACTAACAATTTATTAAAACACCTGACATTCAATATCGGCTATGCAAAACAATTTGTGAATGTAGCCTTAATACTGCATGCATACAAACACTAAGAGTAATTATAAACAAAGTTTACCCCAAAAATTCGCTGATTGAAAAAGCAGCTCACTAAGGGTTTCTTAATTGTAATGTTTGAAGCAAGCCTCTAATAAGCTATGTCTCACTGGATTTTAGTTTACACTTTTGTATACCACCCTATGAGACATTTCTCCAACTAAACTACATGGCTTGAGGCCAAATGCCCAGCTTGTTCCTTGTAGCTCCTTAGGTGCTCTAGGTTCTTCCTGCACAAACTGTTTACCACCAGCTCCACTGAACAGACACACCCTTCTTTCCTGGGGCAAGTTCCTTGTTCAACCATCAGGTAAAGAAGAAGGAAAAAATTGCCTCCAGAACACAGGTAATTAACTTCTGGAATAATTTTGCAATGACAGAATAACACTTTGCATATTATAGCCCAAAAATGATAGAAGATCAAGCCCCTGTGCTTTTAATTATCCAGTGCTTTTAATTATCCGGTATTAAAGCAGTAGAACTGAAGATAAGACGAAATGCAGTTTTATATACATGTATATATATATTTCTAACATAAAGTGCAGAAGTAAGAAACAAATAATAATAGTGAACACAAAACCTGTGAACTATTCCAACCCAGGCAGTTTTATACTCCCTAACACTTCCTAATGAAGGTCTGGCCACACCAATTCCAACATTGTATTCTAAGAAATTCTGTGCTCCTGTGTGATGCCTAAAAACCTGGTTCTGTTGCAGGTTTGTCTTTTATTTCAGTGGGAGAGCCAACTCAGCCTGAGGATTTAATGGCTGTATGTACAGACAATAATGAGAAGTATACATAGAATACAATAGAATACTTCCGTCTGGAAGGGACCTACAATGATTGTTTAGTGCAATTGCTTGACCATTTCAGGGTTGATGGTTGTGTGATTGTCACACTGATAGTTTTCACACTAGGCAAACTGAATTTATGTGCAATAATGCTTTATTCAGGAATTACAGCTTGAGACAACAAGTACATATAGTTTATGCACTCAGACATAGACTTGTATACAGCCCTAAAACTTGACTGGCACGATAAAAGACGTTTTAAGATTCTTGGTCCTTGAAACAGGTAATGTGCTTGCAGCTTTGACATAGTTTGTAGGAAGAAAATTCCATGATGATCCAGTAATGACAAACATTTGCCAGCAGCAATTCCTTTCAAATATCAAGATCTAGCACATTTCGAAAATGCTTGAGTTTATCAGTGAATTTTAATTCTTTGGTCTCCTTTCCTGGGACTATATACTCTGCAATTCTGAGGGTATTAACTTCCCATGGCCACCAATTTATTTGTCTTACTCTTCTGTTCGATTGCTTCCTTGTCCTCCTTTTTATGTCTAAAGCAGTGTTCTCAGCGCTTAAGATTATAACTCCTCAAGAACCAGAAGCTGACCGCCGGTGAGATGTTTATACTCTTGTGGCCTTTGTTTTCAGCCTGTGCACGTATTTTCAAGGTCTCAAGTATTACCCCACGCTTAAACTCCACATCATAACAAAAGACACCTGGAACCCAACTTCAGTTTGCACTGAGTAAATTCACTCAAGCTGAAAACAAACCTAACACCCCACCAGTTCTTATGGCCTTGCAATGCTAGCATTAGGTTTCTTATTAGCAATGACAGTATAATTTTTATTGGGCCATTCAGACAATAGTGACAGGCAGTACATCTCCTGGTGGTGACAGCAAGAATTTGATTTCTGCAGATCTTCTTTATTTCAGCCCAGCATATGAATTTTAGTTTCCACACAGATTCTGACAAGCTAAGAAGACCAGCATGTTTCCCTTCTGCTCTGACCAACTTTCTCATGCAGCTTTGAGAGCAAGCCTGTGTATTGTGAATGAGTCCAGCATGTGCTAACTGTTCAGTAAATTACAGTAATGGATTGACTTTCACCAGATCTTGTGGAGTTTAAGTAACTGTTTAAATGGCTTCCACAGGAAGAAGTGAGAGGCCAAGATTGCACACAATATTTGGGAGGGGTGGCTGGGATGATGTGAATGAGACAATTGTTACTGACAAACAGTGATTAAGAGTTACAGAGGCAGGAAGGGATTCAGAAGGGGAACGATATAAGAAGAAATTAGGGAATAGTGACAGAATAAAGTGGTACTGGCTGATACTGGGCCAGTGGATTGCTGAGAATGCTGTGAAGCCCAAAAGCTGAGGGGCATAAGAAGCTGGACTGAAAGCTGGGGGATAGGGGAACTTGAAGGATACTGGTTTCATGAGAAATGCTGCTGGAAACAGCAGCTGAGGGGACTGAGTCATGAAACTCAAAAGAGCCTTTCCCTAGTGCTATGAGGAATATGAGACAAATGGAGCTAGAAATAAGGGGTCTGCATGACAAAAAGGCAGATGATGTTAAACACCATCTTTTTTTCCTAAAAAAATCACAAGTGAAGGACTATGATCCATTAGAACATATTCAAAATTCAAAAAAAGATTTACAATTTAGCTAGAGGCCTACCATCAGTATATTTTCTCCCTCCTTCTGCACAGCTGTCTTCTCTCCTTCAGTTATTTCCTGAGCTGAAGGAATAGAGATCTCTATGTTCCAACCCTGTGTGTATCACTGGGATGCACTGACTTGCAATTTTTGACTTGACAATACACATGATTAGCGCTATGACACAAAGCACAGGTTTAGGGCTATACAACCCTCAAAGGAGAGGGCCTACTAGTTTAAAGATTTTTCAGTTGTCATTTTTGCCTCGTTTCCATACTTAATGAACAGTCAGTAAAACATACCCCTCAAGAGCAGTCTTGCCCCAGTCCATATCAAATATAGTGGAGGTGACTGTCCTAGTCTGTATATCCTGTGTTTTAGAAGACAGCAGGGAGACAGTGACCAAAGCTTTAGGGAAGAGAAATAAATCAGCCAGCTCTGATTCACTGTTTTTGCCACCAAGTTGCTGGATGGTACTGGGCTAATCACAAAAATAAGCTTTTCACATCTCATTGCTGAACCGAATTCTTACAACTGGCTTATTCAAGGCATTATTGTTTAGTTGACAGATCTGTTGAATTCTTGCAGCTACAAATCAGTATGAGAAATGCACTGAAGTAACACAATATTTATATAAAATACCAGGTCTTTGGCATCTCTAAATTGGCATTTGGAATAAATGCCACTCTAATCTGGTTGTACTTCAGTTCCACTCTGTAGGAGCAGAGGAGGGAGGAGAGTATACTCTGTAAATTGAGGGCAGAGAGGGAGAGGAATAATACTCTCTCAGTTTTCTGAGAGGTGTGTAAATGTAAATTATTACTTTAAGAAGCCTCCACACTATTGTAAAAGGCACAAGGGAGAGCCATAGGACAGAAATAATACATCTGTTGTCAGAGGAACAGTTGAAAAGTGTGTGATGCAGAAACCCGTGATTCCCCTTTCACATAACAATGAGAATAAACAGAATGCTTGTTTGTCAGCTTAGCTCGCGGCTGTCAGTCCTGCCTCAGTGGTTCTGTAGGAGTGCCAGTCTACATCTCAGCCTCCTGGCCTGCCTGGCTGACATCGTTCATCATTGACCTGCTCATTACTACAATCTGTGGGCTGAGGTCACATCACAGGCAAACCCATATATGTGTTAGTCACAAGTTCCCACTGTAAGAGGCACATTTTGCATCTGGACCCAGTTGCTTTCCTCCAACAGATCAGTCTAGGTGTGCTGTTGCAAGGAAATAGATCTCTAACACTTGCAAGTATTAGAATGAAAACTGAACTCTGGCTGGAAAAATAAGCATTCCCATAGATGCTGCTACCTTGATTACCCAGGAAAAAAAGTCAAGTTAATTTATATTGTGACAAGTCAGCTGAATGGGTGCTTTCTATGTGTTCAGAATGTAGATTACTTTGACACTTAGATGGGGAAAGCGGTGAAATACCTCACCTTCTGTATTGAATTCAATCATAAATCCGTTGCTGTTTTAGGAGAGAAATGAGAAAATCTTGGCAGATCCTTCAAGCTCTTGACTGCACAGTTTTCCATATAGTCAAACTACCTTTCAAAGTTCTTCTAAAAATGGCAATTAATTAAAAAGATAAAAAGAAAAATCCCTGTCAATATAGAACGGCTTTTCCCTTCTACCAGAGCCTTCTTAACTTGACTTTCTTACCTTGCAACAGTCTGCAGTAAGTTATGATTTTTACTCAGCATGTACTTCAACGATCCCTGTATTTCAAGTGGCTGTAATTTATTTCAGATTCAATTTAACCATTAAAAAAAAAAAAAAAATCTCACTTTGAAAAGCAGTTTACAGTAGAAATAAAGAGTTACTTTTATTTGTGCATCCTTGCATTAGTTGCTTCTATGCAGTCAGACTCTTCTCAACTTTTTGTGACCTGTGTTGGGTTTGGGCAAGGTGAAATGCTCATCCTGCACCTCATGAAATGTCTCTGTGTCTGTAAATCAAATCCAGAAAAGGCCACTGCTTTATTGTTTCTAAGGAAGCTAACAGGACTTTTCTGGATGAAAGAAGTGGTAGATTATTTGCTAATGTTTCAATTCATTTTACTACCTTAGGAGTTGCGAAAGTTCCACATTTAGAAGTGATACTGAAGGACTAAGACCATGTATTGTGAAGTACCCTCAGGAATCCAAACTGTGGAACAAATAATAGAGTAATACAAGTAAAACAAGTAATAGAGATTGTCCAAGACAACTTGATGTAAACTAATTTACTCAATACATTTTCAAATATACTACTGAAGAAAAACTTTACACTGAATACTTCTGATGGTGTTGAGGGAATTTACCATTTCTGCTGTAAATTAAATAAGTCCCTTCAGTTATGTCAGAGAAGTCAAGGGTTGATGTTATAGAACAGAAAAATGCTTATTGCCTACACAGTTGCAATCAGTTTGATCAGACATGCTAGGAAGTTATCATCTGTGGAAAATCAATTTTTCTCTCACGTCAGTTCAGGCAGGCTGACAAGTCTTCCTTTGGATGTAAGAACTTGACATGCAGGACATTCTACAACAATAAGAAACTGAAGTCAAATATACATGTCACTGCTTTGTGGAATCAGAGATTCTGTTTAATCTTTCACTAGTGAGGAATTCAAAATGTTTTCTTGTGAACTTGTTCTTGAAGATATGAATAGCAATTGCCCATATTCAGGCTTAAGGAACTCTCCCAACTGACATTTCAAAGATGATTGAGTGGCCTCACAATGACACCAATCATCTTCCTTGTTGGCATTCATGCCAGACAAAAGTAGATTAAGCAAATTTAATAAGGCATGAATTTGAGGCTTCCTGCAGGCTTCCTCAGTTCTGCATGGTAACATTTTTTTTCTTCTTGGTAATAAGCCTTTAACCTGAAAAGGGGAATCAATGACCTGGCTTGCAAATGTGTTCCAGACATACCTGCAAATAGGTAATTTTTTCTTCTGTCCCTATGTAGTGCTTTTTATTCCTGATAATGAATGAATTTTGTACCAAGAACTAAAAGGGACCCTTCCAGCGCATTCTCCCTTGTTATTTCATACACCTCTCATAACACCATAAAAATGTTGACGTCACCACCTTTATGGAAAAGCAACGTGCTATAAGAGTTTTTCCCTGTGCATTCCTCTGATTCCTTTTGGCACACCAGATGCTCTTAAGAAAACAAATTGTAAGGCATCAAAAATCTAATTCTAGTTTTCTTGTGTTCCTGAGGAAGTAATGATCCATGGGGAGCCACATACTACTGATTCAACTATCAGAGAGACACCTATCTCTATACTGGATTTGTATGTACCTAAGTCAAACTCTGCTGCTTGGATTGTGAGTAAATTTGGAGCACCATATTAGGTCTGTAGCAATAAAATAATCCTAACCTTCAAGAATCTCAAGGCTCTGCAACAGAGGAATAGGCTGGACCAGAGAAATTTTCTGGAGCAAAGAACTTACTCTGGGTGGAGAAGGACCAGTTTAAGGTGCACATAAACAAATAGACCTTACATACTCCACCAAAGAGAAAGATGACCGATGTCTTTGGGAGTCCAGCCTTGATAATCTTTGAAAGGCCGTGGCAATTGGGAACGTTCCTCAAGACTGGAAGAGAGCAAGTGTCACACCTATCTTCCAGAAAGTCAAGAAAGAACATCAACAGAATAACAGGCCAACCAGCTTCAGGTGAGCCCCTGAGAAGATGATGGAGCAACTAATCCTGGATACTGTTTCCAATCTCAGGAAGGACAAAAAGTTATCAGAAGTAGCCACCATGCACTTATGAAGGCGAAGTCATGCTTAACCAACTTGATAACCTTCCACAGTGAGTTGCCTTGCCTGCTGCATGAATGGAGAGCAGTGAGACATCGTTTACCTTGGTTCTAATAGGGTTTTAATTCTGTCTTTCACAATGTTCTAATAAGACAAGCTGACAAAGTATGGGATAAATAAATGGATAGTGAGGTGAATTGAAAATTATCAGAACAATCATCTCCAGAGCTTGTGAAATGTGGCACAAAATCAAGCTGGAAGCCAGTTCAGTAGCATTATACTTATACAGAGAGCTGTACAGCAAGTTCACATATTATACAAAACCAGGAGGAGTGACTGTTACATCAGAGGGTTGTGCTGCTACTCAGAGGGACCTTGATAGGCTGGAGAATCAGGCAGAGAGGAATCTCATAGAGCTCAACAATGGGAAACATGAAGTCTTACACTGGGATAAGAATAATTCCAGCCATCAGTACATTCTGGGGGCTGAGCAGCTGGAGAATACCTTGGCAAGAAAGGGCCTTGGGGTCTTTGGGAGCAAGAAGCTTATTACCTACCAGCATATGCCCTCACAGTGAAAAAGGCCAAGAGCATCCTGGGCTGCACTAGGAAGACCACTGCCAGCATGTGAAAGAAAATGATCCTTCCTCTGCATTCAACACATCCGGAATGCTGAATCTGGTTTTGGGTCCACAGAACAAGAAAGACATGGACATACTGGAGTGAGTCCAGGGCAAGACAACAAAGATTATTAAAGGACTGAAGTATCTTTTGTATTAAGGAGAGGCCCACTCTATCCATTGAAAATGTTAGCAAGACTTTACCTTTATGGTATTGCTTACTCTATAATTAATGTAATTTCAAGTATATTGGCCCTGTATTTGCACACCTGCCTCTTTATACTATTCTTGTTATATTACTTCCTACTGTTCTGCTCTGACAGTCTATCCCTCCACTCTCTTCATCTTTGTGCAGTTCTGTGCTTCCCTTCAGTAGGGAACAATGTCTATGCTCTGCTTACTCAGATTCTGTTTGAATATCCTGCACAGCTGTGATGATTAGAGATACAGCTGTAGGAGCAACAAAAAAGCAGCAGAGCACCACTTGTTTTTTAGTTGTAGGTATGTTTCTTATTTTACTTACTACTGGGTGTTCCTGGGAAAGCAGCTGCACCTCTTATCTTGGGATGTTTATGTTTGACAATGTGAACACTACCAGCAGCATCTCTTCATTACCCCATCTAATTAAATTCTCATGGCAGCAAATCAGCTTGATAAACTGAAAGCAGTGTGTCTTGCTGTGGTACTGGAGGTCTTGTAGAAGAAGACATGTTTGTCAATATGCATGTGAAGTAAGGGTGGGCCACTTCAAACCCTCTTGCCTAGCTGGTAACTTGATGTACCCAAGAGGCCTCTCTCATGAAAAAACTGCCTTTCTTCAGGGGATGAGAGCTACCTATATTTAAAGACTGACTTCTCTTGGGGGTTGTAGCAATAAACATGTCTCCAGTTTTATTGTCTCAATAGGTGAATTGTTCTTTGGTCTTCCTAGGTAGGTAGAAGAGGCAGATGGCTTATTTAAGCTGCTAGTGTCAATAGGAGTTATAGACCGTGGCTCAGCTTTAAATCCAGCACCATCAAAACAAGGTGAACAGCTGCAGCATGAGTCTGTAGCGCAGATGGGCTTGAGCTGAATGGCAGTGACGTGTACGAATGTTTTCTTTGTGGGCTTTAGTCTTCATAAACCCATTTAGTAGAACTGTTAATTGTAGCTCTGAGTGCCCAAGTCAGTGAATGTGCAGTGACCTTTAAAAATCTGCTTTGAGGGAGCTTCCAGATTGATGTGAAGTGATGTGCAGGGTAGCTGCTGTGGAGCAGACTGATACTGGTAGAGTTATGTGCCTCTCAAACCAGTTCTTTTTGGCTCTTGTACCTTATGAAGGAGAGGCAATCTGACCCCAAGTAGGGACCATCTTTCTGATATAGGAGTCTAGTTATAAATACTAGGTTCTTGTAAGAGAAAAGCTGGGAGGTTTTTCTAACTTCTGTCTGTAGCTTGAAAGTCACTAGCCATCAGGAGTTTGAGGAAACCTCTTAATTGATTTCAATGGAACTGGACTGAGTCATTATGTTCTCTCGCCTTCTACTTGCCATTAACTGCGGGCTCTTGGGCAGGGAGGTTCTAGTTAAGAGAGATTTCCTGAGAAGTGATTCATCTCCAGATGACAGCTGTGCAATGCCTTTATTATTTGCATACTGACAGAATGTTGTAAGGACTTGCATTTCAATTTTTTTTCTCTAGAAACATCTGTTCTACTAATTATTTAATTTCTTAAATAAAAAACGTGAAAGAGTCAGAGAAATCCCACTACCCTGTTGCAATGACTTTCTTAATGTTGGAATTGGAGAATTGCAAACCCATATTTTCATAAATGCTCGAAAACATATTTTTAAACTACTGCTAAAGCAAATCTCAGTACATATAGAAACTGGAATTAAATGTCATCATCTTTCAAAGAATGGAGAGAAACAGAAAAAATCGTGACGCTCCTTTGTAGCCTGATTACCTTTTCATATTTTCGTGAGGGTTTATTAATCTAGTATTTCTGTAATAAACTCTTCTCCCCAGTGTGACACATCAATAAACCATAATGGATGAAAAACAAAGGGTATTCTACTCTTATGTTTTGTACTACTCTCTAAGGAGTAACACCTGCCTTTAGAAAAGGAGGTACCTGGACTTCTTTCACAGGGTAAGAAAACAAGAAAGTAATAATAGCTTTGTCAGTGCAAGAGCACTTCATGGTGCATCTGAATTATAGGTAACATACAAGTTTTTGAATGCATCATCAAAACATATCTAATGGCTCACTGTATTTTCCTTTGCATCTAAAGCAAATAACATTCAGTTACTCATTCTGATGGAACACAGAAAATAATTTTCTTGGACCATTTAAAATACTGTAATTCTGCTTATATTTCAAATGCCTTAATCCCCATTCTGCAGTTTTTAGACAAGCAAGTAACCAGATTTGCTTTTCATTTTAAGTCACAATGTCCTACTTCTGTTTGTGTCATCAGAAATCCCCCAGAGGACTAAGAGGCAGTGGAAAAGCAAAAGAGGAAGTAGCTAGACTGTCATCCAAAATTCACTATTCATAGTTAAAGGGAAGCAGTGCAATAAATATTACTTTTATTTACATATAGGGAAAGAAGAGTGATGAAAATGAACATGGGAATGTGTTTTTAGCAAAACTTGTGGAACAACGTCAGCAAGTTTCTGTGAGAGCACGGCATATGCTTCATGATGGCATTTCATTTTTATGGTCTCCTGTTGTGAGTTAGGGGCCTGCTTTCTGCTATTATTTTTAGTTCTTTAGCTTTTCCATGGCAGCTGGACATCATGTAAAATAAATAACCTTGCTGTGTTTCTATGGGAGACAAAATTCAGGAAAGTCTAGCCTCCTGCCATACCAGATTCTGAGTTTTCATAGGAGAAACTAGGCACATGTTTTATTAGACTAAATGAGGTGAAGGGAGCTCTCTACCATACTACAGGATTTTACTTGTGCTTTTTTTCCTAGCAAATGATAGGGACGGGGGGAAAACAGTGTAACTCAGCATGTGGTTTATCTTACACCATTAAATTCACATGGGAAACAACTGTCCTTCAGAGTTAAATTTCCTCTGAATGTGGCCTCCTTCTGAAAAGTTTGACTATTGTTTGGGACTATAACATAAGCCTGGATGGCATTACCTCTAATATTTCATGAAACATACACACAGACTTAAAGGCAACATGTAAAAAGAATTAAACAAGTACCTCTTGCAGCAACTGCACCAACTTGAGGGCTGCCAGCATAATTTTCTTCTTTCTTACAGCAATATTTTCCCCTCTCCTCTCTGCTGTGCCAATGAACTATATGCATGGCCAGCAGGTCAAAGGAGATTATCGTCCCCATCTCTGCTCATGTGAGACCCCACCTGGACTACTGCACACAGTTCTGATGCCCTCAGCATAAGAAAGACATGGAACTGTTGGAGCAAGTCCAGAGGAGGCCACAATGTTGGTAAGAGGAATGTAGCCCCTTCCCTACAGAGACAGACTGAGGAAGTTGGGTCTGTTCATCCTGGAGAAGAGAAGGTTGTGCAACCTCCCAGTATGTGAAGGGTACTACAGGGAAGCTGGAGAGGGAGTCAATGTTAGGAACTGTAGTGACAGGGCAAGGAGTAATGGGTACAAACTGAAAGAGAGGAAATTTGGGTTTCATATTAAGAAAAAATGCCTTACTCTTATGGTGGGGAGACACAGGAACAGGTTGCCCAGAGAGGTTGTGGATGTCTCAGCCATGGCAGTGTTGAAGGCCAGGTTGGATAAGGCCTGGAGCAATCTGGTCTAGTGGAAGGTATCAAGGCAGGAGCGGGTGGGACTAGATGATCTTTCAGTCCATTCTGACCCCTTAACATTCTACAATTGTATGATTTTATCTCTGATAAGCCAGATACAGGAACCGATCAAAGTAACTGTCAAAAAATTGTATCAGAAATCATTGCCCTTCCAACGAACATTTTGTCAATACATGGTCAATGGAACACACGCTTCCTGAATTTACACCGGTTTGACTTCATTAATGTGTGTAAATATCTAAAGACTGGGGTGTCAACAGGATGGAGCCAGGCTCTCCTTGGTGGTGCCAACCACTAGGACATGAGACAACTGGCAAAAACTGATGCACAGTAAATTCCACTTGAATATGAGGAAGAACTTTACTGTGTGGGTGACTGAGCACTGGAACAGAGGTGTCTCTGTCGCGGGAGATATTCAAGAACCACACAGACACAATCCTGTGCTAAGTGTTCTGGGATGACCCTGCTTGAGCAGGGAGGTTGGACCAGATGACCCACTGTGGTCCCTACCAACCTGACACTTCCCGTGTTTCTCTGACTTAAGCTTCCCAGTGTCAGACAGAAAACACCCAAAATCACGAGAGAAAGATGTTTGACAGAACCGATGTTTTTAGTGACATATTTTGCGGGTTCGAATTTGTCTCCAGGTTGCCGACGGACCCGTGTCTTGTCCCAGCGGAGCGCCTGTGCTTTGGCAGGCTGGCAGAAACAACCCCACTCCCGCCGCAGGCCGAGGGATCGGATCCCGAGGGATCGGATCCCGAGGGATCGGATCCCGAGGGATCGGATCCCGTCGGTGCCACCCGCACCTCCGGGCACCGGGGCCACGCCCTGCCCCACCCCGCCCTCCCGCCTGTCTCTGGGCGCTGATTGGCTCGCATACCGCAGGCTCCGCCAGCGTCGCTCGTTGATTGGCCAGAACCGCGGTGCTCCTCGCTCATTGGCGCAGGAGGGGCGCCCCCGCCCCTTCCGCGCTGCTGCCCGGCGTAGGCGCGGTGCGGAGCCGCAGCTGCCCGCCCGCCTTTCCCATGGCCGACATGGAGCTCTTCGGTGCCCAGCAGCCACAGCAGCCGCCCGCCGGGAATGGGGCGCCCGACGGCGGAGAGGAGGATCCCGCCGCCGCTTTCCTGGCGCAGCAGGAGAACGAGATCGCGGGCATCGAGAACGATGAGGGCTACGGCATCCTGGAAAACGGCGAGGTGCCCGAGGCGCTGCAGGGTCCCGAGGGCCTCGTCGCGGGTACGCCCTGCTGGGGGCCGGATGGGGCTGGGGGGCGAGGAGTCCCGGCTTCCCTTGTCCCTCGGGGGCGCCGCAGCCGGGCGGGGGCGCGACCGGCGGGACCCTCGCCCCGGCGCTCTGCCCGAGCGGGGCTCCGCTGCCCAGGGGTGGTCCCTGGCATGGGTCGGAGCCGTCCTGGGTGCGCTGTGCCGTAAGGTGAGCTACCTCCCTGCTCCCTAGGTTGTAGTTTGTATCTCCTGAAGATGCCTAAGGAGTGCCCATGTCCTAATGCGGACGGTGCTGATCTCGTCTAATCCAGGAGCCTGCCTGGAGGAAGGGCTTCTGAAAGCTGGATAAGTCCACCACTTGAGTTTCTGTCTCCAGAGGGGGTGATCTCAGTCTTAAACCATGAAAGCAGTTAAGCTAATGTTTAATTTTACTAAACTTTTAGCCTTTGTTCCTTGGTAACCTTTGTACTGAACGTAGCAAACCCGACACTGCAGAACCCGCGTTTGGAGGAGGGTGGGAACTGTGTGTGTTGGGACCTATAGTTAGTGTGTTTTCAGTTAGTCTGATGGTAGCTAAAGCTGCCCAAAGTAAACACTTCCCATTATGAAAGGTTTTAACTGAAGTCTGAGTGGAAGGGAGTTCATGTTGCAGCACTCTCGGAAGACTTCGCTTCTACTTGTCACCAGGGCCACAGGAACCTATTTGCTCTCATGTGACATCCCTTTGTCACTGCAGCAGAATGCCACTCTTCTTCAGAGTGAATTGAATAACTGCTCCCCAGTTCACTGTCGGAACATCTTTAGAATTAAGTCTTCATTTTGCAGCCTGGTATCAGAAATTACTGGCATATCTCAACTGGTATGAGGAGACAGGTTTGTAGTATCTCTGGGAATAAAGCTCATCTAGATAAATTGGGTAATGGAGACCTTCCAGTGCTTATTTAGTGGTAGCATTGCTCTTAACGTCAGCTCACTCATAAGGTCCAAAACATATGGATTACATACTCCTGAAAAAAAAGTTGTTTACTGGGGACTATCTTGCTCCAGCACAAGAACTTGAGGACAGTTGTTATCAGAACACCATCCTGTTTTGGTATCATACATAATTTGACTTCTGTATTCTATGTATTGTGCAGAAACAGACACAATGGACACTTCCCTTCTTACTTTCAGAAGTCTTAGACAAACATTATGCCTTCCATAGTCTTTATGTTCAAAACAGACTCTGGAACATTAAAGTAGCTGTTGAAAAACTAATTTAGTTGAAAAAAAGTCTATTATTTGCCTTTCTTAGAAGATACTTGAACAACTAGAAGAGTACATTCTCTACATACATGCAGTGAGGACTGTTGCAAAGTGTTTGTCAAAAAGTCAGTTTGTTAAGAGCTTCCAGATAGGTTTGACATTTAAAAGTAGTTCTTAAACTGCCTTTCAAGAGTTTTCTCTCAAGTAATGTGACTCGTCATGAAATGCAAAGGTGTTATTGGAGAATTTTAGAAAGAGGTTCATAAAATAATAAATATGATCATATGATCCAAGGATCTGGGAAGTCTAGGCAGGAACTGTATGTCATCTTGCTTTCTTTTATGCCCTGGGATTGCATTTATGCTCTGACCTGTTAAATAGGCATGGGAGATGATGCTTGTGGACTTTTGGTGGTCCTGTTTTTTAAAAGAACACTGGTATCTGTTGACTGTCAGAGCCTGTACTCTCTCCCTCCATGTTACAAAGCACAGACTTCAGCCATGCAAAATGTACTGGTTCAGGCATGGTGAAAAATGATCTAATGATTTCTGTTGCCATTTGTGTTAGACATTCATCATCTGATCTGCACCTTAAATATCAGACAGTTGTAGTCTTTGGCATATTAGCTTTTTAAAATCTTCTCTAATTGAATAGGTGAATGCAAATTTATTCTTGAATCAATGCAAGTTCTTATGTAAATCCTTAAGCATCGTGACCAGGGATTTGTGGATTTACTTTTTTTAACCGCAACCTTTTTTGAACTCCTTATTTACAGGTCTATTGGATAAGTTCTTTGTAAAATGGCCCAAAAGTAATAACTTGGGCAGCTCTCAACTGAAGTTTGAAGATCTTGACTTCAGATATAGTGACAAGCAATCATCAGCTTCTTGAAATACACTTTAAGAATCATAGTGTCTCATCAACAAACAGTTTTTAAATTTCAGTCTCTTGATAAATTATTAGACAAATACATGGACAGAAGTGAGCTTCACGAGTTGTTAATATCAATATTGGGAATTCTGTTAATTGTTGTAATGGTGTATACTGAGTGAGTATGGGGGGAATGGCAGAATGTTGCCAAGCTCATGAGTCTCACACAGCATTGCTTCATGTTGCTATGGTCAGGGCTGGAATACTGGCCTGATCCAGTAGGACATTCATTATGTAAATAGCTATGGCATTCAAGCTGCCTGGGCATGCATAAACCTGATCTTACTTTCCTTGGAAGAGGAAGCATAATCCCTGCTTCAGAAAGCAGGGAGTGCTGTATAAATCAAGTAATGCAAAGCTGTTGCCTAGGAATTAGGAACATGAAGTCTTACGAGATTTCTTTTTCAGTGATGAACCAATGTCCATATATTTGGAGTCCAGTTCTGACAACAGTATGTCTTGAGGTTGTATCAGTTCACTTACTATGTTCTCTGAGCAGGAGAGAGAGAGAGAGAATTCAAGTGTAAATGTGTGGCTTCCAGATACTGTAGGGCAATACAAAATCCTTGTGGCAGTTTGTCAAGTAGCTCCTTAGGGTGAATTTCATTCAAAGACAAGCAGTTATATATGTCAACAATCAAGCAAATACACACAGGTTTAATGTAGGCTGACTAATCTCAAAAATTACCTTCCCATTTTCAAGCTCTGTAAGTTTTATATGAACTTGACTGAATTATGTTTCTCTATCTTCCAAAGATGTTCATGAGCCTCTAGCAATTAAGAAAATTAATTGTGTCTGGTGGTTTGTCTAGGTGTTTCATTTAATAGCCTTTCAGGAACTGAATATCAATTTGCTTGAAAATTGTTTAGAAATTTGTAGTTACCACCACAGACAAAGAGTTCTTGTCTGTGACTGTTGATTTTTTTCTTAATTGTTTGAACAGCCATTGATCTGGGCTTTGCTATGCAATCTGCATCTGAGGCTTCAGAGCCCCATAAAACAGCACTGAGGAAGGTATGATAAAGGGATGGTATCTGTTTAGCTTGTATTATTGATGCTGCATTATTATGAAGTCAGGACAGAAAAATCTATTTTTTTTTTTTTTTGTTTTCAAGAGAATACTGTTGGAAATTTACAGAAGGTGGAAATTACAGAAGGTGTTAAATTGGAAAATTACAGAAGCTGTTATAGGACAGCATTACTACAGGTGTGTTTTAGTTCTAGCCTATTGACTATATTGAAAATGAGGGAACTAATGAGTTTTGATAAGATAGCAGATTAGAACTAAAACACAGGAAAGAAGCACTCTTCCTGAGTTGCTTGCCTTTATTTTGCACACGGGCATGAGAATGAGTTATGGCTAGAAAAGTTACTTCTTCCCCAGGTTCTTGCACAACTATGTAAACAAAAGCTTTGTAAAAGATTCTTCTTTCTTATCATCTTATGGGTGAGAGGTAGGTAAGAGGAAAGCATGACTGTGCCTAAAAGAAAAAGGATGGGAAACTAGGCCTTGAGTGGTGAAGTTACTTAACCTTATGTCAGAATATATTAAACTTTATGTTCTTCTGTTGCTTTAACTTGAGCTGCTAGCTCACCAAAAGTAGCAGTACGTAGAAATAAGAGTACTTATTGTGTAAAAGAGATGCTGAAGGTAACTCATAAAAAATACTTACATTTTAAAACTGTTTTAAGAAAAATGTTTCAATGTACTGCAAAGCTCTGCCTCTGACTTTTCTGGTAACAGTCCTCTTTTGCATTGAGAATAAGACTTTACAGACGCTGGTGAACAAGGCTAAGCAAACTTCCTTTTAGGCCAAGAGGTACTGAGTGGTAATTATGCCAGTAGTAGCCTTCAGAGTAGTCGATCATCATTGTGGTAAACCTCTGAGGCCATATATTGACTTCTAGGACTGAAGTGACAAAATGGTTTTTGTATTTATCTTCAAACTACCCAGCCTTTTCTTTTGTAAGCTGTAGTAAATGTGGAGGGCACTGATGCTAGCTTTCTATTTCTGGCGAGCTTGGGTGTTGTATCTCCTGTGAATGCAAGGCAGCTGATATGACTTATCCTCTCCAGACTCTACCAGACTCTAAAAAGTATCTGTGTTGCTGTATGAAAGTTCATTATTACCATATTGTCAGCATGTGTTGCAGAACTGTAGATGTTTGGGCGTGTTCATTGCAACAGTGCCCTTAAAAAGAAGAGTTTCTCTTAAGTTCAAAAGCAAACAAGAAGGAATATTGATCATTACAAACCGAGATAGTTCTAAATATGTGGATGTCAACTTCAGGAGATATGATACTGTGATAGAATTGGACAGACTCTGAAGCCAGTAGAGGCATCTCATTGTTCATGACTGGCGAAAATGTTATGATGGCAGTACCATTATTTAGGCTTTTTCAGTGGGAAGCTGGTTATGAAATTGTATGTTTCTGTGAACAGAAAAATCTGATACACAACTAGCATTGATTACTGATATGAAGGCTGGCAAACACATAGTTTTTGTAGACTTCATACAAGCATGGAGACTGGAGAGATGAAGTGAAGGAATGCTTGACTATTGGTCTTGTTCCAGTTAGCACACTTGTATTGGCATATTACAGCACGCTGGTACAGTTCTATTTCCTCTTCTGCTTGTGATATGCTCAGTCAGCATGCTGACACTGCAGCTTAATTGCAAGTTCTAGGGAGCTCAGAACAGATGGGAAATTTGTTCTAATGCTGCTAATGCTTCTGACCTGGGTGCCCTCTGGAAACACTTAGTTCAGTGTCTGTTAGTGGCTGTTTCTGTGCAGAGCAAAAATGGCCCTTAGACAAACCAATGTGTTTCATCTCAGGCACAGCCTTAAGCAATGATGTTTTTCCATTTACCTGAGCAGACTACCAGCCTGAGTAGTGAAGACCATAATGAATGTTTTTTGGTGTGACAAGAAAACTTAACCATATTATCGTTGTTCTTGGAAGCATCCTCAAGATTTATGAGCCTTCTCACCCAGCTGACTTTAGTCTTTGTAAAGGCCTCCTATACCTTGCGGAGGAGTAGCAATCAGACAAAGTAGCAACCATTTCTCAGTTGTAGGAGTCTAGTTATAAAATATCAGTTTCTCATAACTGAAAAACTATTTTTTCTTAATTTGTCTTGTCCTACTAAAGTTAGTAACTATGTTCTTGGGGACTAGTATCCTCCAACTTAACTGCTATTCACGAACTGATGAATGTACAGTCCTCTCCCTAACACAGTTAATGATTGCTCTTCAGGGCTCAGAGATAAAGACTTAAAACACTTGCCTAGTTCCCTAATAAAGGAGTATGAAGAACTTCCTGTGTGCCATTCACTAGTAGTATGAAACTGGTGCATACCTAGCCACAAATAAGAGGATACAACAGCATAACTCGCTTAGTTTTAGGTTAATCAGCTATCTTTTTTTAACAAGGTGGTGCAAAATAACTTGATTTTTCTTCTTACTGTTTGGTACAGTCACTCCTTTCACTGAGTGGTGTATTAACATGGTGGAAACACTTCTGTGTGATCAATTTGTCTGCGGTGGCATTAAGGGTGAGAGAAAGGTAGTAACACGACTACTTGCTATATAATGCAGACAGATGTTATGTGGTGCTGCTCCCGAGAGATGCCCTGCTGAGATTTTGCAGTTCTTGAAAATCTTGGTGTATTTTGCATAGTCCAGAGATTTAAATAGTTTCAAAAACTTAAAAGTTTGCCTCACAACTGGCATGTGTTCCCTATGGCTGTGTTTTAAAAAGATGAAATTTTAGGGTTCTGTGGCAAAGATTTGTAGCTGATCCTGTTCCTGTGGCTCTATTGCCACTGTCACTTCAGAAATAATAATGCTGCAACTGAAGTAGGAAGCTATCAAGCATGTCATCACGGATGGTAGCAGAAAGGTGACTTTGCTAGGAATGTTAGCTATATCTTTATAGCTGATTAGGAGGTAACCACACTAGGATAAGAATTACTAAGTGTTGGCTGCAGGATTGTTAATCTTCCAGGTAGGCACTAAAAAAGTGGCAGTCATCCTTCTTAACTTCAGAACAGTTGTGTAGTATTCAGCTTCTAAGAGAGAGAGGACAAAGTGGGAGTAGGTTTAGAATGCAGTCTGTAGCAGTTTCTCAGCAGTATCAGCTCTGCTGTTTATGTTGTTAGAAGCAGGATCTCATGACGAAGAAATGACCTTGTATTTCTGGTTCTGCAGAATGATGGCTCACTTGGTTTTTCATGCCTGTCCAGAAAAGTGCAGGGAGAAGAAGTGTCCCTGCAGGGTATCAAGGACCACTCACTTTCACAACTCCCACATTACATGCTCGAGTAAAGCTTTCCATACAAGTTACAGAAATCAGTAAATCTGGCTGTTCTATCCTTTCTCAAATGACTAAACAAGTCACCTCTTTACAGATGCTGTTGATGGAGTGGTTAACGGGGATGTCTATCAGGTAAGATAGAAGTATTCTGTACTTAGAATGTGCTGTTCTACTCCAAGAACTTTAACTTAATATAGACTAATACTTCCTATTTCTTGTCTTTAAATTAATTTTGTCTCATATATGAGAAGGAGCTTCTATTCTGGTAGCTCATCTCATGAAGTTGTCAATGTTCTTAGTTATGCCCCTCTTCTGAACTTAGAGGCAACTTAAAACAGCAGTTCATTTTGAAATGTGGCTTAGCAGTACATAAGCACTGTAAAGCAGACTGACAGGCTCTGTGATATGACTTTGCATTGACTTGCCACTGGCTGTTAAGCTGAAAGTGTGCTCTGATTACTTAGTTTAAAGCAGAGTTTTCAGATTTGCTTGCTCTTTAAAGATAATTCATGCATCCTGGTTGTCTTATCAAGATGGTCTTAGAAGGAATGGACTGAAAACTTTAAACATTTCTTAGTGCCATGAAGTTGCATGAAATTAAGCTGATGGCTAAAAAGCTCAGTTGCAGTATGAAAACATGTTAGACAGCCAGGGAAATGACAAAAGAGGAAGATACCTTCTTTATTGATGTCAGGGAGGAATAAGGCATGCTAAGGCAATCACTGTGTTGTAACTGAATTTCACACCATGTCCAAGGCATCGTCATTGCCTGGTGTCACAGTTGGCTCGTTAGCCCTGATTAAGTGAATGCTTGGGAAGGAAGCAACATATGAGTGATTTACTTCTCCTTAGAGTTTTAAGTGAATGCTGAGCTTTGTGGAGACACAAACAGCTTTCACTGCTGCTGACATTCTTATATCCTCAACAGTACTGTGAGATTGATGAGACAACTTGTATTTTACAGGCCCTTTGTGCTTCCTTGTACAACAGAAGGTAGATTGCTCCCTTTAGATGCCTTGATTTTGTGTTTGGATTTCTAAGAGACCTGTTGCTTTGGCTGATAGAGCTTCCTCTTAACGAGAAAGAAGAGACTGAATGGGCTATACATAACTTTTGTTATAGCCACCTGTAACTAGTTGGCCCTGCAGCTGGCCAGTTTATTTTGCTTTGGATGAAATGTGAAGCCTGGTGGTGTTGCACCAGCCTAGCTTCTTCTCTTTGCATTATTCCTTCATTGAGGGCTACAGGAGGTCCAAAGAGGAGCAAGGCACAGCCAAATCTGTTGTCAGCTGCAATCGATCTGGTACTCTCAGGACTGGTATTTCTTAACTCTGTTGGGGGTAGGATGTAGCAATAAAAGTTGTTAAACTTGGAGTATCTTCTGTAGCAAATAGCACAATATTAATTAGCTTTGTAAATCTGGTGTGTTAATGCTAGCCCTATTAATTTCAAGTCTTTGAGATGTTATATTGTGAAAAGGATGCTAATACTCTCACTGTTTTGATGATTAAATATTGAAATGCCTCTTGTGTTATAAGCTGCATACAGCAATCCAAATTTTGTAATGTGGTATGCAAATGTCTCTTGAAGTAGACAATTAAGTTGCAAAGAATATTTCAAACTCCTGTGCACAAAACCATAAAGAAGATTACTTTCACAGCAGATATTTAAGGTGAGATGAATTCAGAGAATATCTGGCCTACAGCTGCGTAGTGAGGTGCTAGGCATTTTCTTCTTCGTTCTTCAGGCTTAGTGCTCTGGCACTTAGTGTTTGTGGCACTTGTCTTTCCAGTTGTCTTGAATTTTTGTTTGATTCCTGATTTCTGGAAGCAGTCTAGTGTTAATTTCCTTCAATCCTGCTGTAATTTGTGGCAAGATGTTTTTCTTGTTAATGGTGCAAGTGTGTTATAACATCAGATGAATGTGTTACTGGCTCAGTTCAAATGGAGCCTAATTTTATGTAGCTGGCAGGCAGTTATCTGAAATACTTGTTATGCACAAATGACTGTACTATTCCTTTTCTCTAAGGAGAGTAATGGTCCCACAGACTGCTATGCTGCCATTTCCCAAGTAGATCGACTGCAATCAGAACCAGAAAGTATTCGTAAGTGGAGAGAGGAGCAAAAGGAGCGCCTGGAGCAACTTGGTAAGCATGGTATTTGTTGAGTAACTTAGTATCAGCGTCTCTCAGGCTGAGAGAGTTGGGGTTGTTCCACCTGGAGAAGAGAAGGCTCTGGGGAGACCTTAGAGCAGCCTTTCAGTAACTAAAGGGGACCTACAGGAGAACTGGAAAGGGAATTTTTACAAGGATGTGTAGTTTATAAGGGGTAATGGCTTTAAACAGAAAGAGGGTAGATTTGGATTAGCCATTAGGAAAAGATTCTTTATGGTGAGGGTGGTGAGGCACTGCACAGGTTGCCCAGGGAACTTGTGGATGCTCCATGCCAGGCTGAATGGGGCTTTGAGTGGTCTGGTCTAGTGGAAGGTGTCCCTGCCCATGGCAGAGGAGGTGGAACTAGGTGATCTTTAAGGCTTCTTCCAACTCAGGCCATTCTAAGATTCCTAAGCAGTAGAATTCTGAACTGTGGCACTGCCTCTTCGGAGTCCTTACATGCTTCCTGAGTTCGAGGAGCAAGCCTGGATGAGTGTTCTAGTAAACAGACTTAATACTGGTGTGGGTGTCAGCAACCAAGTGGCCCTCTGAACCTTTACTTACAGATAAGCTGACAGAAAATGAACAGCTTTTGTAAGTTAAAAAGATGATAATAAATACTGCAGGCATTAGTACTTTATTTCAAAGGATAAAGATGACTCATTTTGTAATTGCTGAGGCCATCTGTTGTCAAATCTAATAACTAAATTAAGAAAGTAATGGATTATTAACTAAACTAAATACAGCTATCAAATGCAGTGGTACCTACCCATGGACAGTGTCTAAGAGACTACAAACTGGTGTGCTTCCCTTTTCCCTTTTTTCAAGCCTTTGCTTGAAACTGGTAGGAGAAAACCTTCTGTAAAATGTGATTCTGGATAGAGCTGACTCTTTTGCTCCTCTTTTGAGCTAGTTACAGCAGATGAGGTTGTCCTGAACTGTAGGCTGTGTGTAAAAGTACGCAGAGTGCCAGGTGTCTTTGCTTTGTCTAAGCATAGAGGCTTTACTTAAGCTTTGTTCCAGCACTGGCATGGCAAGGTGACTGTTTCTGGTTTGAGGAGTTTGCAGATCAACAGACTTACTGAATCTGAACTACTCTGCAAAATGCCTATCCTAAACTGAAGTGGACTGCCCCAGTTACGCAGCACAGGGATTCTGTTTAGCTAATCCTTTGAACATTTGTAGTATTTAGAGTTCTCATAGCCTAAATCAGAAAATCTCCTAAACCTTATCTGAGTTGGTGAAGCAACTGTCTGCACTAGAGTGCACCCTGAGCCATCAGTTGAATTGTTTGCAAGATGCATTTGGATACAAGTGTGACTGATAAAGCAATTCTTAAATCTTCAGATGCAAACTCACGAAAGCAGGAAGCAGAATGGAAAGAGAAAGCGATAAAAGAGTTGGAAGAGTGGTATGCAAGGCAAGATGAGAAACTTGAGAAAACAAAGGCCAGTAACAGGTAAAGTTTCTCCAGCCATCAGAAGAGTTATAGTACTGGGTATGAAGATAATTGGGGAGGTAGATTAGAATACTTCTTGTATGTCCTAAGGCAATAGTCCTTCAGATCATTAAAGTAAGCATTCCTACTACCTACCTTTTAAAGTTTTTTTAAATAATCTAAATTAAGTGTCCAAGAATAGCAAGAGGAAGCATTAAGATGATGATCAAGAATTACTGAAGATTCCTTAGGACATGAAGCTTGAACATGGCCAGAAAATTTTTTACTCTACCCACTTGTTGGCATGATCCCAGCTGCACAGGCCTTCAGTGACCACAGTTACCTACCCTGAGACTAGCATTCTTACGTGCTTTCTTTAGAACATATGGAAGTGGCATTCTAGTTAATCTTTGCCACAGGTTATGTCATTAAATATCTTAAAATCTTCTGCTGCTCTTTTTGGAAGCAGTTCAGAGATAACATGACTCCGTTCTACTAGTAAAAAACTAAATGCTGACTGTGTCTGTGGTGGTTTGAATTGTCTAGTTATGGGTCCTGCAGCAGCAACTGATGTCTTGGTTGCTGGACTAGCAAGCTCTTACACTTTCTTAGAGGTTCCCTGTGGAATTTTGACTTCAAGCTACATGAAGGTAAATGTGATAGAACTGACTTAATGCCTCTTAAATCTCTACTTCATTCTGTCCAGGTAATCATAAAGACTGCTTTATATTTTGGGAACTCACAGGCTTCAAGATGAACTGCTGTTTTGTTCATTTTGTTGTTTTGGGTTTTTTTTTTTTTTAATTGAAACACCACTTCTCTTATCAAAATGGCCATCAGGTTTATCTTAATTAAGAAAGTCCTAGGTAGACTACGTCTCTTTCTAAAGGAAGAAAGGAGGCCTACACTGCCTACAGAATTATGAATTTGCCACTTCCATTCACTATCTTTTGGCTGGCCCAAGAAAGGGAAACAGGATTAGTACTACTCTAGGTTGGTGGCCAGAGCTCACGATACCCTCATAGCTTTATTATGGCCAGTGTTTGAGTGCAGGATATGGAGTCTGGAGCAGGGCTCATTAATCAAGTGTTGCACAGAAGTGTTTGGCATTCTCATCACCCTGGTGAGATCTCTTGCCCGATGGTAGTTTTAATCTTCTGGGAGTAGTCTAATGCTAACATTGGGGCTGTAGTCCTCAACTAGCTGGTTCAAACTTCTAGGATGTAGCAGAATGTCTGTGTTGCCCCTCTGACCAATGGCTTAATTGATACATTCCATGTGGTAACTGCTTTCCTGTTACAGTAAGTCTAGGTGATGCAAGGTTAACGTACTTGTTAAAACTGCCTCCAGCTGTGTTCCGTACTTCTCATCCTTATCTCTTTTCTCCTGCCTGCTTGCCTGCCTGTTGGACTACTTGCTACCTAGGGTGGCAGATGAAGCTTTCTACAAACAACCCTTCGCTGACGTGATTGGTTATGTGTATGTTGCTTAACTACTAATTCTGCTTGCTAGTCGACATGATAATAAGCAAGATCAGAAACAGTGCTGAATGTCTGAAGGTGGCTTCTGAGTATTTACTTTTTGGACTGACTCCAGTCTGCAGTATTAAGTGCAGTTCTCTTGTATGCACGGCACAAAGCCTAGCACTTTCAGATTTAGTGATGTAGTGTACATACCACTGGAATTTTGCTAATGACTTTCATATCTTTAGACCTAAGGGTTTATGGTTGTTTCTAGGCCAGTGAACATTGCTTAGCAAGGTGCTTTGCTGGGGGTGTGGGTTAGTGCCTGCAGTTTCACATGGGTGCTGTATTTAGTCCTTCACAGAGAAGCAGTGTTTAACTCAGTAACAGGCAGTGACCACCTGCTTTGCCTGCATTTCAGAAAAATATTCAAGCAATGCTTGCCCATAAAGGTTCACAAGCCAAGGAAGGTAGAAAGGATATAAATCAGGGTAGAAAGTGTGTGTGCATATAGATATAGGAGGCTGTTAGAGAACAGATGGAAAGTACAAGAAGGTGGTATTGGGAAATCAGCGTAAGCTGCTGGGAAGACATTTAGGAGCTGTGTAGATACTTTGCCAGCCTAATAGGTTAGTGAAAACAGAACCATGACTTTCAAGCCCCAGTGAGTATGCTAGTTTCTGAGGGGTAGAAGGATTGCAATGTTCATTGGCTTGTTCATGTATTTTAATTTCTTCCCTTAATTTGTAGACTTGAATTGAAAGATGGACATGTCACAGATTCTAAGGTGACACCTTTAGAAGGTGTACTGGTGAGCCGTGTTGTGGCTTTGAGTGCATTAATATTGAAGGTTTGGTGTGAAAATCCCAGCTAACTGTAGGTGGATGTAAACCAAGACTTGTGAAATGATGGATTTACAGGTGGTGTTTTCTGAAGTCTCCTGGAGTTGGTTTTGTTAGATTTTTTCAATAAAACCCTTATTTTCATATGTCCAGTGCAAATGTGCAGTGTAAGTGCTGCATAATAAAACTGGCTGCCTGTTTCTTGAATGTAGGCTAAGCTACTAGTGCATGTTCAGCCAGCTAATCATCTGCATTAAACTCATTCTCATTTTCTATATCTGACTTAAACTTTCTCTCCTTGTTTCTTTTCTTCTCTTCACCTTTAAGCACAAACATAAATCATCCTTGCTACAGCCTAGAACAGTTAAGTAAAAAAATTTTCACTGCCCCTTAAAAGTGTCATGTCACATAAAGTAGCAGTGTTGTAGTGATCCTTGTCTTCAGTGGTGTCTGTAACCTGATCATCCCTGTGAACAGTGCTGAACCCTCATGGGAGAGTCATTTTCACTGCTTTCTCTGTACTGCTTGTTGGAGTAGATGGATTTGGTTTGATCTGATGCTTATTGCTTCTGCACTCAGGCAGCTACCAGTGCCCCACAGTTCATGTAAACTAGATGCTGGAGTGTTATCCCTGCATTGAAGCAATGCTATTGGCAGCATAGAAAAGCCAAAACAATACAGCTGGGAAGCAACTGGCACTATCCAGTACATAATGTACAAAGCCTCCACAGAGTCTCCTTAGGGTGAGAACAGGGGCAAAATGTTTATTCTGTGAGATGACCTCAAACAAGTCATCTCCTCTGCCAAGATATGTTGTAGTCTATTGCACTCACAGGCAGGGGATTCATGACTTAAATTCCATATGATTCATGCTGCTTCACTACAGCATTGGGAATCATCAGCAGATAGTTTTATGATGGCCTGTAGGCCTTGGGGCTGATTTAAATCCTCAGATGGAATCTGTTTAAGACATGCTTGCAGGCAGTTGTACATTTCCTGTTGGCAAATGTCCAGTATAAGCCATCAAGTGGCAGAGGCTTAACTAGTTAAGACCTGGGCATTTCTCCATAAATAAAATGCCTACATAGAAGTACTTTACTTCCTGGAAGCTTGTGTGGTGACTCCTTAGACAAAGACTCAATAACTATTCTTAAAACCAAACACCTGTATTCCAACATTTTACACAATCCTCTGCAATCCTCAGCACTGCTTGTGCATAGCATACTACTGCAATCTACTTTCATCTCCAGGATTGGGGCAGTGGGAGCTTGAGTGGCCATAATGTCCACAAGCAGCTGTCAGGTCACATTTCTTATGAAACATGCTGAAAGAAACTGCATCCTGTAAGAGGGAAGGAGTGCCTTATATGCTGGGCATTAACACAAGGTGCATTGCATTGCTTTTAGGGCAGCTGAAGAAGCCTTTGTGAATGATGCGGAAGAAGTTTTTCCGGGCACTGAGTGGGAACGTGTGGCTCAGCTCTGTGACTTTAATCCCAAGTCTAGTAAGCAGGCAAAAGATGTGTCCCGCATGCGTTCAGTCCTCATCTCACTCAAGCAGGCTCCGCTGGTTCGCTGAAGCAAAGCTCAATGGAAACACTACAGATGCAATATCTTAACCTTACTCAGAGAAGCTATGTTTGCAGTAATTTGATTAATTGTTTCAATGTGTTTTTTTTGGACCACATCATGATGTATCTAGAGCTGATCATTGTTTGATTGCATGTTCTTCCTGATGTTTCCTTTCTATGTCTGAAATGGGAGAACCTCCAAAACTGTAGTCTCTGTGCTGTTGTGCACTGAGGTGTCATTTCCCACATTACTGATATTAAAGATCTGTTAAACAGCAAAATGTGTTGACTTTGGATGAATTAAGAAGGTCTCCTCCTTCCTTTTGACAGAAGGTGTTTGAATTCAAAGTGTGAGTAAACATTTCTCTTAATTGCTAGTGATTTCACCTTGCTGGTGATTGTCCAGCCAGCAGTACTTCTGGTCTCTGCAAGGCTGTCCTCCTTGTTTGTTTAAGCTTGCTTAAAGCTCTTGAGAGCTTTAGTTTAAAAACTGCTCCCCTATCCAATTTATCACACTAGACAGAAGCTCAAGAAAACTGAAACAGCAGGCTTGTTAAGGGGCTTATCTTGCTTCCAGTGGGACTGAGGACACTGCCTTACACAGGTAAGCAGTTGTTCTGTATAGTTTTCTTCTGTCACTGTGTAGTTTTCTGCTGTCACTCTGGCTGCCTATCTCAGGCTCAACAAAAAGTAGAGGGCACTGAGTAGTTAAGACCTTTGATACTCTACTGCTTACTCTGTTCTGCTGGGTATTCAATGTTGTCTTCATGTGCAAAGATGTGTGGTGTAGAGGCTGTTCACCTGTTTTTGAACTGTGTCCTTGTCCTCACTGACCTTTGCAGACACTTCCTCCCTCTAGGGTGGTGAACTGGAGAGCTGGAGAGCAAGAGAAGGGCAGACTTGCTCTTACTGCTGTTCATCTGCAGGTCGGAGCTCTGTCTGCCAAGGTGGTTGAATCTGAAACAAACTGATCTAGAAAATGTCTGCTCTGCTTCCTTGGCTCACCCAGCATTCACAGGAGCTGTATTCTAGCCTTGCTCTGTTAAACCTTACCTTAGCTGTCTATCTTCTAAAACTAATCTGTTCAATCTTCTACATTATTGCACCATGTTTATCAAAGACACAGCATCTTAATTGGTGTGTCGCATAATTGCTTTAATACCTTTTATGCACAAGCTGGAAGGTTAGTCCAGGCAGTTAGAAAAGGGTTGCACATGCAGACTAAAATGTACTAAGGCTCAGGATGTTGCTGCACAGCAGCTGTCTTATTAGCAGCTATGTCCCCTTGGTGGGTAAGATAGTGAATAAATGGTTTCCAGTTGGGCTGCAGTAGTTAAAACTGTACCTTAGTGTTGTCTGTAGTGATGGGAGCAACTCTCATGTTTGCAAGTGTGTTCGCACGCTACTGATGGGTGGTGATGACAATGATAGTAGATTAAAGGTCTGGAAGCTTGATTCCATGGAAGATTAATGCAAGAAGATACCTTCTGAACTGCACAAGGATATGGCAGGTGAGTCCAACAGGACTGAAGCACAGAGCAAGTTCACAGAATACTGATACTTGTTGCTAGCCTTGACCAGTTATGCATTCACCTTTACTGAAAATTTCCTTTTTGCTGCTCACTCAAAAGCTCTAAAAACAAAGGCTTTCAAAATGAGCTGATAATTTAAAGTCCACTACGTTAAATATACAGTCCTTAAAGTATTAATATGAATTTAGGAGAATTTGAAAGATCAACAGGTTAGAGGGATTCATGCACACTGAATTATGGTATTTATTGATCACCTTACAGAATATTTTATCTTGCTATGGATGTGGTTTAGAGCTGAAATCCAAGAAAATGGGCAAAGACTCAAATTCAAGGCCAACGCAATGTTACAGAAGTTAAAGCAGTATTTTATGTGCTGTGTTTGTAGAATCTAAGAATGTGTTTGCAGGTTTTTTACGTATTTCATCTTGCTGGAACACTTAAAAATGCAGCTCTGTGGTTTCTGATTACCTCTGCTACCTCTGATGCAGAGATTTTGCAGATTACCTCTTCTGCCTTAATTTTATATTCAAGTATGCTAGCTCACTGTCTCCTTTATCAGTGCTGTCACAAAATCATAGACTGGCTATGGTTGGAAGGGACCTCTGGAGGTCGTCTGGTTCAACCCCTCTGCTCAAGCAGAACCACCTAGAGCCTGTTGCCCGCGACCATGTCCAGACAGCTTCTAAAGACCTCCAAGAAGTGAAATTCCACCACCTCTCTGGGCAACCTCTGCCAGTGCTTTGATACCTGTACAGTAAAGAAGTGTTTCCTACTGTTCAGATGGAGCTTCCTGTGTTTCACTCTGTGCTCAGTGTTTCCTGTCATAGCACAAATGAAAAGAGCCTGACTTTGTCTTCTTTGCACTCTCGCTTCAGGTACTTACATACATTGATAAGATTCCCCTGAGCCTTCTTGTTTCCAGGTTGAACAGTCCCAGCTGTCAGCCTTTCCTCACAAGAGAAATGCTGTAATTGCTTTATAATCTTTGTGGCTTTGTTGAACTCTGGTGTGCTTATGTCTCTTGTGTACTGGGGAGCTCAGAACCAAACCCAGCACTCCTGGAGTCAGGACATTTTCTGTGTCTGAGATCTATTTTAGATACTTAGACCTTGTGACACAGCAAAAGAATACGCAGGTTTATTTGGGAAAATCAGTGCCCTTGTCTGTGTTTCTAAACATTTGTTTTCTTCAGAGGTCAGCATCTGTCACTTGGTTTTGTGACTTCATGTGACAATTTTGTGCTACCTCTGGCCTTAGCTGTGCATTTTCAATCCTGTTTACTGGCTTTAACTTCCCACTGCTACTGCTTATCTCCATAGCACTAGTCAGTGGAATCTGGAAAAAAACCTGGACACTTCCTATCCTTCAAACATAATCCCAGCTGCATGTGCATGAAGACCTCATGCAGTATTGAGAGAGAAGCTGCGGACTTGCTGAATACATCCTGGTATAGAACTTGCTTTGTTTAGCTTCTGATCAGGTGGCAGCCAGCAGCCAGGCAGTCTGAAATTACAATAAGCATTTGTAAAGAGGAAGGGGGATGGAGAGGTCATGGGTTTACTGGAAATCAGGGAGCCTGAAAACAACAGCGCTGTGCATTCATCCTCAGCCTGTGGAACATGGGTAAGTTTTAAGCAGCCATAAAACAACATGGTGTGGCTTATCTGTTTCTTGCTGATTTTTTTTTTTTTTTCTGAGCAGCCAGTTAAGAGGGTAACATACAGATTACTGACTTGTATTTCAGTACAACATGAAATACAGTTCAGGACAACATGGTTGTCTATAGTCTTTGCCAAGAGGATTCCTCCAGTAGTACTTGTCATGCAGGCAAGCTTGTTCCTCTGCAGAACCTTGTGCTGTGGCACTAGTTCTAATCCAAACATAATTATCTGGAATGATGCAAGGGGTGTACAGCCCAGGTGTTTTATACTTACTAATGCAGGACATGGTGATCAGATTTCACTGAATGCGAGTATAAATCCTGTCTGCACCTTACTCTCTGTTGTGTTTTTGTAATACGAAATTGCCATTGCCTCCATTGGTAATACATGCAAGTTTTTGACAAATTTTGTTACAATTAAGTGGAGGAGGGACAGTACCTCAAGACCATCAGAAAATGAATGAATTTGTTATTTCCAAGTGTTTGGATGGCAGATCAAAGATTCAAAATACTTAATAATTAAACTTGCTGGTCAGGAAACCAAAAAGAAATTCTAAACCTTGATTCTGTATGGATTAGCTATGTGGTGTGCAAAGCATCAGCAATGATGTTTAAAAAGATAGCTATTGAAACTCAACTGGTCTCCTCATGATCCCAAGTCCTGGCTCTTTGGGTTTCTATGGTAATGCAGAACTGTTGTGGACAAAGCATTCTTTTTCCACCAGCTGCAAGAAACATCGTGGTATAGGAACTTGTAGGGCATTATACTGGTTACATGAATGAAAAGTTACAGAACTAAGAACTCCAATTTTAGTTTGTTTCCCAACCTTTTGGCGCTCTACTGCTGCGACTTGCTTATGTAATGCTGATTATAAACATCCAAGTTCATGAGGGGACTTGTCCTGCCCAAGCTGTTGATGTCATGCAGTTCTGCTTGGAGGGCTGGACGGTTGCATTGCTGGTAAGGCTTCCGCAGTTAGGACACCACATGCACTTACCACGGACACTGCAAAACCAACCAGTATGCAAGAGGCAATACAAGCAGGTGCTGCCAATGCAGGTAATGAGAATGCCCTGCTGATTTAGGCTCTGAAGTACTGATAACAGCTGTGGGAAGGGGTTTCATTCCTACATGTTTTTCCCAGTATTGGATATAAAGGTTGATTTGTCCTCACTGGAGTCCATGATCTTCATATTATGGACTGCTCTAAAGGACATTGGGCCAGCATCAAGTAAGCACATTACTGCAGATACTCTGTGAACATCTGGTATTTGCTCCTTCTGGGGCTGGATACAATTGGGTGCTAATGTCCATAAAATCTCTGGTCCACATTTAAGTACCTGAAGTTCAAAGGACACTTCTGAACAGGGAAATAAGGAGAGACAAACAAAATGACTATTACGCTATTAAATATGATTTTTTATTCTTTCTGATTTTATAAACCACTTGTACATATGCAGCAGGTTCTTGGCCAGTTGACAGAAAAAAGCATTTTCAAAAGCATTTAAAGAATCATTTTCATAACATGACTAGACGTTAAAGGTGTAAAACTTTTCAAATGTGTTTCAGTCTGTCATGTTTTTTCTGTGCCTGCACCCTTCCTTCAGCTGCTAGGGAAAAACATTTGGAATCTGAGATACCAAAAATACAGAGCTTCAGAGGGTCTGGAAAGCAAAAGCCTGGTCCCACTTTTAGCCAGGCATGCCAGCCAGGCATTCGTTGTGATGCTAGAGGATGGAAAGATCAAATGACAGGCCTCGTCACTGTCGGAACCTTAATGCTCCTGATCTGAGCTACTATCACTGTAGAGAAATGCCAGTTTCTCCTTGACCTGCTTGCTCATAGAGCTAATGCTCTGGTATTGAAGGTAATGGCAATCATCCAGTAAACCAAGACATGTAGGAAAAGGAACTAAAACTCCTAGATTACATAAAGCCTAGTACAACTTGGCAAACAATTAAGAACCAGATTTGCCAAGTCTGAGAAACTATGGTATAGAGGCTGCATGATTTTTCCTGGAGACAGCAGGAAGGAGATTTGGTGTTGGTTCTGAAATCTGCTCTGAAGATGTGAGTTATCAGTTAACATTCCTTGTGGAAGAGAGGGTGAAGTAAAGGACAATCTGTATAGATTATATATGGATTTTACAGAATTACTGAGTGTACTAAGAGCTATTCAGAAGTTCATTGTATAGCAGAGGGCAGTGATTACAGAAGATTGTTTCATTTTGATTGGAGCAGAGTGGAAATAGCCCTTTTATTCCCCTGTACTAACACATTACTGGACTTCTGAGAATATCAGGGTTGAGTTAAATGTCAAAATAGGTCACTAAATTCAGGACAGGATAGTCTTGTGACTGTTCCTCCAGAGCTATCTTTCTGGATTAGCTGATAGATGGGTTGGTTTTTCAATTTTTCCAGCATCTTGAAAGTATGCTAAAAAAGCAGCTGGATAAAGACAGGACTATATATCAAGGACTCATTTAAGAAATACAAACCACAGCTTCCCTAGGCAAGCCTTCACTGGTATTTGACATACCTTCCCCTTCTAGGCCGCGGAATGCCCTGAAGGTGAGGGGATAAGGGTCAGATGAAAAGCTGATGGTGAAAGCAGGACAAGAACAGTGCACATGCAGCCACCCGAATGGCTGAGGGGGTGCACCGTGTCACCCTGCAGTGAAAGGTAGATTCTTTATGATCAGATGTGCCACATGGCTGAATTTCAGCTAACTGGCTACCAAAGAATAAGCAGTTCCCCCTCCCCTAGAGTAGTAGGTTAAGTCCCTTGAGAAATCCCCCAAGACTAAAATGCAAACATGTTACTATTGGCCATGGCCAGAAGACAAAGATGCTCATTGCTGTACTTATCATCTTGTTTGGACTTCTCTGCAGGTTGTAAGCTCACTAGACTGTAGATTTTTTCCTTCATATGCAAAAGCTTCTAAAATGGGACTCTGCCCTTTAGAGATAATATAATAAATAAACTTGGTTGCCTATACCAAGTCCTTCATGAAAAGGAATTTCTAGGTGTAGCCTTTTTTTATTGTAGAGGCCCTTGTTTCCACCCACTGGAATTACTACCTGCTACTGGTGATTACATCATATTTACTTTGTGGGTGGAATCCTGGAACTGAAAAGCTGGTAAACGTCTCATTTCACACAGGTGGGAAATGAGATATGGATCCCCAAGTGCTAGTTATAATTTTATACACCATACACATTATCCCCATTCATCAAGAGATGCTCATAAATAATTCAGTTACACTCAAAAAGTAAGGTATAGGTTTACCAACAGAGGTGCTTAAAAAACCAGAATTGCACATTACTTCCAATGAAGTCAGCTGAAATTTAGGAAAAATACAAAAAGATAATACCTCAATTAGGAAATGCTGAAGTAGTCACTAATTACTCAGAACACTACTCTGATTCCTTAGCTGCTCTCATCAAAGAAAAAGCTGGGGCAAAGTATTCCCTCCACCCATTAGGAATTTGAATAGTCCAATCCTCTAACTCTTCTATAATTCTTCTAGTATATTCTACGTGTAGTATAATCCAGTACCAGGCTAGCAGCTCCAAGGAGAGCAGGATCTGCTAGATTTGACACCACCACATCCACAGTTTTAACAGAGGACAGAGCCTGTCGATTTATCACATCTTTGACAGCATTAACATAGTGGTTAGCTAGAACTCCAGAAAGGATCACAAGAGAGGGGTTCACGGTGTGTAGAATGTTCACAACGCCAAGGCCTAATGCAGTCCCAGCTGAAAAGATGAAGTAAAAAGAAATTGAGTAGAATACTCAAAGCAGTTCTGGCATCAGTAGTTGAAACAGTTCTGTTAGCAGCAAATAACACTGGAAAGTCAGTGAAGTATTTTGTTCCAGAGTTTTATGTTTTCAGGTAATATGTGTCTGCTATTAACTTTTCTTTCAAAAGTTTAAAAAAAAAAAAAAAAGGCAATTTTTTTTGCACAATAATGCATTATTCATGTTATGGAAGTGAAAAGACAAAACAACGCATGAATCATGCTTGTAAGCAAAGAGAAAATAGGAAAGCATTACTCTACCATTTTAATGTTAACAACTGTGTATAAGGGAGGACTGTGCTTAAGCTAGTAAACCAGTAAAATATCCTGTGTAAAGTAACACATAAATTGCCTTTGCTACCTCAGACTAGCCATTCACTTGCATCCCCACATATGGGAATGTTGAGAATTTACTTCTTTTTTATAAATTCATCTTTGCAGAACCTTTTAATCTTCTTTTTTTTTACTGGAACAGACACTTTTAACACTTCTGATATTTTCTCCAACATTTATATTTAAAAATCTCATTACCATCAGTAATTTCTATATTGAGAGGTTCTCAACATGTTCAGGATGTTTGTAGTGTTACAGTGCACTACCATTTCTGCATCCCAAAAATATAATCATGGATGTGTTCCACACTCTGGGCTATGTTCTTACCTGTTCTGAGAATGCTCTCTGCTTTTGTATTGCCAAGTTTAGCTGCCTGAATAAGGTGTGCAGCACTAACAATCTCCTCCTCCTTCATTGACATTCCTTCTACTAAAAGCAGATCATCTGAAAAGGAAAGCCAAGAGTAAAACACGGTAATGTGGCAAGTCAGGGGTGAAAAAAAAAAAAGAAGCAATTAAAATCTTTTCATCTCTTTTACTTGTATGCTGAATCCTGAACAATATGTACAACCCTGAGTTTAGCCGAAGTAATTATATCCATATTATTCAGGAAACTAGTTGCAGAAGCAGGGAATCAAACAATTAGGGTGTGGTAATTCACTAGTCTTGTCGGACCCAAAAATAAATAAACTATAAATACTCTCAAACATTTAAGACTGAGAAGCTTTTGCTGAAAGACAATCACTGTGAAACCAAACGTCACAGGGTGCCTATCAGATTACTTTACATCATATTTAAAAAGAAGAGACAAGCTCTACTGTGTACTTCTGGTAATTCTGAGACCTGTGGTTCCAAATGCTCCTTGCCACTGAAAAAGATCTGTACTATGCAGGCTGCCTGTACATCCATTCTTGTTTCCTCCTAGAAGAAGGCGGCAGATCTATTTTTTCTTAATACCTTCTTTGAAAATTTCTTCTATATTGCAAAGTAACTGTGTTTTGAAAACCAGAGTAAATAGATACCATCATGCAGCTTCTTAGCTTCTCTCTGTAATGCTATTCCTGAGGCATATGCTTCTATACATCCTTGGCTGCCACACAGGCACTCTGGTCCATCTAAGGATACGACAATGTGTCCAAGCTCAGCAGCACAGAAAGAACTGCCATGGATCAATTCATGTTGATGAACGATTCCACCTCCAATTCCTGCAAAGACATTAAGACTTCTATGGTTTGAAAAAAAAACCAGACACCCCCTGCTCCCCAACAGTTTTTAAAGGCCCCGGTTACGCGAGACACTGACATTTGTTTATTCACAAGATAAAATAATTTGCATCAGTGATGATCTACACTAGAAACCAAGAATTACTAGTTGTTGAAGAACTCTTCTCTATTTGGCACACCTAATATGCAAGCTCATAGCTCCCTCCTATTCATGTATGGCTCAAAATGGCATACAATGCTTCTATTTTTTAAAAGCCTATGGATGGTACTGAACTATGACAGATCTTTTAAGCTTGTGAGTCATGCTCTTTATGCAAAAAACTATCCAAGTAGCCTTAAAATTTTGCACTTCAGAGAAATTCTAATGCTGTATTTAGACAGTTAAACCTGTGTGTTAAAGGGCCAGGACACTTAAATGTGCAAGCCTCTGCTGCCCCTTCCCAAACTGGGTGTAAATTCATCAGCTAGTTATTACTACCACCATCTAAAGGACTATATACTTTACAAATGAGAAAAGTTACGCCACATTTGCATTTCAGATTTAATAAACATACTTTCTTATATTCAGTTGTTTATCTTCTAGATACATATTCTGATCTGACTTGTATTTCTAAAGTTTAAAGAGAATTTAGATATAAAGCTAAAAAAATGCAAAATTATTCCAACTAAGGTTGCTCATATTTTCCTTTCTTGCTGGCATAGCTGTACCAGCAGAACTTCTTTCATCAAGAAGTTTAAACTATGGAAGTGGTTTTATTTGCCTGAATATTAAAAAGCACCCTAAACCAAACATATAGTGTAGCAAAAGTATTTTTGGTTTTCCAGGCATAGTGGTAATGTTTATAGCTGAGCCTCTAAGTGATGGTGCTGGATTTTGGGTTTCATTGAACTACAACATACTCACCTGTACCAGTAATCAGTGTTACAAAATTTTCTATTCCTTTTCCATGACCAAATTTCCTCTCTGCTAGAGCAGCACAGTTTCCATCATTGTCGACCCAGACTGGCAGGTGCAAAGCATCAGATATAGGGGTCCTGAGATCCACAGAGCTCCACTCCTGAATGAGTTTTGTAGAGTGAAGCACAATTCCTTCTCGAGGGTTTACCCGTCCACCTGTGGAAATACCTAAGTCCCAGAAATACAGGACAGAAAAATGAAAACTAAATCTGTGTAATAGACTTTAAGTAAAAATCCATTTTTCTTTTTCTAATGACAAGATTTCTTCCCGCCCCCCCAATACTAGGCTTTGAAGAAGAGCATGAAAGTAAAAATTTCTTAAGTATTTCTTAAGTATTACTGGCAGTGCAACTTTTGACATGTAGAGAACACAGAATCATGGAATAGTTTGGGTTTAAAGGGACCTCTGGAGATCATCTAGTCCAATCCCTCTGCCAAAGCAGGTTCACCTACAGCAAGTGGCACAGGATTCTGTCCATGTGGGCTTTGAGTATCTCCAGAGAAGGCGACTCCACAACCTCTCCAGGCAGTGTGTTTCAGTGCTCAGTCACCCTCAAAGTAAAGAAGATAATTCATAGAATGCCATGGCTCTAATCACAATGTGCTGAGTATCTTAAGACTAACCAGATGGTTAGTAACCAGAGAGTTAATGTTCCTACTTCAGGCAAGATTGCAGCAAATCACTTAATAGTTGTGTTTCTTGTTAGTGATGTGCAAAAGACGTAACAGCAAAAATACATGATTCAAACCCTGGAACACTATTAGTGTCTGGAAGCCTGCTGTAACTCTCAAGATTTAGAATGACTAAAAATAATCACTAGACCTAGAGTAGTGATTTTTACTTAAAAACACACTGTTTTGTGAAAGATCAAAACTGTATTCAGAGATTTGTCTATTGAACAGAGTAGGCCAGTAGCAGGCTCTATTAGGCAAACCAGTTTGCTTAGCTGGAGAGGCTTCCAGAGTTGGTGGAGTCTCTCAGGACCACTGAAGAGTAGGTCACGATTATGGAGGTATTTAGCTCTAGACAATAAAATGTGAACATTTTATTGTACAGAGCTAATGTAGTTGAGTCACATATAAAGATGGTTCCAGGGTTAATGTTGTAATGGAAAGCAGCCATAAAAGCTCTAAGACAAGCAGCTGAATTGAACATTAAATCTGTAAGATCTGATTTGAAGCACTTACATTTCTCTGTATGGCTTTGTGTCCTTAATGTTGTTTTTAAAGAATACAGCATGTTCAAGTTAGTTTTTCTTTGTACTGTGCAATTCAGAAAAGTTTTAATCTGGAACAAACTACTTTTCTTTAGGAACATTTCTCAGCTAAAATGAAGATTCTACGTCCTTGTTAAAATTCCAGGATACATTAATCAACATCTTAATAAATAACTAATACTTAAGGGCAAATCTCCCAGTCACCATTTAACTGAAGAAGTCCTGTCTGATATAAACACACAATTTAACACAGAATGGTACTGCAAGTGGACTGCAAGTCAGGAAAAAGGCTGCTTTTGTTTCTGTTAGCTACAAATTTAGTCCTAACATTCCAGCCTTTTTAGTCTGCCCTGGTGTATCTGAGAATTCTGCTGCACAGTTGATCATAGCCCTAAAAAAAGGCTTACAGACAGCAGAGAAAACATCACTCAGCTGCAGTTGTTTCAAGAGCTGTTTTGATAAACACTGAGCATCTGAGTCGCAATGCCAAGACAGCAGAGAGCTTCAAAATCCAGAGAACTACATAAACACAGTTTATATATCGTTTACTATAACTTAACAGGTTGTTTTAATGGTTGTTACAAACTTCAGTCTTTATGGTCAGCTTCTCATTTTCAGCCATTTTAAAAAGTTTGTTTGTTCAGAATGTGTAAGAACTTAAAGTACATGAGATCCATTTTAGAAAGGTGTTTTAAATTAATGAGTAGTGATTTGATTTCATGTTGAAAAACACAGATGTAAAAACAAAGTTAGTATTTGTTAACTTACCTACTCCCAAAATTCTGCAGTTTACATTTACTGCCTCTGATGCAGCCTCTACACACATCTTTAGAATTAATGCTAGTCTGTCTTCATAGGTTTTAGGGTTGAGCTGGGTGTACTTCTTAACTATTTCACCCTAGAAATGAAAAACAAAACATGCCCCAGAGAAATGAATGTTATGGTGAAATTTCTCTTCCATTTAAATTACATGTCAATTTGAAAATAGAGCGCTATAACTTGTCTATTTAAAAAAATACAGGTACTATGCTTTAGATCTTGGGCCTACAGGCAAGGTTTGTGACAACCCTTGGGGGACAAGTTTGCAAGATCAGGCATTACATTCTGCTTCTGTAATCAGTCTCCCATCTGAAATTAAATACACATTTTAAGGAACACATGGCTCATATGAGGAAGTATCACCAGAGCTATTGCAACTGTTGTTAGGCATAAACCATGATAGAGCAACGCCCTTAAGCTGAACACTAAAGTGTTAAAAAAAAGAAGAGAGTAACAGTTGCTAAAAAGGACAGAAAAACCACAGTGCTTTAAGAATAAAATCTTTCCAGTTTGACTGCATGAAGGGTTTGTGTGGTGTCACAGACAATGCCATTTCACTAAAAAAAGGAGAGTCAGATAGAGAGAAATGCTAGAAGTTTCAAGGCAAAATTTACTATACTTTCAGAAATATCTTTTCTTCTAAGCAATTACACTTCTGAGTCACTTGCAGTATCTCTGGAGTACCATCTACTGTGATACATAGTTTGGGTTGGAAGGGACCTCAAAGGAAGGAACACCTTCCACTGAACCAGACTGGTCAGAGCCCCATCTAAGCAGGCCTTGGAACACTTCCAAGGATGCGGCATCCTGAACTCCTCTGGACAACCTGTTCCAGTGCCTCCCCACCCTCACACTAAAGAGTTTCTTCCTAGTATCTAATCTAAACCCACCTTCTTTCAGGTTGAAGCCATTCCCCCTTGTCTTGTCGCTACATGCCCTTGTAAATTCTTTTTACAGAATTTTTTTACGGGGTGGGGAGGGGCTGTGAGGATTATTTTCAGCCATAGGACTCATGCAGTGGTAATGAAAATATTCATGATGCATGCTTGGGATCTATGGGTACTGAGGAATTGATCTTAATTCAGTGTTTATACTGCAGGATTAAGCCAGGACACTGCAGAAGGTATCCTGCCTAACAGTGTTACTCTCCCTGTTACATCCCCTGTACAAGGTATCTAAGTGAACTGCACTCAATTAATGCAACCGAGCGAAGAGGACTAACAAAGACAGTCCATAAGCAACAAGGCCGAGTCATTGTTGCCAAAGAACTTGGAAAATTCCAAACTGACAATGATTTTGAGTATTAGGTCCCAGCATCTCGGCATCACATGAGCAGTAAGAGTTTGTGGATTTTGGATGCTTAGTTTCTTTCTTTGCTTTTAGTTTGGAGGGGGGATCAGAGAAGTTGTTTTGGAAGAAGAGGCTGCAGCAAACATTATCAGAAGACGTAACAGCTTCTAAAAGGAGTTTTTGAAAATTCACTTCTTTGTGAAATCAAATCTCATGCCACTGGCTTTTAAATGCTTACATCTGTTGTGTAAATTTTGGTATTAAAGTCTGATTGTTTTCACTCTGATTTGCTAGCATTTCAACTTTCATAAATGCCACCTTGAGCTCTGTAGAGTGGGCAGAATTTTTTTAAATTCATTTTTTTCCAGGCTGTGTTGACACATAGGAAAAAATGTGATGTCAATTTTACTTCTAAAAATACTACACTTTTAAAAGCTGTCTTTAAGACCTTGAAGATCTGTCAGACATCTCCTTTTAAATGAATGTGAAAATTCTGGACTGTATCAGGTCACTTTACATAACCCTTCATGCTTCTGCACTGCTTTCTTACTTTGCTTTCTGGGTAACTATTATTGAACTGATCTGCAAATATGCAGTATAATGGTAGGAGTAATTGTCCAATACTGTTGAGAGTAAAAGCCAAAGACTTCTCATCATGAGTTTTGTTCACATCTTTGAAATGCTGCAGAATTCAGTAAATTGATTTGCTAGATGCTGGTTGCTGCTCATAATGGTCCTGTGTGTGTATTGCATGGCAGTGTAAGGCAGTGGGGAAGTAATAAGTCTACTCTTGGAGCCTTCCGTGTTTTGTTTGACATGTAAGATTTTGCAGGTTGAACTCAGTCACCTTTTAAGGAGAACCAACACATCTGAAAGTTGTTTTATTCTTCAAAGTCTGTAGTCAACCCACAGAGAAGCAGCAGCTACGACCTTGCGCCACCAGCAAATGGTCATTGCTAGTTTAACATCTGTCTTAGACGTGCAATCCAGTAAGCAAGTTATATCATGACTGTATGAGAGATGCATCAAATAAGGGGAAAAATCTTTATCCCTCAACAAAAGTCAATAAACTGCTTTTGTTTTGGAGCTCTTCTGCATCACAAGCCCATATCCACAAAGCCCAATGAAGTTTGCAGATTATCTAGAAGCACAACAGAATATTTACCTTCATACTGACAATTGCTACTCGGAGATTTGTTCCACCTAGATCCACAGCCAGAGCACTCTGTGTCTCTAGAATATGGTCAATATCTTGAGAGATATTATCTTTGACAGGAGGAAAACAGAATTTCTTTTGCAATGGTTCTTTGAGGTCAATAGATTTAAGGAACTTCAAAATCCTTGGAACAGCATTACCATCTCCATATATTTTTGAGCTATAATACAAAAAAGAATTAATGTAAAACAGTGTCATTACAATATTATGATCTGGCCACTGTGCCAATACTGCAGCTCACGCTATGAAAGTCTGTCATGAGATATGGTACATAGTGACGGTAGTTTAGAGAACACACACAGATCTTTCAAGTCTGGCATTAGCTCCATTTTGGAGTACAAAACTGGAATGTAGAAAACTGGAAACTAATGATGCCAAAACCCCTGTAAAATTAAGTTTAATGAAAGGACCCACACCATAAAGCAGAAATAAAAATATGGACAGTTTATGTATGTGCTTCAAATCCAAATAAGATGTACTTATCACACAGATGCCAACTACATAACAATAAACTGTATATTCATGTCCGTTTTCAACATGTCTGTTTCTAAAATATCATACATGGCATCAGATACTTGGTATTAAAGAATTCAGTTTTATTGCTCTATTTAGATTCTTAAGAAATACTGTTTTAATCCTTGTCCTTAGCTGAACAAATATTATCTCTCAAAGTTTTTAAGAACTTACGTGTTAGAGGAATGAGGGTCAATACTCGTTAGGGCTGAGGAATAAGGAAAAGCATCCTGCCAGAATTCTTCCCTGGAACCTTGCACTCCAGACTCTCTACATATCATGAGGTCAAATCAGCTATAAAGTATTGTTGACAGAAGCACAGAACACTTTGAGTTGGAAGTGACCTCCTGAGATCATCTCGGCCAACGCTCCTTCCAAGGCAGGGCCATGCTGAGCAGCTGACACAGGAACTCATTCAGGTGGGATTTTAATGTCTCCAGAGAGGGAGACTCCACAATCTACCTGGCCAGTCTGTGCCTCTGGTCCGCTACCAATGCCATGTTGAGGTGGCACTTGTGTTTTGGTTTATGGCTATTACTGCTTGTCCTGTTGCTGGGCACCACTGAGAAGAGTCTGGCACCATCCTCTGGGCACCTGCCTTGGAGATATTTGTATGTAGTGAAGAGATTCCCTCTCAAGTCGTGTCTTGTCTTGTCTAGACAGGGCTGGCTTCCACATTCTCTCCCTCCCCTCGCAAGACGCACCAGACCCCAAACCACAGAATCACAGAATGAACTAGTTTGGAAAAAACCTTTGAGATCATTGAGTCAAACCTGTGACCTAACATTACCTTATCAGCTAAACCATGGTGCTGAGTGCCTCATAAAGTCTGTTTTTTAAACACCTTCAGGGACAGTGAGTCAACCACCTCCCTGGGCACCCCATTCCAATGCTGAAACACTCTTTCTGTGAAGAATTGTTTTCTAATATCTAGCCTAAACTCCTCCTGGTGCAGCTTGAGACTGTGTCCTCTCATCCTGTCACTGGTCGCCTGGGAGGCCAACCCCCTCCTGGCTACAACCTCAGAGTTGTAGAGAGTGCTAAGGTCACCCCTGAGCCTCCTTTTCCCCAGGCTAAACAACCCCAGCTCCCTCAGCTGCTCTTCATAGGGCTTATGTTCCAGACCCTTCACCAGCCTCGTTGCCCTTCTCTGTGTGCACTCAAGCATCTCAGCATCTTTCCTAAGCTGGGGGGCTCAGAACTGGACATAGCACTCAAGGTGAGGACACAGCACTCACCAGTGCTGAGTACAGGGGAAGAATCACTCCCCTTGTCCTGCTGGCCACACTATTGCTGATACAGGCCAGGATGCCATTGGCCGCCTTGGCCACCTGGGCACACTGCTGGCTCATGTTCAGTCAGCTGCCAACCAGCACCCCAGGTCCCTTTGCCTGGCTGCTGTCCAGCCACTCTGTCCCCAGCCTGTAGCGCTGCAGGGGGTTGTTATGGCCGAAGTCTAGCACCTGGCACTCAGACTTGTGTATCATATTATTGGATTCAGCCCATCTATCCAGCCTGTCCACGTCCTTCTGCAGAGCCCTCCTGCCCTCCAACAGATTGACACTCGCTCCCAGCTTGGTGTCATCTGCAAATTTACTGATGGAGGACTCAATCCCCTCACCCAGATCATCAATAAAGATATTAAATAGGACAGGGCCCAACACTGATCCCTGGGGACAGCTGGTGACTGGCTGCCAACTGGATGCAGTACCATTCACCTCCACTCTCCGGGCCCAGCAACCCAGCCAGTTCTTAACCCAGGGATGGGTGCACCTGTCCAGGCCATGGACTGCCAGCTTTTCCAGGAGAATGCCATGTGAGATGGTGTCAAAGGCCTTGCTGAAGGTCAGGGAGACAATATCCACAGCCTTTCCCTCGTCCACCAGGTGGGTCACCTGGTCATAAAAGGTGACCACGTTGGTCAAGCCTGACCTGCCCCTCCTAAACCCATGCTGGCTGGGTCTGATCCCCCAGCCATGCTGAAGGCCATGCTGTGTGATGGCACTCAGCCTTGCTGGGCACCAAGGTCAGGCTGACAGGCCTGTAGTTTCCTGAGTGCTCCTTATGGCCCTTCTTACAGATGGGTGTCACACTGGCCAGCTTCCAGTCATCTGGGACCTCCCCAGTGAGCCAGGACCGCTGGTAAATGATGGAAAGCGGCTTCACAAGCTCATCTGTCATCTCCCTCATCACCCTAGGATAGATCCCAGCTGGTCCCATACACTTCTGAGCATCTAAGTGGCTCAGCAGGTCTCTAATTGCTTCTTCCTGAATTACAGGGGGGCTACTTTGCTCCCTGATCCCATCCACCAGCTCAGGCAAGTTGTCCTGAGGACTCTTACTGATGAAAATTGAAGCAAAGAAGGTGTTAAGTCCTGCTGCCTTTTCCTCATCTTTAGTTACTAAATTCCACCCCCCATCTAATAATGAAGGAGATCTGCTGGAGGTTATCCTTGCCCCTCCTTTTGCCATTATTGTATTTATAAAAATATTTTTTATTATTCTTCACAGAAGTGGCCAGATTAAGTTCTAACTGGGCTTTTGCCTCCCTATTTTTTTTTTCCTACATAACCTAGCCACATCCTTAAACATTTCCTGAGTTACCTGCCCCTCTTTCCAAAGGTGATACATCCTCTTATTCTCCCTTAGTTCCTTCAGAAGTTCTTTGCCCATCCAGGTCGTCTTCTCTGAAGGCTCATCTTTCAGCACATAGGGACAAGCTGCTCCTGTGCCTTCAAGATTACTTTCTTGAAGTTTGTCCATCCTTCCTGGACCCCTTTGTTTTTAAGGGCTGTTCCCAAACTCAGAACTAACTTTCCAACTCAGCTTCTTGAAAAGGCCGAAGTCTGCCCTCCGGAAGTTTTGTTGGCGCCCCTCCTTACTTCACCAATTATTGAGAATTCTATTATTTCATGATCACTGTATCCCAAATGGCTCCCAACCATCACATCTCCCACCAACCCTTCTCTGTTTGCAAACAGCAGGTCTAGCATAGTAGGCTTGCTCACCAGCTGAGACAAAAAGCTGTCCTCCATACACTCTAAGAACCTCTTAGACTGCCTCTCCACCTCTGTGTTGAGTTCCCAGCAGGTATCTGGCAGGTTAAAGTCTCCCACAAGAACAAGGGCTGGTGATCTTGAAACATTTTCCAGTTTATAGAATAGTTCATCCACCTCTTCATCCTGGTTAGGTGGTCTGTAACGGACTCCCACCAGGATGATGGCCTTGTTGGCTTTCCCCCTCATTCTTTCCCATAGGCACATGACCACATCGTCATTAATCTCAACTTCCGTGGCGTCGAGATCCTCCCTAATACACAGAGCCACCCCTCCACCTCTTCTCCCTCGCCTGTCTCTTCTGAAGAGCCTCTAGCCATCCACTGCAGCGCTCCAGTTATGTGAGTCATCCCACCATGTTTCTGTGACGGCAACAAGGTCATAGCTTTTTTGCTGTACCATGGCTTCCAGCTCCTCTTGTTTGTTGCCCATGCTGTGTGCATTAGTGTACATGCACTTCAGCAGGCCTGCTAATTTCACTCCTGACCCTGGCTTGCCTCCCTTGCTCTCACCTCTGGAGGGACTGGTTTCATCCCCTTCCCCTTTCAAACCTAGTTTAAAGCCCTCTCAATCGGCCCTGCCAACTCATGTGCTAGAATCCTTTTGCCCTTATTAGACTGATGGAGCTCATCTGACTCCAGCAGGCCAGGTGCCGTAAAAGCTGCCCTGTGATCAAAGAACCCAAAACTCTGGTGATGGCACCAGCCCTTAAGCCATTTATTGATGATGCAGCCTCCACTGGACCTTCTCCAGTAGCTCCTTGTCTTTCTTGTACTGTGGAGCCCAGACCTGGACACAGCACTCCAGATGTGGCCTCACTACAGCTGAGTATGGGGGACAATCACCTCCCTTGACCTGCTGGCCACACTCTTCCCGATGCCCCCCAGGATCCCACTGGCCCTCCTGGCTGCGAGGGCACTGCTGGCTCATGGACAGCATGTTGTCCACCAGGACCCCCAGGTCCTTCTCCGCAGCGCTGCTTTCCAGCAGGTCAGTCCCCAGCCTGTGCTGGTGCCTGGGGTTGTTCTCCCCAGGTGCAGGACCCTAAACTTGCCCCTGTTGGACCCCATTAGGTTTCCCTCTGCCCAATTCTCCAGCCTATCAAGGTCCCTCTGAGTGGCAGCAAAGCCTTCAGGTGTGTCAGCCACTCCCCCCAGTTTTGTATCAGCTGCAAACTGGCTTAGGGTTCTTTCTACCCCTTCACCCCAGTTGTTGATAAACAAGCTGAGTAAGACTGGACCCAGTATTGATCCCTGGGGAATGCCACCACTCCAGGCCTCCAACCGGCTCCCACTCTGCTGATCACAACCCTCTGAGCTCTGCCATTCAGCCAGTTCTTGATCCAGCTCACTGTCTGTTCAGCTAACCCACATTTCCTGAGCTACAAGATGTTAAGTCAAAAGCCTTGCTGAAGTCAAGGCAGACAACATCCACTGCTCTCCCTCCCCTTGTCGACCGATCCTGCCATGCCATCATAGAAGGCTATCAGATTGATCAAGCATGATTTCCCCTTGGTGAATCCATGCTGACTACTCCCAATGACCTTCTTTTTTTTCTACATGCTTGGTGATGACTTCCAGAATGATCTGTTCTGTCACCTTTCCAAGGATGGAGGTGAGGCTGACTGGCTGGTAGGTTCCCAGATCCTCCTTCCTGCTCTTTTTGAAGATGGTACTGAGTAACACTGGCTTTCCTCCAGTTATTAGGCATTTCTCCCACTCTGTGATTTTTCAAAGACAATGGAGACTGGCTTAGCAGCACCTGCCAGCTCCCTCAGCACACTTGGGTGCATCCCATCAGGCCTGTAGATTTATGGGTGTTTAGTCTGCCTCACTGATCTCTAACCCAACTCTCTACAAAGAAGTCTTCCATTCTCCAACCTTTTTCTCTTACCTCTGAGGTCTGGGATTCCTGAGGGCTTTTCTCAGCAGTAAAGACCAAGGAGAGAAGGCATTCAGTAATTCCACCTTCTCTGTATCTTCCATCACCAGGACACCTGTATGATTCAGCAGCAGCCCCACATGTATATGTTCCTGTTGCTGCTGCTGAACTTGTAGAAGCCCTTCTTGTCCTTGATATCCCTTGCCAGACTGCATTCCAAGTAGGCTTTGGCCTTCCTTCTCACATCCCTGCATACTCTGACAATGTTCCTAATAGTCCTCCCATGTGGCCTCTCCCTTTTTTCACATCTCATAAATTTCTTTCTTCTGTTTGAGTTTTAGTAGAATCTCATCCATTTCAGTCTCCTGCCCTCTTTGCCTGATTTCTGGATCATAGGGATGCACTGGTCTTGAGGTCAGAGGAATACTGACCAGCTCTTTGGACACCCTCATCTGGAGTCCTAACCCATCAGATTCCTTCATATAGCTCTTTGAAGAGGTCAAAGTTATCTCTTTGCAAGTTTAGCATTCTTGTCCTGCTTGCTGTTTTGCTTCCCCAATGCAAGATTCTGAGTTTCTAATGGTCACTGCAGCCAATGCTGTCCCCAACCTTCATGTCTTCAACCAGTGCCTCCTGGTTTAGTAGTACAAGGTCCAGAATGCACCTTTCCTCAATGGCTCCTCCACCACTGCATCAAAGTTATCTTCACTGAGCTGCAGTTCAGGAACTTCTTGAACTGTGTGTGCCAAGCTCTGCTGCTCCTCTTAACAATATCAGTCTCCCAGGAGAATCAGGGCCTGTAACTGTGAGGCTATTTCCAGTTGCCTACAGAAAACCTCATCAACTTCCTCCTCCTCATCAGGTGGCCTGTAGTAAACACCCAAGACAGTGTCACCCATATTAGCCTGTTCCTTAATTCTCAGCCATAAACTCTCAACTTGTTCATCTGTCCCTGAGTAGAGCTTGATACATTCCAGTTGCTCTCTGACACAAAGAGCAACGCCACCACCGTGCTTCTCTGACCTGTCCCCTCTAAAAAGTATATAGCCATCCATGACAACATTCCAGACATGTCTCCGTAATTCCAATGAGAGCATGGCTCTGCAACTTCACATTGATTTCTAGTTTATTAGATTATCTTGTTTATACCACTTGCTGTGTGCGTTTGTATACAGGCACTTCACAGAGGATCAAGGCTCAACCAGGTTGCTTGAAGGGGTGTGAGAGTCATAAACACCATAGTCATATAAACCCTTGATATATTTTGCCCTATGATCCTGGCCTGGAGTGACCTATGTTATTGTATTCTGTACCTATCTGCACCCAAAAATTGTTAGTGTCTTTTCAAGACCCTGCAGTTGGGGACCTTGTGTGGGTGGGGAGTGGGAAGCAGGGGTGATCACAGGCATTTTTAAAATTGCCCTGCCCAGGCAGTTTCCCGCCTTTTGCCACATGGGGTTTGCTTTGCTGACTGTTTAATCTTTGCTTTGGCAGAGGTTTTTTTTCCCTTCCCTTTTTGGGTTCTCTTTTCATTTTTTTTCCCCCTTGTCTCGGAGGGACTCTAGTTGGTGTTTTTGGGCAGTCTTGGGGCAAAGTCTACAGGTGCCTGCCTGTTGGCGCAGAGTGGGGCAGGCCCCGCCCCAGTTCAAGCTGCTCCAGGAGAGAAGACAGTGGGAGTAGAGCCTCTCCCTTTTGTGGCAGTCTTGGGTTTGCCATTCTAGAAACTGCATTTTGCCGTTAAACTGTTTCTAAGCGAACTTTCCAAGGTCTGCTGGCAGCAAAAAAGCCAGTGAGTTCCTGGGGTCAGACACCCTGTGTCAGTGCCAATGGCGTGGTCCTTCCCCAGCACCCCACCCCACAGCCATGGTGCAGAGCACACCAGCAGCCCTGGCAGAGCCTGCGAATGCAGAAGGAAGTGGCTGCGGCAACGCGGACCCCACATGAACCAGCATCTTTCCATCTGCCTCTAGAACTGCTCTGCAGGCTCCTGCCTTCCCTGTGGGGGATGTCACCATCCTGCCTCTTCCTTCCTGGGAACATGCGGTCACCTGGGAGGTGCCATCTTCGAAGGGAAGGGTGTGATGTCACCTTCCCTTTGACCTTCAGCCATATGGCCACCTCTGGCAGGTGCCACTTCGGGAATGGGTATTTCTGGCATTTCGGGTCTCTTTGTTCCCGTGGGGTTGTGAGATTTAGCAGTTTGGTATCTAGTAGTTATTTACTACCCGCCACCCCCCCCCCCCCCCCCCCGGCATTCTGTTTGTTAATAAACTGTTATTTTTTCACTTACATCTACTTGTATCTTGTTTCTTACTGGTGCAAAGGGATCGGATGGAATCAAGGGGGAGGTTACTCATTTCTAGAGTGCCCACCTCTTTAAATTGTCTCAAACCAAGACAGATCCTCAACTTGAGCTGCAGCCAAGGAACATCTGTCTCTGCACTGGTTGGTACTCCCCTGGAAGCAATGGCACTCATTGCCGTTTGGACCCCACTCCTCAAGTCCTCCAGTTTAAAGTGCATCACACCAAACTGGCTGCCGTGCTGCCAAAGATTCTCCTGCCCTTTTTAGCCAGGGGGATCCCATTCCCTCATAATAAAGGCTACAATCATAAAAACACAACCCACTGTTATAAAATCCAAAACCTTCTCAACAGCACCAGCCACAAACCCAGATACTGATCTGCACAATGTGTCTGCCTCTGGCTGTCCCAATTTCTCTCACTGGTAGGATACAGGAGGAGATGACTTGGGCAGTGATGTTTTTCACATGCCTCACCAGGGCTTTATAGTCTTCCTTGATCCTGTCCATTTTTCGGCTCTTGGTGTCATTTGTACCCACATGAAAAAGTGTCCTTCAGGCACAAGTCAGAGTAGGCAGACAGGATGTTCTCCCCCACGCTGCTCCTATAGAACAAGCTCTCTTAATCACACTGATCGAAGTTAACATGAATTTTGTCCTCTTTACCTTCTGTTGGATGTTAAATGACTACTTGTATTGAAACATTACTAGTAACATTTTGCTCCATAAATACTACTGCGTACCAGACACTGCATTATGGTTCTGAAATAAAAAATCATTTGCAACCTCAGATCAGTGCATTAAAAACACTCCAATCAAGTATGAGGAAACACCTTAGGACTAAATGCCTTTTACTCTACTGCTTTAACATGCCCTCCAATGAATTAAGATGAATATACTCACCATGGATATTGCTTCCCAAACTGCAGCTGGAGAGCGTGAAGAATCTTATCCTGTGTATCAGCATCACGAACATGAAGAACATTTTCACCTAGACAACCAAAATTAACAAAAGAGGACAGATCAGTTCCTCAAATTGCATTAGAGTATGAGCTGCTTTAGAAATGAAAAAAAAAAATTGTTTTTATTTCCTCTGTGAGGGAAAGATGTCCACTAGATTGACATTGCTCTTCACTAGTTACGTGCCTCCCCTTGCTCCCACTAAAGCAGTGGTGACACCTCTGATACACTGTCCTGCATTACAAAACACTAGAGAGTCAAGCAAATGTACCCGTTTCTCTTCCCGTCTGACGTGTCCCCAGGTTGATGACAGGTGTACCAAACGCTCCCACCTCTCTGACACCACAGCTGCTGTTACCAATCATACAACCAGCATGAGCAACTAGCTGAATGAACTGGTCAAATGGCACATGCTTTACTGCCCGAAAATTGGGATGATGTTCAATGCCCTTCTTCCTCATCACACGAACCATCTCTTTGCTTCCTACAGAAAAACAAAGTAAATAAATGATTTAACTTCTACTTTTAAAATCAAAGTCCAGACACACAAAGGATCTAGCAGCCAGCCGTTCACTGAATTGCCAGCTCTGAACAGGTTTTGTTTCTCTTTTTATCCTTACAGTGTAAATTGCATAGCTCGGTAGGTAAGCCAAAGTTTGATCCCAGAATTCACTGCAAAAGGCTCTTTGTAGTTTTAAGTTAAGAGGCACTAATATTGCTCCGACATGTCACGTGGTTTCTCTTCATTTTCCTTCCCACACTGAAAAGCTGAAATATCCTCCAGCAATGTGAACATGGAGCTGCAGCAGATGCACCCATGAGGCTGACACCATCCAGCTATTTCCATCTGGCTGGAGGACCTGGGATAAAAGCACTCTTTTAAAGACAATCTGTTATGTGTCACTCTGTCATGAAGGTATTCTACTCACCTGCATCCACATTAGGGAATAGAACAAGTGTTCTCTTGTTGAAGGAGATGAGTGCATCTAGTGTCAGCTCAAACATCTTTATGGAATGTTTAATATCTGTGGTTACAGGATGTTGCAGAGCAACTATGTAATCTCTGGTTTTGACATCTTCACCTGTCCAAATGGAGGGCAAGAAAAGTTTTTTCATTGGCGTAGAATAGCAAGAGGAAGGCAGGACATACTTTTGAAACTACAGATGTGAAAGCCTGAAAAGTCAAGGCACTGAATGGGATATATCTAACAGATAGGTATCAATGCTAGAATAAAAATCAAGGGAGTCACAGGGTAACCTAGCTTGTTATTTGCCTCTCTAAGTACATCTCATAACTTTAGAGACCACTACCTAAATGTCAACAAACTGTTAACTTTCAAGACTACTTCTAAAGTTTTCCAAGACCAGGATCGAGAGACTGTTCTCACACCACAGTAAATCTGGAAAAACTCCTGAAGCTGCTCAGATTTTCTGGCAGTTGTCCATTCTCAAGTAAAGACTTCATTTCTTCTGCTTTAAAATAGTCAGTCATACTTGTCTTATTACACTTGATAAACATTTGTCTGCAAGGCATACTGATTGAAAAAGATTCCAGCTTCCAGGTACACATGGTAGCCATACAGGTGACTGCTTTGTCAAAGATAAAAAGCAAACATAAAACACCACTGTTTACAGGAATTATTTGTAAGTCAATGAGTATGAAACACCAAAAGCCTTTGGTACATGTTGTCCTGTCGCAGTGCATTCCTCAAAAAAAGGTTCATAATACAAATTCTGTTTGATTTTTTTGTATTAGGCCTGAAGAGCTTTGATTCTATTTAAACACATCCTTTACACCAAAATAACTGTTCATATATGACTGTTCTGCTTTTAAATTGTTCAGCTCAGAGAAATTACCCATTTAAGGAGTTATTTTTTGACTTGGCAGAAGGACCAGAAGTGTTCCATAGAACAGATTTGTAGCTTTTCAGCTGTACCTAGCAGAATACAGAATGAAAGCAAACGTAGAAAGAAATAAATGCCAGGTACTATTAACAAATGTATTACTTTTTGATTGATAGCCTACTTACTGAGTTTGTCTAGTGTTGAAAGTCATGTGAGAAAAGCTTACCTAGCCACATGCGAATAATACTCATGTAGTCCTTGTTTTTGGCAGAGAGGAGCTTGTCATATGAGGGACAGCCTGCTAAAAGGATGCGGTCGTGGTCTTCACACATGGCTATCAAGTGCTGCTCTGCACTCCTTGTGCAGCACACGTGGTAATGGGCCAGTTTGGTTATGGCATGTCTGATGGAGTCATCAATGGTCCCACTGACTTCCCCACCTTCAATGTGAAGAATGCGAATGTTCATCAGGGCTGCCGACGTGGCCAGGGCCAAAGCATCAAATCTGTCCCCATGAACTATCATAATGTCAGGTTTCAGGCGGTTGAGGACATCAGGTAACTTGACTAATGCAAGGCCCACCGACTCCACCATAGCTGCCTCATCCTCCCCTCTCACGATGGTGTGTAGTCTTGTATGAATATCAAAGTCATCTTGTTCAATCATACGATAGGTATTACTGAAGGTCAGAGAAAAAGGGTTAGAGCAAATGCAACTTGATTTTACAGCAATATCCCTTCACAAAATAAATGTGAATTACAACAGCTGTACTGCAGTTTAAAAAAAGACCTGTTTTTCACATCTTCTTCACTGAGGAAAGTGGCTTTTAAGATTTTAACAGAATATTCTCATGCATGTGAAGATCCTACCTAATATTCCAAACATCCAGTTTCTCTAGACACCTTTAAGGAGGAACTGTGCTGAACATGATCTGGAAATCCTCAGAAATCAAACTCTTTGTTTATATGTCTGCAGAGCCTTTCGGAGAATAAATGTGGCATGATTTCCTGTCAGAAAGGGTACGTTTATTGACTTTTCTGTGGACAACTGTGTAAATACAAAAGATGTGATGCAAAGATGAGGCCTGTATGTTTAAAGAAAACATCCTGCAGCTAGCACGTATTATTTCAGATTCTGTATTTTTTTAAGGCAAATCATTTTTATTTTACTGTGTGAAGTGGCTCACATTTATACAGCATAAACTTCATAACATTTCCAACTCCATTTACAAATGTCCTTCACAGACCTACCATTTTCCCAATTATGTACATTTATCTCAGAGAACTTTCTTCTCTTTCCTTCTATATTCTTTGCCTTTTGAAAGGTGAAAATCTAGGGGACAAACAAGACTGCATTTCTGGTAGTTTTGTTTCTTTTACGATTGTCATAGGTTAGCAAGCATCGTCCCGGAAGGGACGTCCTTGCTAAGAGGTGCTTACAGTTTCCTCTGGGAACTGATAGAACCTATCAGCTGGCCAGTTTGAATATGGACAATTCTCTAAGCCACTTAAAGTTGTGATCACCTCTGTGATCCACATTTAAGAATAGGCAAACTCCCCCTCCAAGCTCTCTCTCGTTTCCGCTGCTGGGGCAGGCGGCTGCAGGCCCCGTGCGGGGGCCAGCGGGCCCGGCCCAGGCCCTGCTTGGGCCAGGCCGGGCCGGGCCACGGCCATCCTGGGTCGATGGACCTGTTCCAGTCGTGGAACCCCCCCCCACTGCCTCGCCGTGGGCAGCCGGAGCGGCTCGGCTCTCCCCCCTTTCCACTGCGATAAGAAAAATTCAACATTCCAGCTGCAAAGCTGCAAGGCCGAGGTGAGAGTAACCCTTTTATTGCTGTGAAGAGCTGAAAACCTGAGGGAAGAGAGAGAGGAGATGCTTAAAGCTGAAATTCTGTTGTGAAGCTATGATATATCAGAGTATCCTGTTGTAATTTCATGAAGATCTGGGGGGTGGAGTGTTCAACTCGTAAGCAAAAGCACCTGCGTTGAGATAGGCAGATGCTGACGCAGCTGTAATTTCATGAGAAGTTTGGACAGGGAGAGATGAACCAGATGAGGACTTTTGCTCCAAACAGGAAAGGAGAAAACCTCAGTTCCTAGAGATGCTCCCAGAGATAGTCCTAACGATGAAGATGATGAAGACCCCTTGCTCCCAGGGAAGGAGAAGGGCCTCTGTTTTTTTTCTGAACGGCTCAACCTTAAAATTGTACCCCAAAAAACTTCAAGAGTGGACCCTCGAAAGCAGTTGCGGGAAAAGCTGCAAGTCGGGGGAAAGGACTCACACGCAGGCAGAGAGACTCCTCTTCCTAAATGGACTGAACAATATTTGGAAGTGGGCGGCTGTCTCGTTGTGATAATGTTTTCATAGCATGAGCAAGAAGAGACTTCTCTTTCTAAATGGACTGAACAAGGTTATTATGGAAGTGGTAAACAGACTGAACATCTTAAGGGTTGTCTTTTCACATTGTCAGTGGGAGAAGGGAGGAAGGTGGGGGGAGGAGGAGAGTTCTGAAGGTGGTATTTTTTTTTTTTTTTTCTTCTTTTAGGTCTGTTAATAAACTTCTTTATATTCTTTCAAGTTTGGTGCCTGCTTTGCATTTCTCCTAATTCTTATCTCACAGCAGATAAACAGTAATGAGTATTTTGGACCAAACCACTACAACGATCCTCCAAGTATTTCAGTAACAGGCATGTCACAGGATCACTGTCATTTGACTTCTGTTACTGTTGATTACCCCACTCACATAAGTAGAAAATGTATGTTCTGAGGACCCACTCATTTTCCAGGATGACCCAGATTAAGGGGTGCAGGGCTGGGCCCTGAAAAAAACCCAAGGAGTACCTGGGTTTTAGAATACTTACCACAAAGCAACTAACAGCAAAAACATTTGCCAGATCAAAATCTCTACCGTTTGCTTTGTGCATTACAAATAATTTGCAATATAGAGACTAGCGTTAAACACCTTGGAACTGGAAAAGTAGTATTTTGTATCACTCTGCACAAGTCTTGCAGACAGCAGAAGGTTATGTAATATAGAGAAATCAGGGCCATGTCTCTTCTCTTTAGCAAATGAAATGGGATTATTTCTCCAATTAGACAGGGTGCAATTCAACATACTAACCTGTCAAGAAGTTCAAACTTTTTCTTGTCTGGTTTTATTTTGAATCAGGTTAGTTTTGTGATGTTGAATTCACCTTGCCATATTACTGGATGGAAACAATGTCCAGTACAAAGCAAGGACCAGAGCGCTTTAATGTGCAGAAAGAGAACAGTCACCAGTGGAACATCCTGTCTTAGTAGTTTGAGATAATGTAACTTCCTCCCATCCTAGCTTATAAAATGCCAAAATTTCTCATTGGAAAGTCCAGAAAGTGTCTTTACTTGAAGATATGCTTATCCGTTTCTAAAAGTTCAACAATGCTGATATGCTGCAGACCTAAGCTGAAGTCTGATTTTGTTTTCCAAAATGGGTGTTTTCGTATCTATTTCACTTACGGGGTCCAATATGGTAAATGCAGCCTGATGAAAATCAACCACAACCCCAGAAAGACTACCCATGCTGTTCCTTCTACCTTCTCCCCAGCAACCAGGAGAATATCAGCCTGGAATGTGGGAAGTCCTGCCACGGGAAGGGGTTTGGACCAAGACATCTCATCCTCCTGGGCAGGTGATCTGACTGCTTATTTATTGAGAGTTATGGAGGGGGACTCTATTCTCTCCCGCCTAACCATATACCACAGATAACCATATATCTATCATTTTGTTGTGCATTTTGTCAGAAACACACAACCACACTCCTGCCTCCACAATGCCGGAAGTAAGAACTAACAGTATTCTCCCGGGATATGGAATATGTAAGTACTTTCTCCAGTAACTCTGTAAAGCAGAAGAGTTGCAATTTAAAATGACAGAGGAGGATTTTTTCTCTGTGAAAATTAAAAAACTGTAGCACATTTTCATTTGAAAATCACCGGGTTCTTAGGGAAAAATGAAGGACATGAGTTTCTCACTTCATACAGTCTGTGATCCTGTTTAAGGTCTCAATTACAGCATTTACATGGACCTTTCTAGAATTCCAAGACTGATTGAAAAAATGCCAGAAATACGCAATCTCAGAAGGAGCTGCAAAATAAAATTCTGGAAAAAAATGTAAAATTTTGTTGTGTACACTTATGATGCCAAGACTTTTTTTATCTAACATTCGTGTTATCATTGCTAACACCTAAGAAACATATTGGTAGAAAAAAATTCACTTTACCCATAATCATCAATCAGGTGGGAACCAAGCACTACGATATCAAGCTCAAAAAACTGTGGTTCTGCCTTAATGCCAAACATAATGGGAGCTAATTTCGAATAATCAGCACGGTTGCAAGTAGCAACACAAACACGAAGTTTGTGGTTGTTTCCATTCTTCTCCATGACTTCCTTTTGTTTCTGTTTTGAAAGATTCTTGAAGTACACCTCCTGACATAACAGAGAAAAAAAAAGTGCGTCATTAATAATAATAATTTACTTACACACTTCATGAGCAGTATACACAAGTGCAGCCCAAACTGTGGACACACAGTAACTACTCCACTGATAGCAGACACCTGGTACCTAACAGAATGAGTAAGTTCTGTTTCCAAAATTTAGAATAGAAATGTATTTTTTTCCTAGTTAAAACTCAATTTTAATACCTCTATTTCTATAAATAGGATATAAAAATTCTGTAAAAACAATATTAAGTATTATGAAATTCAACTGTAATTTAACAGTAAAATGAATTTTCCCTGTTTAGATGGAAACTTCTGTATAAGCAGAAAAATTATTCTGCCTCAGTAAATAAAAGAAAAGCTCATATTCCAAAATGACAGAATGGAACAAATTGCTGAGATGCATCCACCGACAGACTCTGTAAACAAAAGGAAAAAGTTTTTGACTAAGTCAGTTTACATATCTCCATTAAGCACATTTTGGTGAGGTAAAGTGAGTTAAACATTTACTTCTAAAGCCTTACATAACCTTTTGTAGGCCAAAATACATTAAGGAAATCAATAATACAGTATTAGGTTCAAATAAACCTATTAAAAAAGGATACAGCAATAACTCCCCCCAAAAACCCCAGATTTCCTCTCCTGCCAAACAGAAATTACTACGGTGTTAGCAAGAGTTTAAGTACCATCCTTTTGGTACAAAATCTAATGTTATGTCAGATTTTCACTCCTCTGTGCAGACCTAACTTTTTCTGGATTAATGCACATTGGTTGGTTATCTCTGACTTGAAGCAGTATCAATCTCTCTACTGATTTGCCAGGTAGAATAGCATGACAGTATATACATGATAATATTAATAGGAGCAATTCCACGCTCCTTTTAGATTGCATTGAGATTTTTTCAGTAAAGTTCTAAAAGAGAGACTACTGTGACATCACACTCGCATGAAACTTACAAAATCCAGCAACTTTTCAAGATTTCCCTATTTTTAAGACATTAGTTTAGGTTTCACCACACATGACGAAACAATACTTTGGTGTAATAGCAATGTGAGGGTGATCAGGAATCTATCCCGAGTTGTCAAAGGAAAAGTGGTATCTCTAGCCCACTTGCAACCCATTATGGCTCTGCAAAACTATGACTGGCAGTGACATTAGCCAGACTCAGATTTAGCAGACTCACTACTTTTCCTCATTTCTAAAACCACCTCTTTATGGAGATGGTTCTGAGCAGGACATCCTGTCATTATGTATGTAAAACCAGCCACTGATTCAAATAAAATTGTGTTCAAGATGTGAATGTCACTTCTGAGACACCTGTAAGCTTGTCTTCGAAACTGCATGAACAATATTAGTGTAACTAGAAGCAAACCTCTCACAAGACTCTTCAAGTCAGCCACTGCTGCATACATATTCTATATTATATAAACCAAGAAGCCAGAGTAAAGAACTACAAAATAAGGAAGTGACAAAGCAAACTTTTCTGAAGTCTGTTAACTCCAAGTTACCTGTATGAGCTAGGATCACCACGAGCCCTCTGACAAAGCAGCTTCCTTTCATTTATGCAAAACAGGCTTTTAAGAAGCAGAATAGTTTTCTGTCCTCCTTCTCTTCAAGCATTGTCTAAAATTCTAAAAACCTTCCATCCAGACACAGAAGATACCATCTCCTAAAATAGTAGATCTGTAAGTTGTGAAAAAATAAAATCTCATGTTTCACCATACCTACAGATCCAACAGAACTGAATCACTAGACCACACATCTTTCCAGCCATGCAGACCACATTTAATTACAGTTGGTATTTGGCTGTAATAATGATCTCTCGAAATAATTTTAGAGGTAGACGTGGAGACACTCCAAATCTGTCTGAATTGACTAGAATTAAAGGCAATTCCTGTTATTTGTCAATTTAAACTTCTGTTAACATTATGTTTTAGTAAGCTCAAAGCAGAATTATTTCCAGTACTGCCTTAAAACTCTGTAACACAATAGTTTAAAAAGCTGCCAAGTGAGCCATGCACTGGTCTTGGTACAGACGGGTTTTCTATTGCTGTCAATTTTAAACACCTGCTTATCTGAAGAACCAAAATATTTACCCTAGCAAAAGGTAGGTAACAATGCAATGTAAGTGTCAACTGCATGTGGAAATTTACCACTAATTAAAGTGTTTTATTGTTTGCCAGGATAACATGGATGTTTTCTAAAGAAACGTGATGTATTGCTACATCACAGTTTAACAAAAGGCATTTTTATATCCTGAGAATAATTTTTTCTGAGCCTAAATGCAAAAATAATTCTGTATTCTCAGACAGTATTCACTGTCAACAAGTAATGGCCAAGTCCCTTCAGCCATTAACAGGAAATTCCTTCAAGCAGAGCTGTGATGCCCTAGCTACAAAATTTTGTTACCACTGTGATTTTAGAATTTATTATCAGCTTTTGTAGGCAAATCATCTCTTTTCAGAACTGTTCACCAAAACTATTTGAAATAATTAATCACTAACAGTCGCCTCTTAGATTCTAGTGTTTGATGACATACTGAGTTTCACCTACACAGAACTCTATAGCTGGGGGATCCTCCTGCTCCAAGGTATACCTTTTCTGCCTTGCAGGGACTAGCAATTTTTAGCAGAAAGGACAAGAAACAAAACAGTCTTCCATTAAGGACTGCTTGAAATAATTAATCCCCACGTGTTTTGGTCTACTGCTCTTCTACATCCCATCCTAAAGCTTTTAGATTATTACAGATTCAAGGACTTTTTAAGACTGGGAAATTCTGGGCCAGACTTTACAGCAGCCTAGCAGCTACAATTTGTTAGCAGTCCTCAGAACATGAGACACCCCTCGATCACTGTTTCACAAACAAATGACACCAGCTGTATATTCTACATTCACACCTCTGAAACACCGTGTTATAAAAGCAAAGAGCCTGGAATACTCCAGGCTACACCAGTGTCTACACTCTGCGTATGCCCATGTGTTGAGGGCAATGTCATCTTCCCACTTGCTTGGCTGTGTGGCATACAGGATAGTCTGTCCTGAACTCTTCCCATACCACGTACATGTATGTGTATTCCTGCCACCCTTCCCCACCCATGGAGCAGAGCCACTGTTCGCCTGTGTGCACACACACCCAGGGCCTCTTCCTGCAGCCCAGTGCAGATGACCAAACACCAAACCAAGTCTTTTAGACACCCTCGAATGCCGCTGTGAGAGTGGAAAAGCATCCATCTCCCTGCAGACGTGTTAGGGCAAAAAACGCTCCCACCATTCCCCCCACAAAATGCAGCTGATGTCTTCACCAGGCACCTTCCTTGTGTGAGGGATCACGCCCTGTGCTTCTCCAGAATATTGATACACCAAGAATCACAGAATATGCCGAGTCGGAAAGGACCCACAAGGATCATTGAGTTCAACTCTTATCCTTGCACAGGACACCCCAAGAATCCATGTGCCAGCGAGCATTGTCCAAACGCTTCCTGAACTCCGTCAGGCTGGTGCTGTGACCACTTCCCTGGGGAGCCCGTTCCAGCCCCCCTCTGCGAGAAGAGCCTTTTCCTAATATCCAGCATAAACCTCTCCTGGCACTTCAGGCCATTCACTTCTTACATAAGTGGAGGGTCTGCCCTGGTTTTCCCCCCCCCCCCCCCCTTCCGCACACCCACACCCCGGGAAAAGCCGCGCCTGCGCCCCGCCGCTCTCTCTCTTCTTCCGGACAGTGTCCGTGCGCACCTTTCCCCTGCGGAGGCTGTGGATCCCGGCATTTCCCGGGGACCCGCGCCCGCATCTCCGGGACTGTGGGTCCCCGCGTTTCGCGGGGGCGCGCCCCGGCCCGCGCCCTGCGCCGCCCTCAGGCGCAGTCGCGCCCCCGCCGCGATCCCGCCCCCGCGGAGCTCCCGCCGCTCCCGCCCCGCCGCCTCCCGCGCATCTGCGGAGCGCCTGGCCCGGCCCGGGCCCAGGTTCTGCGCGGCCGCCCCGCAGTCACCTTGCCCTGCGCCAGGACCGCGGCGGCGGCGCCGGACCGCTCGCATCCGTCGGAGCAAGCCCCGCCTCGCAGGAAGTGAGCACCGCGGAGGGGCTGCCCGAGCCGCGCCCCGCAGCCGCCCCGCCGGGGACCGGGCAGGCGGCCCGAGCAGCCCCCGGCTGGGCGCCGGGCAGTCCGCCCGGTGTCTGTAGGGCCGCATGCAGGTCTGCCTTCACAGAATCACAGAACCAATTAAGTTGGAAAAGACCTCTGAGGTCATCGAGTCCAACCTATGACCCAACACCACCTTGTCAACCAGATCATGACAGTGAGTGCCACATACAGTCTTTCCTTAAACACCTCCAGGGACGGTGGCTCCACCACCTCCCTGGGCAGCCCATTCCGGTGTCTAATCACCTTCTGTGAAGAAATTAATCCTAAAGAGGAACCATATCGTTGAGGTGGAACAGACTCTGCCTGTCGGTTTATATATGGAATACTCCATATATACACATCTGAGCAATCTCGTTAAAACTGCTGGATGATCTCACGGCTTCAGTGCCGACTGCCATCACGTTAAGAGCTTTTAACGTAGAGCTGTCAGAGAACTACGGGCTGTGGGGTTGCTGTAGGAGATACACAGTGAGGACAGACAGCCTACAGGGGTCATGGAACAAAAAGGCAGTTGCCCAGTTGTGCAGGCTGTGAGGAACTGCAGCTCACCAGTCAGGGCACCTGCCAGTAGATCATTAAGAGTGCCTGGGTATGATGCAGAATTCTATAATTTTGGTGTTAATTCAGCCCAGGGTGTTGCCAAATGACAACTTCACTGGCATGTGGTGCAATGAAAAAAGCAGTTCAACCGGCTACCAGGTGTTGCTGTCATCTGTGTGTTCCAGTTGACTGTAAAAGGGATGTGGTCTGTTTTCTCAGGCTGGAGGTGTTTCGAGGTCAAGCCACACATTAGTGAGGTGACTGTGACTTGGATCCTAGTTCAATATCTGAGGCACCATCTGTAACAACAGCAACCTGTGCACATTATATTCTGCTATAGAAACAACTTTCCAGTAACATTCAGAAACCTTTCAGTAGGTGGTGTCATACAGTCCTAGTAAAAGGACAATTTTTCACCCATTTTTATCCTTCTGATCTCACATTTGTGTGGCTGAGTCTAGTGTGGTAGGGCCATACATCTTAACAAGCCTGTGCCAACATTCAGCTATTTTGTACCTGAACTTTGCCACAGTTTTTCAGTCCAGATTGTATCTTTGTTCATCCATGTAATACCTGAGAGGTCTCAAATCTCTTCTACTTTTGCCCTTTAATTCTTAGAAAAATTAGCCATAAGAGTGACTCCTGTGTCTGACATACCTAGAAAAAAGTAGGTGCAAGGAATGAGATAGTTGCATTTCTGGCCTTTACCAGGGAGAAAAAGGTTGACTTTTCTAGCAGTTACAAATATTTGTTTAAAAAGGCTTTGAATACTGAAGTCTTCGACTTAAAAAAAATGTCCTCACTGGGATTATTAAAAACCCTTTAAGACTTGCCCTTGGGGATTTAAAGTGATGATTTGCCTGTTTCCCAAGAGAGCTAGAAAGAATCTTATCCTATTGTGATGTTCAGAAAGTCCTCAGACAGCTGTGGTTCAATGAGTCATAGCTCCTCAAAGACTCGGAGTTTTAAGAATATTGCAGCACACCCACTTCTGAAATTACCAGGGAGCTTTGCTTACAATACTGACCAGATGTACTAATAGCAACTGGAAGGCACCTTACATTCAATTCATGTCCCATTTAAATTGTTTTCATTGTTTTCTGCATCACTAGATTTCCTTTATGCACATTGGCCATTGCTTAAAAACCCATGTACATTCTGGAAATGTCATTATAAATAAATCTGAATTGTCTCCTCTAAATGCTTTCAGGTTATGATAAGCTTACTAGCATATCTATAGTGGGTTTCACTGAAACAAAATGCTTTAGAAGAGCCTGAATCATATGTGAGCATAAGTGTATGGAAGTGTGAACATATGGACAGATTCTGGTTTATACTGATACTGACACAGATAGAAGCAACTACATTGAGAGTTAATTATTCTTACAACAGCATCAGTGCATCTCTTCATGTGATTTTTCTGGAAATGTTCTAATGGTGTTTCAGCATGTTGCAGTAGAAGGTGCAGAATAAACAAGAAAGTTTATTCTCCTTTTGGTTATTCTCCCCCACAGACCTCACATATTTCATAAACAAGATGAAATTTTTCTTGTTACTGAGTGAGCCCTGCCTCAAGGCTTTCCAGCAGAGAGATAAATGCTATGCAGAGAGATGATATGGGAGCAGAAGCCTCAGCCCATAATCTGCCTGCTCCAGTCAGTTTTATGCTTTGCTGCTCAAAATCTCCAATGACACTTGAAGAGGGCCTCCTGTCTTTGACAAAGCCTGTGGCTCTGATGGGGTTCATTAGAGGTGTAGGGTCTCAGTATCCAGATAATTCATTAGCCCTTCCCTCATCAAAAACCTTTGCAGGAATGGTAAAGGCCCTGCAGAGACTAAATAGACATTAGTGCCAAAGTGTTGGGAAATGTTGGAGATGAGGAGCTTTCTTCTTCTGGGAAAGATCATGTTGCTTAAGATCTGAACAGAAGAACCAAGATCAATGGGTTTGGTTTCCAGCTGGTTTGGATTCATAAGAAACCCATCCTGAAAGAGGTGAAAGGTGCTGAACATGGATTGTCTGTGCATGACTATGCCCAGGAGATGGATATTGTGGATGGACAGAGTCAGTAGCACTCTGATCTTCTGCACTAAGCTAAGCACTGTGTTGCTTCTTCCCTTCTGAAAGCAGAGGATTATGACTTTTCAACATCTACATGATGTGAAACTTTTATTATTTCTACTTAACTTTTCATTTATATCTGTTTTATTTATGTCAAAGACAGCTGCTGAGTGTAAGAAGGTGAAAGCTTCCACTAAGATTTTCAAGAGCAGCTGTCTGTGACCGCCTCATTTTTTCACTTCACATTCTGTACTGTCCAGCCTGAAACACCTGAAAGAAACTTGAATTTTAAAGATAAGGGCCATAGTGCTTTCAGAAAAACAGGTCCTTCTTACACAGCCAAACTAATAACCTCTGAAGATTCTGGCACAGTAGTGTTCAGCTACTGTGAGTGCACTCCATTGAAAATATCCCTTATAGGAAGAGACTAAGTACCATGTACTACCATGATATAAGGACAATATAAACAGTTACACGCAGTAGGGAAAGCATAACAAGTTTTACCTTCCTGCATTTTCCCATTTGTTCTTCCCAGCTGAAACTGCCAGGTGAGCTGTGCAGTTAATAGCAATTGTAGGCAACCACATCACAGCTCATATCTGATGTTCCATAGAAAGGGAAGAGATCAGGGATAAGACACTGCCATAGATGCTATGAAGAGGGAAATCTTCTCATTACAACACAGATCTCTTACATCTTTGCTCAGTGTCTTATGCTAACACAAAATGGGGATCTACATGTGGATAAAATTGTAAGACACAGAATTCCCAGCTAAGGCAGAAGAAATCAACAACTGTATGAAAATTTGTTCTTTGTCTCTGGAAAGATACTGTCCAAAGAAATCAATGAAGCTGGTGAAGGGAAGTATCTTATGAGGAGCAACTGAGGGACCTTATCGCTCTCTACATCTACCTGAAGGGAGGTTGTAGCAAGGTGGGGATCAGTCTCTTCTCCCAAGTAACAAGTGATAGGACAAGAGGAAATGGCCTCAAGGTGTGCCAGTGGAGGTTTATTCTTGGATATTTGGAAATATTTATTCACTGAAAGGGTTATCTAGCATTGTAAGCAGCTGCCCAAGGAAGTGCTGGAGTCACATCCCTAGAATTATTTAAAAGGCATGTAGATGTGGCACTTAAGGACGTGATTTAATGTTGGACTTGGCAGTGTGGTATTAATGGTTGGACTCGATGACCTTAAGGTTCTTTTCCAATCTAAATAATTCCATGAGTCGGTGTTAAAATTAGGGGCTTCAAAAACCGAAACAAGCAGAGTTGTGAATCTCATTGACATAATTAGGAATTAGTAAAAAATATCCCATTTTTTTTTCAGAGTTGCCAATGTTCTATAACAGATTAACAGTCCCTTTTTTCCTTATTGGAAAGATGGCATATTCTGGTGTCTGGTGTGTTACAAAATAATTGCATTTCCACATATCCTATAAAATGTGATAAAGTTTATTGTAACTAGCTAGAATTGTATAATGTGATAGATGCATGACAGAAAAAGCTACCTCTGTTTTACAAAATTCCTTGATCGGGTGTGTGTGTATGGGGTAAGATAATATCCATCTGAAACCCATGCTAAGCACTGGAAAGAGTGCTGGAAACCTCAATAGTTTGGGTTTTTTTCCCAGCTCATTCAATGTCTTGAGCCTTTATCTTAATTTCAGCTAAAAAAACCACCAAGCCACAAAACTTTTCTTTCCCATTCTCTCTCTAAAAATAGTGGAACTGGCCCACTTTCTGCTGTCATCATGTGACTAACTCTGCTTGTGTGATCAGTTTAATTCTTCAGGAGGGTCTGTTTTCTTCACTTGTACTAAATGCTGTTAAAATTATGGTTTGTCTGTTTCTTCTGAAGCTCCACTCCTTGTTCAGTCCTGCTGGAGTAACTATGATTGCTGCTGCTGATTGTTGACACACATCAGACATCCACTGGGAAATCTGACACAGTTCAGCATACCCAAGCTGGCTTCAAACCAGTTGGTCTTGAACAATGATGGCAGCCTAGACTGGGGTGATTCTTGTGGTGTAATTCTTCCTCTTACTGTGATGTGCATCTACATCTCTTGATCAGTAGACAATGTGGTTTGCTTAAAACAACTTGGAGTATATTCAAAATGGAATGAGTAGAGTGGCTGTATATACGCAGAGTATTTGGACATGAGCCACTACAGAATCAACTCGATTGGAAGCTGTCATCACTAGGTAAGGCAGTGGGTAACTTAGCCAAATACCAGATCCCAGTTTCCACCTCAGGTACAGGTGGGAGAATTATTTGCTATGAATACCTGGTTGAGGAAACCATGCAGAAGAAGCAGCCAGGTTAGCAACAGCCAAAGATGCAAATGTCTCTCATTTGTGAAAGTCTGGAAAGAAAGTCCTCTGTTACGCTTTCCCAGTTCTGATGTTAAGACTGCCTCATTTTTTCACTTCAAATTGACATGAAAGCTGAAAAGAAAGTTAAAAGTCTGGCAGGAAGGAGGAATCAAACTCTGGGCACTTCTCACTATTTATAAATACCTCCTGTGTTGCAAACAGGTCAAGAGGTTCCTCTCTGCTCTTCTTGTCCAACTGGTTTTTTTTTTTAATCTCTCCTAATCCTTCTGAGGCTCTATGGCATCTTACTTGAATGCAACTGTGGTTTTAAATGTGACCATCAGATGACAACTATTTAAAATATTGTGTGTTTTCTTATAATGGCTAGTTTCTAATTTTAAGGAGTACTAATTCTACTACATAATTTAAAAAAATCCATTAAGAAGTGATCTAATATCAGAACTAAAGAATTATAATAGTAAACATGTATTTCCACCCTATATTCAATTTTAAAATAGTTTCTTTCACGTGTAGTTTGCGGATTTTGGCTATTAACTGCACTATGAAAAAAAATGTGATGAAAGAAGAAAATGAGATTGTAAAATTACAGTTAGAGTACAAAGCATATAGTCAGTTTACACTTACCAAGACAGATGAGGAAATTTTGTGAGACAGAGAATATAAAATGCACAAAGAAGTGTAGCAGTAGCTACCTTTCACTAAGTCTAAATTCTCCTGTCTTGGAAGCTTTTAACACACTGGGTATTATTGAGTTATTCAAATGTTTCCTTTAATCATATGACTCTCAGAGGAATCTTAAATCTTAACCTATTACGTGGCTACTATAATTCCTTGAAACAATTTCAGATTTTCCATTTGAAGAAGCTTGTAGAGATGCAACAGAAGGCTTAAGTGCCAGTTGAAATCAGAGTGGTATTAGGCATTCCACAAAAGTACATCTTTGTTTTTAATTCTGGGTCAAGAATAAAATCTCATTTTTTAGAGTATCTATAGCCCTTATTTTCATTACCAGAAATGTCCAGAAAAAGTTTGGTTTTTCCAAACAACAAATAAAAGTCAAGGAAAAGTAAAAACAAGCACACAATTTTAAAAGAAGTACTGTCTCTAAAGTCTTCAACCAACAAACCTTCTGAAAATGTGCTTTGCCTGGACAGTAAATCATGATCTTGATGATGAATAGCAAATCTTTGGAATTCATCATGATATTTAGGAAAAAAACCTGAAAAACCCCACATGCTAAATTGCCATTTACTTCTTTCCTTCTGGCTTTTTGATACTTATCTGGAAAATAGTCACATTAAGAGCATCTGAGTCAGTTGTTATTCTAGAACAGTGTAATTTTCTCAGCTGTATTTGCTATCCATGTTCTTTTATTAAAGCTTTGATTTAGTACTGGATGTTTTAATGTTTTAATGAAAAAATAGTTCAGAATTACAGAAACATATAAGGAACTGCTAAAATATTCCCTGATTTTTGCAGGAAGAGCAACTCTTCAGCAGACATTCTAACAAACACCCATGTCCACAGGCTGTGCCGAGTCCCTCCGGGAAAGACCATACACTATTAAGAGAATAGCAGCCTATTTTCCCAAGACCTTCTGTGTGCCAGGGTGTAGGAGGTTGCTCAGATTCATGTGGACACAGACCACTTTCTGACTGGCCTGGCTGCTGAGCAGTATTTATAAGAAACTCAGCCTGAGTGTCCCTGACAATGAGACTCCAGGGTGTGAGAGGCTCTCCCCTCCTACTTTTCCTGTGCTTTTTGAAACCCTCCTGTGTGTGTCTCTGAAAGGCAGTCATGAGTTATGCATTGTGTAGCATGCTCTCATGCCTGTATTTTCTCATACAAAGATGGAATGACCCACCTCAATCTTTTGATTAGAATTAAAATTTGATTAAAATTGTAAGTAAAAGCATACAATTTGAACAAGATTTTGAAAAGGCCATTCCTGTATTTTCAAAGCTAAGTACTTAGTGGAAAAATCACTATGATTGGCTTCTACCACATGAAATCATGCTTGTTTACAGAAAATACTATGATGGTCCTTGACTCTGCTCTAGTGTCAATTTTACATAGCCCATAAAAATCTGCCTTCCCCAGGCAGTACAGTATTGATGGGAATCATGACCCCAAGGGTGGGCCACCAATCTCCTTACCAGCTGAAATTCTCCAGGCTGCAGGTAGACTTGTTAAGTGTAATATGCTTAAAGAACAATGCAGCAGAGGTGAGAAATCTTCTGGTAGAAGAGTGCTCCCAAGTCAGACAGTCCACATAGTTCCTGTGTACTGATATTCACATTTAAAGTCTTGGGGGATATGCAAAAATTGTATAATTTCCATCAGCACCCTTGATTCCCTTAATATGAATTGGGAGCTTTGTTAATTTTCACTTTTGTCCCTGAGTTGGTTTATTCTTCAGTATCTGATGTGCTGACATGGTGGTTTCAGATTTGGACTCAGAGCACCACAGGAAAACACTGCTCCAAGAGGGCAAAAAATGTCAATTAATTTCTTACTTAAAAATAAGTACAACTGATATATTTTCAGTCCTTTTTGGAAATCCATTTCTTTAAAGCCTAAATCTGAGTCCTAGATGGATGCCTTCACTGGTGAATATCCAAGGTGATATTTCTCAACACCTCCAGATCTCAGGGAGACCTGGTGCCAAATCTGAAGTCAAAGCTGGCTGGAACACAAGAGGAAAGGGAGGATATGTAAAGAAAAGCTTCAGAGAAAGAACTGACACGGTAGAACATTCAGATTGAAATGGAATAGGCCTTTTTGCATAATAGGCACACACCTTTTGTTTTGTATTTTGGCAGACATCACCTCTGATACCTTTTCCACACCCGTCAAGCATGCAGAGAGCTATAGCTCCTGGTAGTTAAAACCAGCTGGCAGTCAGCCACAAAACCTGCTCTACAGGTGGCAAAGTGAATGGCCTGGGGCAACGGCATTATTAGGACTACTTCCCGCAGTGGCACTGCTGGCCAAATGGCAAGGAATCTGGACCTCTCCCATGGGTTTTAGCCCCCTTGCCAGTGCCATCTTCCCAACCTTTCTGCACTTGCTGTCCTCCCTGCTGTACGGCTCCCCTCTGCCTTCCCCTCAATATTGTGCTGACTTCACATGTTAGCCGAATGTCTTCTGAGAAAACCTACCTAAAAAATTTCCTCACAGAGCTCAAGTCCCCTTGTTATCCTGCCTGCATTCATGCTTCTTCTCCGAAACCCTGTCCACATCCTGCTTGAAAGTGAATCCTTGGAGCGAGCACGCCTTTCTTCCTAATGTGCTTGTATAGCACCTGGCATGTTGAGGCCATCCGTCACTGCCACAGGTATATCAACAAAATAAAACTGAAAATTATTCTAGACGCGGGCCGAGACCACGCTCCAGGGTGAGTGAACCTAATGTGTGTGAATCTAATTTCTCGTCTCCCAAATAATAGAAAGGTAGCCACAGTTACAAGGAACAGTGTGCTAGCTTTGGGAAGGTCACCGGCTCCCCTAGCTTGCTATGCACTGGGTAATGAAAAGAGAATCCGGAGAGAAAGGGCACAAATGGGCAACCATTCAGCACAGGTCTCACGAGAACTTATAAACGCCCAGCTTATCAAGCCGGCACGGCCCCAAATCCCGTGTGCCCGATAGAGACACGGAGATACAGAGGCGGGTCCCGCCATGGCCCTGGCGACGGCGCCTGCCGTGACATCCTCGCCGAGCGGGCAGGGAAGCTCCCTCCCGGGTGCATCCCCCCACGCCGGGAGCCGGCTCGGCGCAGGGCTCGGCGGAGCGCTGCCTCCCCGGCCGCCCGCCCGGGGGCTCAGCCGCGGCTCGGCCCCGCAGCGCCCCCGGCCCGCCCGCGGCCCCCGCGCCCAGCCCTGACTTACGTGGGGGCCGCGGGCCAGCGGCTCCCGGCGCGGCGGCGCGTTCGTCCCCATGGCGGCCGCCGCTCCCCGCCGCTTTCCCGGGCGGGCTCTGCCGCTGCCAAACCGAGACGCACCCGGCGCCGGGGCCACGCCGCGGGAGAGGCACCCGGGGCCGGGGCCACGCCGGGACCGCCCCGCAAGCGCCGCCCTCCGCCCGCCGCCGGGAGGGGTCCGCGCGCCGCCGAAGGGTCGAGGGATGACGGGCTCTGCTGAGACTTCCTCGTGTTCCGGAGTGATCCAGGCATGCTGGGGACCAAGGCTTTGGCACGCCGTGCGCTAAGGCCGTCCCGCTATCCCTACAGGGCAGCATGGGAAGCGGGGTCCTACTCCGAATATTCCCCGGTATCGCCTCCTAGTGCTCCCCTGTGCCTCGGAGAGCCATTCTCCGGCTGGCTACCCTCAGAGCTCGCACAGTGGTGAGGAAATGCAGCCAGCCTTACTGCTGCCAAGCATCTTTGTGGATATTACCCGCTACTATTCATGACATCTTGTGTGTTTAACATCACCAAGACTACCCAGATCTGGTCAAGAACAAAAGGAATCCGCATTTTTTCTGTCTCAAGGCAAAGAACCTGTTAAGTGAGTCTTCCAAACACAGGTCTGAAAGACATCAACAGCCAGAACTCCACAAGTCTAATTCCAGTTTCTTCTTGTCTCAAGACAGTGTTTGAAGGCTGTGACTTGCTGTGTCTTGTTCGTAGCTGTACCTCTGACCCCTTGGGAAGTCCTGGGGCCTGCATGTGTGTGCCCTGTCCCAAGGGAGCCCTGAAATTATCCTTCTCATGCAGAGCCCCAAGATGCTCTAGACACCTGTGCAAATGCAACTTTCTGGGTCATCTTGGGGTACTTGCAGTTCTTTCATAAATGTCTTTTGATTTTTAACATGTGTGCCTTAGTGTTTGCAGAGAAAATACTTGTCTCCAACCATTCTCTCCTTTCCTGCTTGTTTTTCCTGGAGGACAGATGTTCAAAGTAACACATAAATTTATAGCACTTTGCTCCAGTAAGCAGGTCAGCACACAGCACCTGTAAATTTTACTGACTGGCTTTTTCTCTCTGACCAGATTTACACCTGTACACAAACAATTCAACAGTAGTGGCCATGACTATTGCTGTGATACTCTTTTAATTCGGATCAATGTGCTGTACTGGTATCTTTTTTGATTCCTCCCTTATAGTCATGGCAGTTTATACCTGGCAGTTTCTAATTTTTTTTGCATTCTATTACCACGATGTTTTTCTAGCTGCTCATCTTATCCAGTTAAAGTATCTATAAGGCAAGTTACTAAATAAAACATCAGAACAAAAGGAAGGACAGCAACAAAAGACTCCCAAAAGGTGGGCACTTCTACAACTGGAGAAGAAAAAGACATTTTCTTAGTTTGCTGAGAACTGTATATTGCATTTTTTCCCCATTTTACACACATAGCTTGCAGATCTGTGCGGTTATCTTTTCAGTTTATAGTCACTGTGAGTTCTTTGCTGTTCTCTTCTTCCTTTGTCTCAGAAGCATATGTAAGCCTTTCTGTCTCTAGTCTAATCTGAAACCCAGCAGTGTTACACTCTGTTCTACTGAAGTCTCATCCTGCACATATGTATTTTCAGTTCTTGTTGCTTCTCAGCATTGAAACATTCAATTAACAGATTTTCTTCTCCCAGGGCTGCATTACACGTGTATATGTGTAGGCACACACATAAATATATATGTGTGTATATAGGTTTTAAATATGTT